>NC_045593.1:35452924-35798758 GCF_009819795.1 Aythya fuligula
GTGGAACAGAGATTTAATATCATTTCTTGAATCTTTAACGCCACTCCTTTGGAAAGAAACCCATTCTCTTAACTATTTTGAAAAATGCAGCAGAAGCTGTAATTGTTGAGTGGCTCTAAGTAAAACTGCAGATTCTTTTTCCACCAGGGAATGAAAGAGGATGGTTAAGTGGTATGTGTAAAAGGCAGAAATTTCTTGTAGCCAATAATTGCACGGGTGAACATCAGCTTCACAAACAGCAGTACTGGTGAATGTCAACAAAAGTTCTTCGGCTTAGTTGAAAATCACAAGCTAAGGAAGATGAGTCTGACTTATACAAACCTGTCTATCCTTTGTTTTTTTTTTGGGATTTTGCATTGCTGGTGAAATTCCTTAGATATGGGATCTATGGGTGTGAGGCAAGGGACTATGAAGACTTACTTCAACTTCAGGAATGGGGCAGGAGCCAGACTGCCAGTTTATGAATCACATTTCTGCTGATTGCACTGAGGAAAATAAATTTTAGCCAGGCTTTTCACCTGTGGCTCAGCCGTGCCATCCAAGAGAGGCAGAACCAACAAATCTTCAGTGTAAAAGCTGTGCACAGGATGCTGAGGTAGCTCCTCTCTTCTCTTTAACTCTCCTTAAATCTGCTTGGGTAGCTTCTCTCTTCTCTTTAACTCTCCTTAAATCTGCTTGGGTGCTTAATCAGTCAGATGATTGACTTCATAGAACACTCACTATGTGTGGTAATTCGACATCCTTGTTACTGCTGTCTATGTAGATGATAAAAAATTTTCAGTGGGACAACAACATAAATATAATAATTACTATATCCCTTAAATTCCTGAGGGAATGATCACCTATTCATAAGAGTTAGGGATTTCTCAACTCTTTGCCAATCAACTATCAAAATACTTAAAAACTATGGAAGCTAGAGCTCCAGAATTAACCTCAGAGTGAACTTGTCACTTGTATTTTTGAAATCAATTGTGAATCACTTTTTATACCTTTTAAATATTGTAAGTCAATTTGACCTTTATAGTTGGAGCAACCAATGTAAATTTCCCATCCAAAAAGATTCTCAAAGCTGCACCTCAGCAGTGTCTGATCATCAGCATGCTCCTCTGACCTCCTCTTCCTCAGGATTTTCACTTCCTGAAGTAGATAGTGTTCTTAAATTCATGCAGCCCTGCTGCCTGAAGCCCTGGACCCCAGCTGTGCTGGGAATCAAACAGCAATCTTTCATGTGCAACAGGCTGTACATGTGAGGACCTTTGTATAATATTGACAAGATTAAAGGGTCTTCTTCACTGATTTTCAAACTTTAAAATGGACAAGTATGATTTAAAAATCTTGCTACCATTTCAAGATGTTTTCCCTTCCTTCCTTCCTTCCTTCCTTCCTTCCTTCCTTCCTTCCTTCCTTCCTTCCTTCCTTCCTTCCTTCCTTCCTTCCTTCCTTCCTTCCTTCCTTCCTTCCTTCCTTCCTTCCTTCCTTCCTTCCTTCCTTCCTTCCTTCCTTCCTTCCTTCCTTCCTTCCTTCCTCCCTCCCTCCCTCCCTCCCTCCCTCCCTCCCTCCCTTCCTCCCTCCCCCCCTCCCCCTCTCCCCCCGCCCCCCTCCCCCTTCCTCTCTCTTTTCCACTTCCCTCTCCCCCCTTTCCCTTCCCTTTCCCCTTCCCCTTCCCATTCTCCTTCACCCTCTCCTTCTGCCTCTCCCTCTCCTTCTCCCTCTCACTCTCCCTCTCTCTCCATTTCCATTTCCATTTCCATTTCCATTTCCATTTCCATTTCATTTCCATTTCCATTTCCTTTCCTTTTCTTTCTGCTTCTCCCCCTCCTTCTTTCTTTCCTTCCCCCCTTCATTCAATCTTTCTTTCTCTCTTTTTCTCTCTTTCTTCTAATGTATTTAATATGTATTCAAGACTGTCCTATCAAAAGAATTATTAATTAGAGAATCATTTAGATATTGGATCGCATTTCATTTTTTTCTCAAATATTTATGAGACATGCATATTTATGAAAATGCTCATTTTGTAATCTGTAAACCTACTTTATGAGTTTGCAGTCAGAATTTAGTCTTGCCAGGTTTTTGCAAAATCCTATTGCTAAATATGACCTAAATCTGTTAAATATTGACTCCAGACCTGTCAGGCAGAAATGTTATTCTGGTAATAAAACAACTCTATTAAAGATCATTGATATTATAAGAGAGATAACTTCTCAACATGTGCATCACTGTTTATTTTAATGAAAGGGATTTCCTGGCACATTGTCAGCTAAATGTTTTTTAGACTGAGAACTGCCTGGAAAAGAATTAAACATATTAAAATCAGCCTGTTACAGGGTTTGTGATTTTGTTTTTAAGTCTTTGTAACCCAAAGTGTGTAAATGGAACTGCATCCAGTAAAGCACAATAATTTATTCTAGAAATTAGCAAGCCCACGTTCCACCTATAAAACCATTCTCTGTGATGTGAGACTGGCCTTCATTTCAGTGCCCTTGATTTATAGTTAGAGTTTGTTTTATTTTCAAGGGGTAGAGACTAGGAAGCAGCCGGACAGAGCTATTAAAGCTGTTACACACAGCAATTTTTCAGGGGTTTATTAATTCTTACAGAGAATAAGCCAATGAACTGAACATTTTTCAGTGTGAGAACACCTTTTGTAAGAGGAAGGTTTTTTTGATGAATAGATATAGACAGCACAAAACAAAACATATGGGTGTTGTATGAATTTAACCAGTTGTGTTTAGCCACCTTCTCAGTTGCAAAGACTTCCCAGTATGAAAGCTTACATTTAGCAATCATATAATCCCACTGATGTTCATGATTTTTGTCCCAGGTTTTTCTTGATGCTCTCATTGATGCCTGATTTATGTAGATAAAAAGTCATGGATTGTTTTACAGAAGAAAGACAATTGGAGTAACTTAATTCCAGTAACACGAATATTCTCAAAAATAGAAATGCTGATATTTTCAGATATGTTAAAGTGGAATCTGGCTTTGTGGCTAATAATTTATGGAAGTGATTTCTAATTAAAACTGTTCTAATTAGTATTTCAGTAAGTAAATCTATTAAAAACAAAATTGTGTGTCAGCTACTTCAAAACTGCAACATTCGCATAAAAAACCGTTTGTTTCTTTTACCGTCTCTCACACAAAGTTCTCTTACATGACTGATTTCTGAATATTTCAGCTGCTCTTGGGTCTTTTTTTTTTTTTTTTTTTTTTTTGAGGACTACTTCAGGTAGGATGGACCCAAGAAGGCTCTTGGGACTTCTAGCACAAAGTTGTTCAGATCACACACACCATCCATATAATGTGAGCAGCTCTTCCTGGCCACAAGTGAGGTGGCAAGTTCATCTGTTTCTGATGCTTAGAGAACTGAAGGGACAGATATCTACTGATGTTTTGGACAGACTTGTAGTGCTGTAGGCCATGTTAACAGCTCACTTAAATTGCAAAAGGATGACTCTTCTCTTAAGTTACCATTAAAATCACCAAACGCCATAGATGGATCAGGAGATGGCTCTTAATTCACATGATTCATTCACATACTTGTTTTTGTGTACAGAATAAAAAAAAATAGCCTATCATGCTGTAATTAATATTTACTTAAAAACTTCACTTTTTTTAATAAGTAAAAGATTGGAGCATCATCTATCCAGTAACTAAAGCCCTCTTTAATGAGATCTGTTCTCACCTTTGTGTTGAAAGATACTCAAACACTATGCACCAGGTCTCCAGATTGATGGGAGACATGCAGTGAACTGATCTCCAATTGCTGACGACAGTATTTTATAGCTTTCATGTGTCTGAAGGTACCCACCCAGCACTCTTTTGGATTCAGAACAGTGTAACACTAGAAGACAGGTGAGGTTGTGAGCAGCAACACTCCAGCCTACTTGAACAGGTCAATCAGGCAGTCAGGTTGCTATCCTACACTCACTGTACTACATAGTCTCACATCAACCTTTGTGGGTGCTGCAGAAGCAGGTGAAGAGATCTGAAACCGCTGGAGTTATTCCTATGTTGATAATGAAAAAAATCACTGCAAATGGTAGTCAATAAAATATTAATCTGAACAGCCTTTCCTCTTAAGCAGTGGCTCTGCAATTCAGTGCTCAGCAGTCTTGATCTTACAAGTATCCTAAATATTGTGCTTGAGCCTGCATGCAGTTATGTGGCAATTTCTGAAGAGTTCAACGGGTATGCTAGCCAGGATTGCAGCCATTGAACAGTTCTGAGAAATTAATAATAATAAATTGAACAAACAAAAGAATTGGACCCAGACAGAAAGAAAAAAATATTTTTCTTTTTAATAGTAATCCCAGTCTTGGGGCATTTTAAAAGGATGATATGTTAACCACTTTCATGTTAGTGATGCTGCACTAAGGTTAAAGGCTTTTGCAGTTGAGTAAACTGACCCCCCAAAATCACCACATTTCGACATTTAGAGTTTTCTGGCATTGTTTCAAATCGTGTGTGTGCGAATACTTCAGAGTTGTCGGTGAAACTCCCAGATGCCTTGAAGTTTCCTTAAGGAGTCTTCACATTGATTTGAAGAGAAGACAGGTGCAAGGATTGAAATGACTCTTTCTTTCTCCCTCTCTCACCTACATAAGGTTTCCTCTCTAAAGCGCTTAGTCTTTTAGAAAGTAGCATAGCTGTGCCATGTCTATCTAGTATCTTCTCAACTACTGTGGTAACACTTTACATTATCTTACAGCAAAGTCCTGTGCTGCAGATTCAAATCAGGCATAATCAAGTTCATGGACACTTTTCTTTGCTTAGGCCAAAAGAAGACAGAAATTGGAAAACAAACAAACAAACAAACAAACAAACAAAACCAACCAAACAAACAAAACCAAAGAAAAAGAGGTGAATGAAGTAAATTGACTCACAATACGTCTTCTCCCTATCACAAAGTCCATTCTATCCATGTAGGATAGGTCTCTGAATGGCAGTATTATATTATCCCTTCATGGTATGCTGAAAAACATGAAGTTAATGAGTGTGCCTATGTTGGTTTTAGCCTGTCCAGATATTACCTGCGAGACGGGGAAAGAGAAGCTTGAGTAAGACTGCATTATCTTAGCTCTCTGTACTGTTCTGACTGAGCCCCTTTGCCCCTACCCTTTTCCACCCTACCTCCAATGTGGCAGTGGCAGCAAGTTGCTCCCCCCTGTGCTGGGAGCCTGCAAGGAGCTGCCGCAGAAAACCACACATGCAAGCGCTTTGTTGTGACAAGCTGGAAAGCTGTCTGCCTGTGCAGGTCTGTGTGCCTGTGTTTCTGTGATTCCGTGCCTTTGTTGTGGTGTAAAGCCTGGGAGGGAAGGAGGGAGGGAAGAAGGGAAATAGAGAGGGAGAGAGGGAGGAAGGGAGAGGCAGAGGAGCTGGCAGAGTGATGGCAGAGGGGCGAGTGAGTGATTCAGAGGCGCTCCAGCTTGCGCGCCCGCGCACTTGCCGGCCTCAAAGCATGCACTCCAGAGGGAAGCTGAAGTCTCGTAACTGAGTGTTAATTATGTCTGAGTGGATTCTGGAGAAAAGGAAAACCATATACTGTATCAGCAGAGAAATGGTTTCACTGTGAGGAAACTAATGATGCTTTTATCAGGAACAATATAAAGATTGCTTTTTTACTAGTGTGTGTCCCACAGGGTTTGGACTATGAGATATTTCTGTATCTGGCTTTAGGTTCCTCTGAGCTTTTACATAATCAAATCAATATAGCTATGATTCACCCTCTGGCAAGAACTGCTCCTTGCAAGTTGCTGCTGCTTCTTTAGTGACTAAAGAGGAAATAAATAAATAAGTAGAAAGAAACTTATTACAAATCCGTAAACATTGATTTGTTTGGTCTTAGATTTTACTTTTTTAATTGCCAGGAAAAAAAAAAAAAAAAAAAAAAAAAAAAAAGAAAAAGGAGGAGGATGGAGGATATATGAGTTTGTGGTCAATGGGGCAGGCACATGATTGTTAGCATGATACTTTGGAAAGAAAAAAAATAAGGGTTGATAGGATTTCATGATCCAACACAAAGTATTGTCCAGATACAGACTGAAAGGCAGATTGGGTAAGAAGGGGCAGAGGCTGCAAAAGTCAAGGCAGGCATGGAGTCCAGAAATAGGAAAATTTGATTTTTCAATAGCAGCACTGTATTGTTTGGATCTGCATCTTGTGTATTTTTTAGTGGGAAGTTCAAAACCTGAGTTGCCGATCTCCAGCTTCCAGGCAAGAAGTGGAAGACAAAACAAAAACAACAACAAAACAAAACAAAAAAACTATCCCAAGAAACCTAAAGTTAAAATTTAAAGACAAAGCAATACAAACCAACAAGAAAACAAACAAACAAACAAAAAACAACCAACCAAACAAAACAGGTCAGAGATAATGTCTTGCCCAGCTGTATTTCTTTGTATCACTCCACCTCACCATTTCCGGTCCTACCCCTTGGCTCCCAGCTAACCCCCTTGATTCCAGAAATTTTCTCTCTGTCCCCAACTCCTCTCTCTCCTGGTGTCATATTATTAACCTCACATATGTTTTCTGCTTGCAGTTGCTCGTGCAGCACAGTACTCCAGCACAGTACTCCAGCACAGTCATTGCACACTGGTGGATGTGACTAGACGATCTCTCAGGATCACCCTGTCATCTTTTACCCTGGGTTGACATCTCTGTCGCAGTGAAAGAAGAGAGACTGCACAAAAATATTGCTGCCTTTTACACAAAAGAAAACCTTGCTTTTAAACAGGTTGTTTTCAGTGTGTGTGCTGTCAGGTAGGAATTTAGTGGAGGGCATTCGAAGGGGCTGATAGCGTTAGTGCAGGAAACTCATTGGGCTCTGTTCCTTAAACGACCACTCACTCAGTGTGGCAGCCTTGATCCTCAATGTGCCAACTAACCTTCCAGCACTTCATTAATCCTGAGCTAACTCCTGCCTGGCTTGTGATGCTCAGTCTGCAGCAGGTAGGTCTGCTGGTGTTTGTACAATGCTCTGGGAGCTTTGGGCAGATGATGTCACTGGCATTAGCTTTTGGGGTTTCAAATCAAGTTTCAACAAAGACGGAAAAAGCATGTTGCTCTTCCCCTCCCCACTGCTCCTCCTCCCCCCCCCTTTTCAATTCTCCTGATTTTTCTCATAACTTATTTTAAAAAATAAAAGACGCTTCCTGTAATAAGAAGGTAGAAATATCTGATGATTACTAAGTACAAATAATGGCAGAAGTGATAAACAGCTGTAATTCACATTTCAGTCCCTCCATTCATAATATAAACCTTGCTATTTTCTGCAGATCCAACAGCAACTTTAACATAGAATCATAGAATCATAGAATATCCTGAGTTGGAAGGGACCCTTAAGGATCATCAAGTCCAACTCTTGACACCGCACAGGTCTACCCAAAAGTTCAGACCATGTGCCTAAGTGCACAGTCCAATCTCTTCTTAAATTCAGACAGGCTCGGTGCAGTGACCACTTCCCTGGGGAGCCTGTTCCAGTGTGCAACCACCCTCTCTGTGAAGAACCCCCTCCTGACGTCCAGCCTAAATTTCCCCTGCCTCAGCTTAACCCCGTTCCCGCGGGTCCTGTCACTAGTGTTAATGGAGAAAAGGTCTCCTGCCTCTCGACACCCCCTTACGAGGAAGTTGTAGACTGTGATGAGGTCTCCCCTCAGCCTCCTCTTCTCCAGGCTGAACAGGCCCAGTGACCTCAGCCGTTCCTCGTACGTCTTCCCCTCCAGGCCTTTCACCATCTTCGTAGCCCTCCTCTGGACACTTTCCAACAGTTTCATGTCCTTTTTATACTGTGGTGCCCAGAGCTGCACACAGTACTCGAGGTGAGGCCGCACCAGCGCAGAGTAGAGCGGGACAATCACCTCCCTTGACCTACTAGCGATGCCGTGCTTGATGCACCCCAGGACACGATTGGCCCTCCTGGCTGTCAGGGCACACTGCTGGCTCATATTCAACTTGCTGTCTACCACGACCCCCAGATCCCTCTCTTCTAGGCTGCTCTCCAGCGTCTCATCGCCCAGTCTGTACATGCAGCCAGGGTTTCCCCGTCCCAGGTGCAGGACCCGGCACTTGCTCTTATTGAACTTCATGCGGTTGGTGATCGCCCAGCTCTCCAACCTGTCCAGATCCCTCTGTAAGGCCTTTACACCCTCATTTGAGTCCACAACTCCTCCAAGTTTGGTGTCATCAGCAAACTTGCTCAAAATACCCTCTATTCCTACATCCAGATCGTTTATAAAAATATTGAAAAGTACCGGCCCTAAAATGGAGCCTTGAGGGACCCCACTGGTGACTGCCCGCCAGCCTGACATAGCCCCATTTACCATAACCCTTTGGCCCCTGCCCGTTAGCCAATTGCTCACCCATCGTATGATGTTTTTATTTAGCTGTATGGTGGACATTTTGTCCAGTAGGATCCTATGGGAAACTGTGTCAAAAGCCTTGCTGAAGTCCAAAAAAATCACATCAGCTGGTTTCCCTTGATCCACCATACGGGTGATCTTATCATAAAAGGAAATCAGGTTAGTTAGGCAGGACCTACCCTTCACAAACCCATGCTGGCTGGGACCAATGACTGCTTTGTCCCCCAGGTGCGCCTCAATAAGTTCAAGAACCAACTTCTCCATGATTTTACCAGGCACTGACGTGAGACTGACAGGCCTGTAATTGCTAGGGTCTTCTTTCTGACCTTTCTTGAAAATTGGCACAACATTTGCCAGCTTTCAGTCTACCGGGACCTCTCCAAATTCCCAGGATCATTGAAAAATAATTGAAAGAGGTTCCGCGATGATGTCCGCCAGCTCTTTCAGCACCCGGGGATGAATCCCATCCGGACCCATGGACTTGTAGGGATCCAGGTGGAGTAGCAAATCCCGCACACGTTCAGGGTCAGTTGGGAGTCTGTCATCCCCACCGTCCCGGTCCTCCAGCTCAGGGCACCCTGGGTCCCGAACATGGCTCCACATACTCTTAGAAGTGGGTAGTCCTCAGACCTAGAAAGGTGCTGTTGTAAGAACATGGATACCCAGTGAGAGCTCTTATTTGCTAATCATTTATTGTGACTCAATGAAAAAAAAAAAAAAAAGTAACCAGCGAATATTATTCCACACATGGGCTTTGATCAGATTATGAAAATAGACAAACAGCATTGTATATTTTTCATTGAATGATGTAGGTTACAAACAGCTATTCAAACATTATTGTTCAAATGACAGTGATAAACATATTGTGCTAGAGGAACAGATAACCTGTGTCTGTACATACCACATTAGATAATGTATAAATGTTAAACCTTGTGTTTTTTCCAGGTATCTGGTGATCACTATTACTCAGAGTTAAGCACCTCCTTCCCTTTGTGTGAAACACATGGTAGACTTTTTTTACTCCCTGGTGCTGTACAGCTCAAGAGAGCACAGGACTTTGAATTCCTGGAAAAATAAAATCAACTTTAATTCTTAAAAGTTGTGGAGTCTTTAACTTCACAGCTCATGCAGAGATAGTAGCAACACTCCTGTGTAAAGCCATATCCCCTTTGTGCATTGACAAAACCTTCTTAACAAAAATGTCTTGTTCTGGTGAAATTATTAAAGATTTTATTCTGACCACCACCAACACAGAACAAAGGGGTAAGGGAACTAATGAGTTTTATTAGTTAGTTCTGTTTTTCTCTCTTATGGCGTTTACCTTTATTTTAGCAATATGGGGTTTCTTTTCCCAATCCAGAGAAATCTAGTTTATGTACACATCAAAACATTCAATGGAATAAGAAAGTTATGTGCAACATTATTTTGGTCTCTGCACTTCCAGGAATCAATGAGACACCATGGAGGCATGTTCCCAGCTGGGGTAAATTGCCATCCCCACACTGAAGCCAGTGGACCAATGACAATTTAAGCTGGTCTGCTCCTTAGTGTATGAGGGTTTGACTTTCTCCAACACACACATGCAATCAGAAAATACACTTTAAAAATCTAATAATACTTACTTGAGGCTTTTAAACTCCTGAGGGGTAGATAGATACAAGGCAGTAAACCAGCAGAGGGAAAGAAAAACAGTTAAAATAAACTAATAAAAAATCCTATAGGAAGGAAATGACACCCCCACCACCACCCACACACACCCCACATCCCTCACCTCTCCACCCCCTTTAAAAAGGGAAAAAATTAAAAGGGGAGCTAAATTGTTGTGCTTGCTGTGGTGGCTTGCCTAGAAATGAACCTATGAGTTGAAGGCATATGGTGCTTATGTTGGAATTGTTTTCTAAACAGACTTTTTGCCTGTGTGTCTTTTTCACCTCTTTCAAACATCTTGTGCCAAAAGCAGTAAAAACACTGCTGCATTAAACATAAATCAGGGCCCTGTGTCTGCAAAGGACCTCTGTTGTTGGAGGGGGGTTATTGGACTAGGGATGAAAGGAGACCTACCACCGCATTGATCTGAGGTGATTGTGTGGAGCATATTCAGTTAGGATGCTTCTAGCTAGTTATGACAATGTGAAACATTCAAGCAATTAATGAACACATGTTTCAAGTAGAAAGACTGAACAAGGGATTTAACTGAATGTGCATGTTTCGCAGACTAAATGTATTCTGAAAGAATATATTTTTATGTATGTTTGTTTAGATATATTACCTACCCAGAGTAACAAAGGGCCCATATTAATTGGCAAAATTATATTTTTGCTATTTATAAAACACTGTGAAGCTATTTGTTAGATAATTTTATGTAAAAGGAGCTATGCTTCAAGTTACCACAAATTCACTATACACTTAGGGTGGGGACAAGCTGCACTATGTCATGCCTGCAAACAATTTTCAGAAGCCAAAATTTGAGAATTTGTTCCCCATGTTGCTAATTTGCAACTTGTTTAGTAAGATTTTAACTCTTCTGTTCTAAAGGCATATTTCTTATATCTGAGACCTCTTCGGATGCCCAGATCCTGAGGTAGACATACCTGCTTCCTGCTTGCAATAGAAACTCTCAGTATAAATGAAGACTCTGCAGGAAATTATGCCACCAGTTTATACAATTGCATATTTAGGGTATGACCAATTACATAAACTAACAGCTATGTATAACCATTACACAGAGAAAGAAATGAACAAATGTCTGAGGGTTTTATGCAGACCGTGGCTGGAAGCTAGCTCAAAGTAAAAGTGTTTGTCCTTAAAGTCTCCAGATATCTTGCACATCTTTTTAATGAGTAGGAATGTTAATGTGGCATCAAAAATAAACTTTTCTGTGTATTCAGTCTATTTTATTCCACCCACGACAGCAAGAAAGGACAATTCTTCCTTATCGAATCACTCTGTCAAAGGGTGGCTGAATTTCTGCAGGGTGTCACACAGACTGAGCACAGTTTACAAGTGGCCTGGGAATTATTTCTGGTTTTGGAGAGCAGGAGAAACCCATCCATATGTTACACCTCTGGGAAGGAGACTGGGGAAGGTACTGATTCTGCAGTTGCATGCTCACTGTCACTCAGTTCTGCTGAAGACTGCTTGGGGCCCTGGCTGAGATTCAGTCATCTGTTGAGGCATTCTTCCTGCTTTGGGGACAAACTCCTTGCTGCAGTACTGTCATCTATAGCACTGCCAGTGTCCCCTTGTACTCAGGGAACAATCCCATGTTCCTCACCACTATGGATGGTGAATGCCATGTACCCATGTGGATGTGCACATTCCCTTAGGTGAATGAAAGGAGGATGGAAAAGAGGTTAACAGTCATGTGCTGCAGGAGGCAGAAAAGGCAGCATGGCTACTCAGAAACTGGCGTTATGGCAAGGCCAGAAAGAAATGGGGCTCTGGCATTGGGCTCTTCAGCAGATCTGAGAACACCCATCGCTCTTGGAAGCTCATAACCCCTCTCTTTCCACAAGGAACAAAGCCCAGGTGGAAACTCTGAGCTGAAATGTATAAAGTTTCTTTTCTTCAAAGTGCTTTTATTCTCTTGGCACAGGGACAAATTGTGCCTTGAGGGCCAGATCTGCAAGTGGATCCATATGGAGAAATCTTTTTGTGTTGGGAACATCATTCAAGTCAACAGGACGCTGTGAGGGCACAGAAGCTTGCCAGGTCCAAGCAGCAATTTGAAAAGCGTTTTGTGTTCCTTCAAGGTAAAAGGCATACTATAAACCTAAGCAATAATTCTTTTAATAAGAAAACTATTGTGCTTGTTCTTTTAACAGCAAAATGCAAGGGAAGACCAAAAGCTGCCCTTCTTTCTGTATACCAGAATTTTTTTATTACTCTCTAACAGGTGGGAGAAATTTTATCTGGTACTTTGAGCTAAAGGGGAAAATATAATCCAATGGATAGTTTATCCATAGGTATCAGAAGGAGTACAAATCCTAGGAGATCTAACTTAATTGTGCAGTAAAACTGAAGGTGTTCCAAGCAGTACAAGCCATGCCACTCTGTTCAGGAGACAACATGACAAATTCTTTTCACACAAAAAAAATCCACCAGACCCTGTAAATTGTTAGTGAACTTGAAAGTAAATTTAAGGAGATCTGGTTATGGCATTTGAGAGCAATGTGGGACCATAAAGATAGTACTCTATATATAAACATCGTATTTCATATGTGCTGTTGTTGGCTGCAACCTGACCTGAAGAAATGAGCTTAAATCTAGGAATTAGAAACTTTTTTGATTTTACTCTCTATTCTATTTATTTGCTATATCACCTTGAGTAAGTGACTAAACGTTTTCAACAAAGGTCTTACTTGTAGTTGCCTGTTTGATACATGTACAGGGTTGCGTGGAAGATGCATAAAGCTTGAAGGAGGGAACAGAAGGCTGAAAGCACTCCTCATCTTCATAGAGCTGGCATTGAGACTACCCTAGCAGTCTCCACTGCATAGGCCAAGGCAGTTTCCTGGGCCTGTCATACAGACAACACAATCAATGTGCAAGTTAAAACCCCCTTCATTTTCCTACCCCAAATTGTAAGATGAATATAGACTTCACATCAACTAACTCGTGTCCTACTGTCATGACTGCAATGTAAGGGAGGGATTCCTGGTTTCCCTTTTCAGTCAGGCATTAGAAGCACCTTCTATCTAGTGAAAGAATAAAAAGTGTGCTATTAATCCAATAAAGGGTAAGTGTCATTTCATTAGATGCCTGTCTCCAACAGAAGTCTTTCCTTTGCAAGTCCACATTTTGCTGCAAAAACGTCTGCTCCCCTTACCCATGTACAGCAAAACATGGTGGTTGTTGGCTTCAGTGAAAGCAGGACTGGGCCTGAGAGAATTACCTAGCTTACTTTGCTATATAACATAGGACCATCCGTCCCTGGAATGGAGAGGCAACAGATGGGTGGTAGTGGTTTGGAGGGAATGTGTACCCTGCATTCTTTTTTTTTTTTTTTTTTTTTTTTTTTCCTGTTGCCTGCTCTTGACCTTTCAAGAAATATGTTAAAATGACTACAATCCAAGACGGCGTATTGTATATAGAATGAATGACAGCTCCTAGTGCCACCAGGAAAATCAAACCCTTTGTTTATTTAAGATTTTAAAAAATACATGTGGGATTAGAAGTCACAGAGTTATAAATGAGCTCCCTGACCACCACCAAAAAAAAAAATAATTATAATAAAAATAATGATACCATATTCCCTGATAAACCAGTGCCAGAAAAGCTCTTGGGGATCAAGTTTTTGTCAGTCCCCAGCTTTTACCAATTTAAATTCTTGGCAGCATATTAAAAAAAATGTAGAAGGTATTTGAGACTGCAATCCCTCAGGTACTAAATCTAGTGTTTCCTGGCACTAGATGAATGTTACTGGAGTTAAAACCTAGCACCATAGCACCAGATCTCCATAGCTGTTCATATTTATACTTAACAGACAAATAAGTCATGCTTTCAATATCCCTTTACATGGCCAATTTTTTCTCACATTTTTTCTCTGATAAAAACAAAGGTGAGAAAGTTCCAAGCAGTGGCTGACATCAGCCTATTTTTGTTTGCTTTTCAAATTTCTGGAACACACCTTTTCCACCCTTAAACTGTTGCTCTATACTGCTTTTGTAACACTTGCTAGCAAAAAAAAGAGGAAGAGCACAGTACCTGCCAGGTATATGCATTTCCTCAGCACACCACAGCAAGTTTTCCACTCCACATAACTAGAAATAGGAGGTTTCTCAGGCTCTCACCCCAAATCTCCAGATCAAGTGGCTTGTTCAAGCTGCACATGGTGCAGGCTACAACTGAACTGCAGCAGGGTCAGTCAGCTGTGCTCCTCCTAACACCAGATATCAAGTGGAGCTTGCATTCCAGCCACACCTTACCCTTTTTCTGCTTTTCCCATGCCATTCTCTGTCACCCGAAGACTGGGGATTTTAATCTAAATTCAGGGGGCTCCCTGTGCTGAGGCCTCCCTAGTACAGGAAAGACTGAGTCTTTTTATTTCCCCTGCTCTGAAGGGTCGTCACTGAGAGTACAGTCACACCTGAAGATGACTTTAAAGACTACGTAGACAGTCCGACCTTGCACCATGAATGTGAACCCTAGCATTACAGCTAAATCCAGTGCAGGTCCATAGTGCCTGTTCTAAAGATTGTCTCTTTTCTTTTTTTTTCCAAACTTAGGTCTTTACCTTAGTGTAACAAGAACCTGCCATAGACAGTCTTTTGTACTGGCTGCTCAGATTATACTATTCATTCTTTTCACACTTCTTTACAAAAACCACCTTTGTTAATTGTTATATTTTCCATACATTTCTGAATCTTCAAGGGCTTAAGACTGAGTTGCTTCCACTGTAAAATGAGCCTCTTCAGCAAGTGAAGGATTCACTTTCCAATGTAATGTTACTGCTTTCAACTTCAGGTCCTTCCTCTTAAAACAGACCACCACACCTGGGCAAAAAAAAAAGGCATACAATGCCTGGCAATTGGTAAGACCAATGTATTCATGCTGTGCCTGCAAAAACAGGCACAAAAATTCAGCTCTAATGATATTGCTACCAAAAATAATCAAACCAACAAGCATAGGGAGCAGACAAAATATCTGAAGTCTACATTAAAGTTAAGTCATCGAATGTTATTCTTGTTTTCATTCATGCATCCTCACCACTTTCAAACCCATGGAGCTACGCAGAATATAAATCAAGAAACAGAGTGACCTAGATAGCATCCTAGCTCCCATCTGTAAAAAAAAAACAGCTCTCTGTACTGCTTGCATTGCCAGTACTCAGGGTCTTGATCTGCTGAATCCTCTGAAGGGGGAAAAATAGAAACACAGGTTTCTGAAGAATTACACACTTCTTCGTAATGGATATTCCTCTACAGAACTGTACCTTTGGAAAAACTCAGGGGTTGTGTCCCTAGCTCTGTAGACAGAGCTTGACCCTTTGCAATCTCTTCTGTTCCTGTCCTTTTTGCTGCCTGCCTTAAGATACACCCTTGCAAAATGAAAAAAAAAAAAAAAAAAAAAAAAAAAAAAAGAGAGAGAGAAGTGGCACGTGTGAATCTGGCCCAGGAGGAATGAAGGAGGGTAGAAACGTTGGAAAGGAGTGGACAGTTATGTATTTTCTATATGATACTCAGCATCATATCGATTTCATCCATTTGGTAGACTAAACATGAACCTAATAATCAGATCCTGCTTAAGCCTTGTGCTTCCCCGGTAATTGACTCTCGCATATTGATTAAGATGTTGATGTGTCCCAGTATTTCTCAGTGGTAATGCAGCTGAGAATGGGCCTTCTCTCCCTGCGTTCTCAGCACTCTCTGTACTGCTGTCACCACACTCCCTTTAATGGATAAAGCTGTCATCCTAAAGCTAGAATGTCTTGCAGGCACAAAGACGAAATTAACTGTTCAATAATTTATGGGACATGGAATAAAACTTTACCCAACAACTTCAATTGATTGCTGTAAGTGTTTTGACTGCACTTGCCTGCTTTGCATAAAGTCAGCTACTTTGGAAAGCCCGATTTCCATTTACAGTATTTTCTTGGCCCTCTCCACAATACAAGATTTTGAAGAACTCTGGCTTGCTTCAAGGGAATTTCCTGTATTGCACAGACCTGACATTTCTTTCATTTCCCCCTAGTTTCATGAGAAAATCAGGAACTTCAGTGAAATACGGTTGGTGGGTTTAATAAGCAAAGATTAAATTCAAGTGATTTAGAGTATTTTGGGACTGTCCATTTTTTTAATTCAGGATCCACAGAAACAGACTGTCAGTGGACTATACCACCAGTATGCTCAATCATGGACAGGGAAAACTTTTACTGTTTCAGATCAGTTCAAGCTAATAATTATTGAAATTTCTTGTCAATTCAGATCCCCTGAAGTGAGTTGATGGATACAGTACAGCTCCTGATGATGTAAGTTCATATCACAAAAGGAGACCAGCAGAATCTTAGTAAGAAGGTCCTTGTAGCCTCTCTGCAGAAGGTTAGTTGTCATTTTGCTGAGAAAGCTGGCACTGTTGCTGTAACGTGTATTAATCAGCAGCAAAAAGAACTTTGTTCTCCCAAGCTTCCACTCTAGAGCTTCTTCTTATTATCAGAGTCTTTAAAAAAAAGTACTCTCCTATCTGGCTGCCTCTTTGTACATTTATTTATTTATTTATTTATTTATTTATTTATTTATTTCGGTGTGGACATCTCTACTTACTACATCTTATTTGTATTAGTGAATTTTGTGTTCATGAAACAGGAGACATGTAATGGTTGATTAAAGCCAGGCACAATACAAAAAAAAAGAGGGTGGACATCTTTCTGAGATTCTTTTTGTATTTCCGTTCTATCTTACAATATCACTTTCTGTATTCACAGTGACATACTGTGTTTCCATGGTGTATAAATTTACTATTAGGAAAATATATTTCCATTGTGGAGTGAAAAGGTTAAGGAATCTTCTCTGAAACATAGTAACATGGTTACATAAAGGACTCAGTCTATTATAATATTGAGAAAGAAGGCCAAGTCTGCCATCTTCTAGAGGTGGCAGAGACCACATAGCTTCAGAGTGTGATAATCAAATACTGACACAAATCAGCTCAATTTTGGAATGTCACAGCACTGTTGAATATCCCCGTTTCAAGCCCAGGTGATCCAAATTTTCTTAGTTAACTAAGGCGTAATGACATTGATTTCAATATTTATCTAAAGTGCAGTTTTCTAGTGAAACTTTAGGCTAGGTTGTGTTCAACATATCATAATGACTGTACCTGGAGTGGTGTCTGTACAATTAATTTCTACTGGTAAGATCGGATATTAGCATATCAAGGCCTTCTACTTCTAATGGGTAATGGACATCAAGCAGTAGGAAAACATCTTTAAAATGTGGATATCTCACAAAGGCACAGCTGGCCACAACTTGCAGTTAAGTGAAGATCTCAGAAGATCTAAGAAGACTTGCTATAAAGAGGAGAAATCAATTTTTAGGTTGTTTTGTTGGTCAGCATCCAAAGAGTTAACATATGGTTATCTAGGGCCACATCTAGAAAAAAAAAAGTGTTCATGACACATGCAATGTGAAGAGGAAATCAAAACAGAATGAACCAAATAGTGAAATCGTATCCAGTCATGTTTATTTGCTTTTTCTCATTTCAAGGTGTTAATCCTGTGTTACTGAGTACACTCCCAGAATGTTTCCCAGATGGAGACACAAATGCACCAGCATTTCCTGCCTCTATGTACTATATTTCCATTTGTTCTCCTCTGAGAAACTCTTTCTAAACAGTCCCTCCAAGTGAGAGGATGTGTTGATTTCCAGTTTATTGTAGTGTTCAGTAGTTCAGCACCAGCCGTCAGAATTTTCAGTAGTCTCTGCTGTTTGCTTCAGAGCCTGTTCAAAGTCCAGGCCTCTGGAAGTATCCCCAGGAGGACTACAGCTGGGCCTGTTTGGATATCAAAGTCCAAATTAAAAATTTATGCCAGTGTTTGAAAAATATCTGACCAAAATCTCGGTATGGATTAAATCTCCCTTGCCATGCAAGCTTTTCCAACTGGGGCTCAAGGATTTATTTTTAAAGTAAAGAAAGGACCCAAATAGCTGCAAAAGCTGATTCAGGTCAGATGTTTGTTAGCTAAATTATCACTGGCAATAAGACCTTGTAGACCTCCTGGGGAGGCTGAAAGAACTTTTTTTTTTTTTTCCTGCTCTCTCTCTCTCTTTCCTTCCTTCCTTCCTTCCTTCCTTCCTTCCTTCCTTCCTTCCTTCCTTCCTTCCTTCCTTCCTTCCTTCCTTCCTTCCTTCCTTCCTTCCTTCCTTCCTTCCTTCCTTCCCTCCTTCCTTCCCTCCTTCCTTCCCTCCTTCCTTCCCTCCTTCCTTCCCTCCTTCCTTCCCTCCTTCCTTCCTTCCTTCCTTCCTTCCTTCCTTCCTTCCTTCCTTCCTTCCTTCCTTCCTTCCTTCCTTCCTTCCTTCCTTCCTTCCTTCCTTCCTTCCTTCCTTCCTTCCTTCCTTCCCCCCTTCCTTCCTTCCTTCCTTCCTTCCTTCCTTCCCCCCTTCCTTCCCCCCTTCCTTCCCCCCTTCCTTCCTCCCTCCCTCTCTCCTCTCTTCCCTCTCTTATTCGTTTCCTCTCTTCCTTTCCTCCTTCCCTTCTATCCCTCCCTCTCTCCTTTGTTTCTCCCCTACCTTCTCCCCTCCTCCTTCCCTCTCTGTTTCTCCTTCTCTGTGTCCCTCCCTCCTTTCCCTTTCTTTCTGTTTTCTATTTAAAGTCAGACCTCACAGCAAATCAATTGCCTACAACTTAGCACAGAAGGAGGCCTATTTATATTGGGGGAATAAAAACCTTGTACCTGCCAGCAATATAATTCAAAGTTAGGCATCAACAATACAGCAATAAGAATATGTTACTGGAATAATTTCCTGGGTCCTGCACTTCACAGCTGAGCTGAAAGAGGATGTGAGCTTGCTCTGCCACCTTTTGAAATTATTCCTCCATGGAGGGCCATAGGATGAGCCTGAGCTAAAAAGGAACAACTAAGAAATCTGAAGTGTTTGTGCTTTAGGTGATAATAACTTGTTCACATTTTCCTGGAAAATACTGTTTAGAGGTACCCACGTCTGCTGTGGAACTGTGGAAAATGGTTACTATTTTTTGCTAAGTGCCTATAGGTTAAAGGGGTGGGGGGTGGGGGTGGGGGAAGAGCGTGTGTGCTGGGGGGGGGCGGGAGTGTTGGGGGGGATCACTAATGTGCCTGTCAAGACTTTCTCAGATTCGTTCCTGCAAGAAGTAAAGCTCTGAGTTAGCCAATTATAAAATGTCTAAGTTACCCCAGTTACATTCATGCATGGTATTCATGTTGCACTAGTAGATCAGTAGAGTTAGTCTGGTTTGGTGCTTTTCTTTAGAAGAAATTCCTGAATTTTGTGGAGAGCAACGTATGATCAAAAGATCATCTGATCACAGAATACCCTGGGCTTGGTCCTGCTCCGTAAGAAGTCTCCGTACTCCCTGTGTGATCGACTTCTGTTTGTTTTGAACCTACCTCCCACTAACTCCACTTGCCACTCCCTAGTTTTTAACTTGAAAAAGAGAGAGAACAATTTATTGCTATGCACCTCCTCCGTGTCACTATGATTTTACAGGTATGAGAAGGGATTCAGACCTGCCTGGCAATTGTATTTGATGGCCATGTGTAGGGCTCAGACGAGACAGGCAGATACATCTGCCTTGCAGCCATGTCTAGAAAAGCCTTGCACTGTCTCACAAAGTAAGCACAGTAACCCACTCAAGAGTGTAGCCCCTTCTGTGCCCTTCTTGCGAAACCCAGAGGGACTTTGCTGTTCCTCTGGGCAGTCTAAGCCAGCTGCAGCTCAGGGCACATGGACAAGAGAGAAGATACTGCCCACTTTACCGGGGGTCTGCAGAGCTTTCCGAGTGCTGGAGAAAGGCCTTTGAGGCATTTCACCCAGGCAGTTAAAGGTATCACTGAGAGGTGGAAGCACAACCAGGATGGTGTGCCAAGGAGCAGCTGTAAGTCTCCTGGGCACAGTTTGAAGCCCTTCAACAGGAGGGTAGTTCACAAGAGCGCAGAGACATCTCCAGAGTGAGACCAGGGTGGGACAAACAAAATGAGTACCAGGGTGGGACAAACAAAATGAGCTCTAGCACTTGCTCCCTCTTATGACCATTTGCCACTGCCAGCCACCACTGTACTGTCACCAAGCACCTTTACAAATAATACCATTTGGCAGGTACCAGTTTGCAAGAACATCCAGGCAGCATGCTGCACAGCTTTGTGCATGTGCACATAACTGTATGAAGTCTGATCTCACCCAGAGTACTCCATCACTGTCGTGCATGAACCTGCACTAATGGCTAACCTACCAGTGGAGGGTGAAGAAAGTAAATGCTTTGGTGGGGCTGTGGCGTACTATGAAGAGGTTTTCTGTCAGTCCTGTGACTCCCTGGAGGTTCTTAAATTATTATTTATTTATTTATTTATTTTTACATAAGGCAAAACGTGCTCTGCATCTTCTCTTCCAGACCATGATAATGAACACTCTCCTAACAAGTTCACAGACAGAAACCTCGCAGACAGACTTGTGGCCCAAAAGTGTATGGCACAGCCGGTTTATGGCCCTCATTTTTTGCTTACTCTGCTTCAGCAGACACAGAAGGACTATGCTGCAGGGAAATTCTCTTTGTTTCTCACATGCTTCTTACCAGAACAAAGCCAGTGTTTATGTTCCCTGTCTTTCTCTAAGTAATCCACTGTAGGCCATAGCCCAAGCAGGGTCCCTGGGTGCATTGTGTCTCTCTCGGTGGACTCAGAGGGATTCCAGCTGGCCCATGTAGGCAGGGGTGGTCTGCCCCTCTGTCCTCTGACACAACTGCCTGAATCTGAGCCGGGCCCCATAAACAAGAGACAGTGGGTGGGAAGCTGTCTCCCTTCTCCCTCGTGGGCCTCTGCCAGGTTGAAGATGGCCCAATAAACAAGGGGCGGGGGCTTTCCTTGAGCACTGTGACTGCACTTTAGCTTACTTGAGCCAGCTCCCAGTGAGAAGGGATGAGCTGCTTTTAAATGTTTTCTCTTGTTTTTTGGTCTCCCAATAGGGCAGGCAGCCTCTTGAGAGCTGTTAAGTGTGGGCTGGCTTTCTGGGCTTACTCCTGGCTAGCAGCCTGTCTCTGTAAAGCCAATTCAGCTTGCTTGCACTTGACAATGGGAAGAGGTTTCTGCACATGACAATATTTTTGCACTTTATAGCATATATCTGCAGATCCGTGGGGAAGGTCTTTATATCTCTCATTTTTCTCTTTTCTCCTTCCCATCTCTCCACATGGAGCTTGGGAGGCCCATGTCCTGTGCCTGTTCTACTCTTTGTTAGTTTCTATAGGAAGACATGGCACTTCAAGGACACAAGGCTGGTGGGGTTGTTGCATGAAGAATATATATTGGTATATAAGAACAAGGTATATACAGAACAGGGCAGAAGACAAGGAAGTTAGAGAAGGGAGGGAGAAAAGACTGGCTACTTGATGTGCTCAGGTACATCTTGCATTTGGGTGTACATGGAGTAGTTGCCCATCCTTCCTGGAGGAACATTTTCTGAAGCAATTGCTATTTTGAGGAGAGAAGAGAATCATCCACTGTTCCACCACACCACAGCTGAGTGCTAATAAATGCATAAAGCAATTACTTTTTTTTTTTTTTTAAATTATTATTCCAAATGAGGAGTGGAGGTGTTTTTGTTGTAAGAGAGCAGGGAAATCTGACCCAGGTAAGCATGCAGGCCTGAACAAGGGGATGTAATGAACTACCTGTAGTTTTTCCCCTCTTACATGTATGCTTGCCATGGGTGGTACTGCAGGGACCCCTGGCCCAAAGAGCCACCGTCACTTGCACAGGAGTGTGGCTCAGCACAAGGATGCTAAGGTGGCCACTGTAGGCATGGCTAATGTGGCTGGCTGTGCATTTCTTCAAGTGGGTTGGTATGTCCTTGTGTTACAGAGACTGTTTCTTGTTACCAGAATAACTGCTGTAGCCTTGAGTGGAAGTGGGGTAGCAACATGGGTCTTCCCGATGGCCCCAGTACAGCCCAGTACTCTTGAACCCAAAGGTGACCAGCCATCTGCCTTCTCTCTGACTTTTCTCTATACTTGCATAGAGATTGCAGACTTTATTATTGTCACTTATATTGAGAAGACATTTCTGAGCGTTTCCTTGCTGCCTGAGTTCTGTCTCTTTGCCATCAAACTGAATCACCCCTTTTCATTTTCCATGCCCTTGTATTCTGCAGCAGACGGAAAGAGGTTCACAAGCTGAGCCTTTTCAATATGGGTCCTAGCTGAATGGGAGTGGATATATAGAGGGAACAAATTCTCTCCCAGCTGCCCAAACAGCTTAAAAGAGATGTAAAGTTAAAGGACAGCTGTCTAAAGCTGGACAGTAGTAGGAATGAGCTCATGAGGATAGGATAATAAAGTGTAATATTTAAAACTGAAATAGTTTGTGTTAACAAATATGTGAAAAGTACTTTGAATTTTCAGTGGAAGTGCTATTCTTGTTGGGCTTTGTGAAGATACCTCTGTTCACATTTCAGCATATCTCAATGTTCCAAAATGCAGAAGGGTTTTGATAGTAAGATTTGCCTCCCAAACCATCATTATCCTTGTGATCTCCTGGCATCTTGAATACATAGTTTTGCCTTCTTTTTGGTTATCTGTTTAAAAAAAAAAAAAAAAAAAAAGCTATTCTCCACTTAAAAAGCCAAAGAATTTTTTTATTATTATTATTATTTTTTTTTTTTTTCACATGTCACTCTATTTATTTGCATGGGATCCAGACTTCGTTGCATCAGTAGACAAAGGTCCTAAATTAAGCAATTGATCAGAAACATGCTGGGACATCTATGTGTTGCAACACTCACAGACCTACCATTTCATTGTCTTTACTGCTGTCTGCCCTCTTGGGGGAGGTGACTACAGCTGAGGAAAGGACTTGGGAAGAAGAGTAAGGCAGTTGTGTCTCAAATTCTCCATCTTCTTGTCAGTCCAGTAGTGTGCAAAAGTGCATGCTAGTCTAGCTTCTTCAGGTGTCCCAGCTTTTCTAGGAAATAGTAGATACTGCTCCTAAGCTACGGAATGTACAGAAGAATGTTCTTTCTCACATGAAATGTATCATTTCATGTGAGAAAGAGCACACAATATTTCTTAGTGTATAGTGTCTCTCTGAATGACCTATTTTGAGATGCAGAAACAAAATGAAAGAGTTTGAAAGCAAAAGAAGAAAAGAAAGCCTGCATAAGAGAGTAGGCCATGGGGGTGCCCTAGGCAACCCATTGTGGATCTCTGCATGAAGGCAGGTCACTGGGTAGAGCTAGTTTTGGCAAATTCAGAACTAGTATCAGGGGTTGTACCCTTTTCTTTTGCCCCAAGCTTTGCACAGCTGTCTTCTCTTTGCCCACCCAGCAGCTGTAGCCTCTCTTACTCTGTGGGAACAGCAGAAGCCCTCTCTTGCCTGGAAGTATGGCAGGCATGAGTGGTCATTCTTCACCACTTCTGCATAAATTGAATTTACTCTAGTGAGTTGGATGGAAGCATCTGGCAGTTCAGGCTTGGTCTGGCTGACTGTTGCTAACTGGGAAAACTATAGGGACACTGGAAAAGAAAAAAAAAAAAAAAAAAAAGAGAGACAATGCATTCATAGCTGCAAAATCAGATGTAGCAGAAACTGTGTAGCAGAACTCAGTATAAGTGATTATGTTTTGCAGTTGTCCTACACCAGATGATCATCTCTGTTACAGCTCATGTAGAAAATCTGCAAACATATGTAACCCAAGGTTCAACAAGCTGATAGGCTTGGCAGATAAATATACATTCTTGTCTGTGAGTCTTAGCTCAGCTCTCAAGTATGATTGCAGTGGTACAGCACAAGCCAGATTCTGACCTTATTTACACCTTTGCCAATGCAGAGTAACTTCACAGATGCCAAAGTGTGAACCTAAAAGCTGTCTACCTGTGGCCTGAGCTGGAGTTTCATTAATGCCCTGCATGAGGAAGAGATACATCCAAACTGTTTCCTACAGTGAACTTTGTATGATGAACCAGAATAGTTGGCAAACAAAGTACTTTCATGCTCACCTGAACTTTGTGAGACCTTACCTTCCACCAGATCAGGTTAACCAAAGCCAAATCCAAACTGGCTGGTTCCAGATTAGACTTAGTTGTACCTTAGCAAAATGGGTCAAAGTGGCTTAAGATATTGGCATTTTATACAACTATCTTCTACCATTTTCTGATTTGGCTCCTTCAGGTCAGACTCAGATTGAAGATCATTATAAGAGTTGTTTATGTTTGGAGACAGAAAAGCTGCAGCACTGTAGTAAACTGAAGAAGGGGTCTAGAGAAGAGCAAATAGAGAATGAAAGGAATGGGAGGAGTGTGGAGAAAAGTTTAAAAGCATGGTGAAGAGGAGGCATAGGAAAGTGCCACAGGGTCAGACAAAATCTGATAGACTTTGACAAAAGCCTCAACATACTTCGAAGTATTTTCTGAACCTTCTAGCCTTGTAACATTTTCCCATCAATAGTCCAGAGGTGAAGTGATTTATGAATACACATGCTTACACATTTCTCTGTGAGCATCTTGATAAGGTAAATATATCACCCAGCAGGAGGCTACATTGCACATGAGTCTTCCTCAGAGAGAAATTCAGCGTTGAGGGCCCCAGCTATCCCTTTCTGACATACACGGAGTGTGCAGTTTAGTTCTTCATTAAAAAATGTCCCATTGAGATGTTTAAACACAGATCTCCCTGTAAGGGTGAATACCTTGAATTGCCCTCCATCCAGTTCTTCTCCATTTAATTGGTATAAAGCAGCTTCCCCTTGGCTACTTCCTCCCTTGAAATTACACAAGTAGCCTCACTAGGAAGGCATAGGTAAATATTTTACACTGTGCACTGTGGATTAGGAGCACAGCTCCCATTAACTGGAGCTGGAATCACATGGCTGATTTTCCCCTCATGCTGTGATAGAAACATACCCTACAGGACGCACAGACTGGGATCCCAAGTGCCACCTTATGAAGAAGGTGTAGAACACTTTCATTTAATACCGCTTGTGTTTCCATTAGCAGAGTCAATTGCTCTCCATCCTCAGTTTTAAGACTCCCTGTTTCTCTCTATTATAGCTCTGTTTCAAAATGCCTGCCAATCCTCCCTAGTCCTTCCATCTGAGCCTGCAAAGTTTTGATGATATAACACCACAGCATCTTGGCTTTCATTTGGTTTAAACTTTGTGTTTGCAATTACAGATGTGCTGAACATTGAGCACTTCTATTTCTCATAAGCTTGCTGCTGCTTAGGAAAGCTTATGTGCCCAGAGTATTGACAGTTTGGGGTGGCAACCTAGGGGGTACCAGCAGAGCAGAGGTCAGCATATGGTGAAACCTGCAAAGCACGTGGGGAAAAACATGTGGCTGCTACTTTGATTCAGAACACCATAGCAACTGTCTGCACTGGCATGGCTCCTGCAGAGCAGAAAATTTATGTATCTGTATAAATTCTAAGTTAAAACCAGAATGCATTCATCCCATATGTAAAAATAGAGTGTGGTTAATATACCATACACTGTGGTCAGTTACTGCTCTGGTAAGTGGCATCTCTGCTGCCTGTGTGGATGTGATATAACACTTGTCAGACATTGGCTTCCCTCATTCACAACCCTGTTGCTTGATGCCACCACAGTTTGTCTTTACCACATAGCTAATTATTCCTGTCTAGGAAATTTATGAAAGAAAATGGCCTGTGGCATGTAGTCTACGCAGGTGAGGTTATGTCAAGGCAGGTAGTAAAAAACTTGAGTTTACTCAAACTCATGAAAAAATCTGAAAGTAGTTTTTAATTCTAATTCAAAATTTAAACTTCCAGAAAATTGAAATTTTCCAAATTTTCTAATGCAGTATTTTTTAATTAAAAATATTCATGAGTGTTTTACTCCAAAAATGTCAAATTCCATGATCTCTTACATAAATCAAGTGATTTGCTTTAAATTTCACCTCAGTAGTAGATTAGACTTACTATTTTATTACTTATTTCTATGAACATATAAAGTGAACCCAAATTAATCAAAAATTAAACAGAAAACACCACAAAATATTTTTACTTGATCAGCATACTGTTTGTCAACATTAGAAAACAGTAAGAGTGAAATACTTCCTTTATGTCACTGAGTTAACTTGGAAGGAGTTTTGATTTTTTTTTTTTTTACTTTAACCACATTCCTTGACAGAAATTTATAATAATTATTTTCACCAGTTTGATCCAGAACATAGTTGCTACGAAATTCTATATATGACCAACGTTCAACATGCAAATCTTTGCTACCTCCTTGCTGATCCTGTCTTTTGTTTTGAATTCTTTGCTAATAAGTAATGAAAATGTTACAGCCTTACAGCTTGTTTTGTGGTTGCAATTACGTAATCATTATTAATGAAGCAACAATGTCAAAACTGTGTGAAACCAAACTCACATTTAAGCACTTACAATAAACAGATATAAAACAACAGATGTCTCAGTTTTTGTTCTCCAATGATTTCATCCCTTGTTAAAAATAAACGTCTGGTTTAAAAAAGAAAAGGGCTTTTCTCCACTCTTACAAATTAATTGAATCCAGAGACTGGTAATACAACTAAGGAGTTCTCTTTTTATTTTTTTTTCTTTTTTTCCTCCCAAAATTTACTTGTGGGGATATATATATGTATTTTCAGCAAGCAATAAATTCACTTCAAAGCCATCCAGAAATTCTAGGAAATCAATGGTGTAATGGTCATTTACCACAGCTGAAGCCTTGGCCCCTGATACCAATCAGAGATGCCAGGGTTGCCTCTAGACTTGAACACCCTAAAAAGCTTTTAGTATTTTTTATATATATATATATATTTTTTTTTTGTCCATGGTTTTGGTTCAACCAACTGATACCTGTCAGTTGCACATGTTGCTTCAGATTTGGGTCAGAATTTGTAAACAGATGCAGGGAGGTCTCTGGAACTGTGGAACCTCAGAAAGCCAGCACCCGATTTTATGCAAACATCAAACGTCCAGATGCTTATTTAAACCATCTACATCTGCTGAGTCTTCAAAACTAGGCTGGAAATTTAGCTGGAATATGTTTTCCTGCAGGATTTCATAGACTTCATAGCTGAACTTGTGGCCAGAAATACCAGAGCTTCTTTTGGTATTTGAGCACTTTTATTCCAGTGATAACTAGGAATGTGTAGGTTACATTTAATGAGTGGGTGGGATATGCAAGAATTTTAAAACTTCACAAAGATGCAGATCTAGTGAGCAGACAATGTGAGCAACAGAAATACTCCACAAGAAACTGAAGCTCTATTAGTGATTTCTGAAACAAAGGAAAAAAATAGAAAGTGCATAGCTTTTAATTAATTTGAATGATAAAATGTAATCTATTCTATGACACAAGCAAATCTTTCATACATATATGTATATATTAAATGAAGGCATAGAAAAAATGCTTTATTAAAAAAAAAAAGAAAAAAGCTCAGCTTTCAGTGAAAGTCAGTGTACAAATTTAGGACTTGGGCTATATATATGTGTATATTTATTTTTTGCCAGTCCCTCTGGCACTAGAAAAAGTGCAAAACAACTGTCTGTGCACTTCATTGCGGATCTTGCACAATTTTAAACACACAAGCAAAGGTTCTTGCAAATTGCATTCTAAGAGTATAGCACATTTATGCGTACAGCACTATAAGCAATGACAAGAGGTTTTGAACAATCTGTTTTCTCAAATTAGATTAACATCATCGAGCAGCACAATCTGCTCATTGACACCAAAGGGACAAAAAAGAATTGGTGTTTTGTGTCCTCCTTCAGGACCTAGCTTTGGCAATAGACATTCACTGTCTATTTCATCATGAAGAATGTAGTGCACTTTTAGAGCTGCTGTTCTTTAGAAGAGGCACCAGGCTCCACACAGATCTGCTGATAATCAAGCAGTAAAAATATTGGCAGCAGCTTAGGGTCCTTGCCAGCATTGTGCTCTCTGGTCATACCACAGGTTATATGCAATCCACTTTTCAAGGTGATGGGTGAAAAAAACTGTGTACCATATTTGTCTGCACCTAGGTAGCAGTACATGTCAAGCATTAAGTAATTAAAATGATTATTTTAAAAGAATTCACACAAAGCTTCATGAGTATGAAAGATGCTAGTTAATAGCTAATGAAATATTTTCCCACATAATACTGTTGTGGAAAAACACTTTCCCACCATAGCTAAAAGTGACAATACCTTTCCTTTTGTGCAGGCACTACTACAATCATATTAAGTTTGTGCATTGTTTGAGTAACTCTTTTTTTTTTTTTTTAGTAACTTTTTTTTTTTTTTAAGTTAACACACTTCACATACATATTCACACTTACGCTGTTAATCCTAAGAACTACCAATTAAACTTCTTCCTAAATTTAGTTATTACATGCTTTCTGCTGCAAAGTGCAGTTTTTATCATCTGACATAGCAAAAATCCCAGGAAACTGCAGCTGTGAATGACCTACTGCTTTCTACTGCTTTAACCCTCAGTCAAAACGAAAATAGGTGATTGCTTTTTTTATTTTTACTTTGTGTGCATGTGTGTGTGTGTGTGTGTGTGTGTGCATTTTAGTCATACCTCCAAAGAAATTCCTTGAAAGCATATGTTGTGTTGAGTGGTTGTATGCAAACAATTTTGGAACTAAGTGACTTTGATCTTTGACTTACGGACTACAGGGCAAAGGTTAAAATCACAAGCTCTGTTGTCCTGTTGGCAGCAGTTCCTTTTGAAGCTTCCTGCTTTTACTGAAAGTGATATACAGCAATATACTAATATGCAAACCTCAGTGTCTTTGAAAATAAAATTATATCAACCTCATTAACTTCTGTTATTTGATCAAACTTTTTGTAATTTGATGAAAACAGAGAAGCTAGCTGGCTATTTGCAGATTTACATAAGGAAATTTGGACAATAGATGACTACTTCTGTGTGCAAGATTGAAGCTTGATACAATAATCCAGGTTAGAAAAATATGTTCTTAAGAGACTGTTAAATATTTGGACATTGTCATTCTAACAGACTGTAGACATTTTATAATAAGTCTATTGAAATGAGCCAAACCATAAATAGGCTGTTGTAATTGCAATGGGAATCCAGTGCATGAAGACTTTGCAATGCTATGAACAAACTACACTTATATTGCCTTTTACATTAAAAAGAAAAAAAAATAATTAAAAAATGTGCTGAAAGAATTTACTGAAATTTTATAATACCAGGAATTTTGACTGCTTTGGCAAAATGGAAACTTCACAGTTACTCAGACCTTAATGTCAGGACATCTGCTTACTGCCAAGCAAAGCCATTAACAGCATCTATTCTTTAAACTAATGTCTGAGGCAGATCTAGCAGTCCAAGGCACAGAGCAACAGTCCATGGTGTAAGGCTCTGTGCTAGTAATCGGCAGATTTGTAGTTTATATGTAGCTAAAGAATTACAGCTGTTTCATACAATGGGTAATAAATGAGCAAGACAAAATAAATGAGCAAAGCAATCCTGTCCTTCTTCACCCCACTCCCCGGTCCTAATTATCCCTTCTCTTGCAGCATATCTGTCCCATTAACTTCAGTTTGTGTTTTTTTGCATGTGAGTCTTGGGACTGTTGCCCCCCAGAGCAAATACACTGGTGACAAAAGCAGCAACTGAACAAATAGCTAGCATGTAAATTGCTGAGGAGGAGTTGCGAGTAGCAAAACCACATAACATTCTCTAATTTGCTCCATGTCCTGTATTAATCTGATTCCTTCACATGCATGTAGTCTGTTCCATACCTTTCTTTCCCTTCAGCACAGAATATTACAAACACTAAACGCCAAACTATAGCATGAAATGTACCCCTTTACATTTTCAAGCAAGCTTTGGCCCCTGTTTACTTCTCTGCTGAATTTGACCTAGAGGCATCCATGGCACATACAGCTGTCTTCACTGGATCTGGCTTTACTCTGTGTTTTCCAACATGTATTTTCTCTTCGTGATGGCTGGGTGCCTCTCACAGGAACCCCAGGTAGTAGAAAGCCCTTGCTTACACAAAGCTCAAATGGAAAAAATCCAAGCTCCCTTCTAAACACTTTAAAATAACACTTTCTAATGCTTCCTACGGGTGATGTTGACACATTTACAATGTTGATTTAAAGGGCAGGGGGAACATAGTTCTTCCTGACACTGCAAATGTAAAGTTACTGGCCCACCCTATCACTGGAGCCACACTGAAGTGGCTGCCAGTAGATCCCAAGTGCCAGGTATTTAAAACTCAGAAAACAAGCAGATGGTGGGCTCTCTGGCTATGAGCAAATCTTTTGAAGGCTCTCCTGCTTTCTGCCCCTCCAGGCTAGAGTCACAGTCAATACCAAACACAGATACTGCCATTCCTTAGATATTTGGCCCAACAGTTCCTAAACTTTCCATGAACCATTTTAGCCCACGTTTGCTATACCAAACTGCAAACTGAAGATTCCCTTCATTTCTTTACCCTGTCCTTCATTCACAGTTCTTTGCTGGAACTAATCTAACTGTAAAGGTTTGTCAGTCCTCAGATGTTCTAATTTCTCAATCACCTGGTTTGACATGATCCTGATTTTCTTCAATATTTCATCTTCCACCCCTGGGAAATTTATGTCTGTTCCTGGCATTTGTCTCCCATCTTCCTTTGTGAACACAGAAGGGAAAAATTCATTTCATTTCTTTCTTTCTCTCTCTCTCTCTCTCCTCTCCCCTGCCTCTATTTTATTTTTTTATTTATTTATTTTACCTCAGCAAAGTCTTCTTCTGTCAATAAATTACTCTTGCCACATCCTAGGGTCCCACTGTCTCTTCCTTTGACCCCTATATTTCTTATAATTTAAAATAACATCTTATTAATTTTTATCTAGGTAGCAAGTTACTTTCCATTCTTCAGTTTTCCTTTCTTGTTTTGGTTTATTTTGTCTATGCAGCCCTTTCTACAGTCCACTCTGGACTTGATGTTTTAAATTTTTCACATGTCCTTTCTTCACCTTTGATTAGTTTTTCATTTCCTTGTTCTTTATTAGGTGTTGGCAACGCAGTACTGTAGGTGGCATTTTCCCTTTTTCTCTCCCTTCCCTTATCCCTAGCCCATGCTGAACCACAGCCCAGAATGATGTCAGGAGAGCACTTAGACACCTTTCTAAGATGTGATACTGTCCACTCTGCTTGTTAAAGGCCTTACGATACATTTTGCAAGAACAGGAGCATTAACCCCTGCATCCTGGCCCAATTCCAAATGGAGTGATTACTTTCTGCCTGCATGGGCTCCACGTGTAGTTGTGATGGGATAGATTAATCTTTACTTTGGAATTTCAACCTGTAGAAGAGTACTGCTATCAGCACATACCACTTTCTATACCAAAGGTGACTGGATTGAGGTTCTTTGTCTGCTACAGAAAGTTCTTTTCTAATCTCACAGTGAAAACATTTTATGAAGAAATGTACTGATAATCTTTATTGTTCCATGTTTCTTACCAGTGACTTATAGCCAGAATTTTTTCTTAACTTTTGCACAGACAGTGTTCTACCTGCAGGCAATTCTTGATTCCCCTTCTCCTCTCCCTTTTCCATCCCCATGTGGAATGTACTGCTTAACAGTGACATGCACCATCCTCATTGTTTACACTGTTATTACCTGCTCTGATCAGACTGTTTACATCGAACAACACAAAAGCAGCTTCACATAGCACTTCATGTAATAGTCTTCAGTCGTATAGATCTTTAAGAAGAGATGCAGCGCTCATAAAAGGGCTTCCAACCCAAAGATTCTTCCCATGACTTCATGCATAGGAAGTGCCTGGGGAGGTCAGTGAAGAGGAGAAGGAAAGCACAGTAAGGTGTAAAGCTCACACCATTGGTCCATATAGCATAAATGAAAGCAGCAGTCTGTTTCTTCAAAATATGTGTAGGAGATAGACTGTGTGAGTGACAAGAGCCAGAAAGAAAACATTTCTAGGAGTGCTGAAAGCATCCCTTAAGATTGAGAGTGAACTAATAAGGCAGCAGTTTATTTGGGTTCAACTCCCATGTCTGGTTTGTGACCTTTATGCTCTTCTTTATTTTTCTGAAATAAATGGACAAAACTGTTCCTTTTTGAATTCCTATTGTTACTAGGAGCCACATCCTGCCCACATGGCTTCTGCCAAGAAATGACTGGAGGGCAACATTTGACTCACCCCAGAAGAAGTCCTCTATCACAAGTTCCTTGACCGCTTTTTTACTTTCTTTCACTGTGTAGGATTCTGACTTCTGAGGTGTTGTAAAAAATAAAAATAAAAAAATAATACTATTCCCTCCTTTGTTACAAGCCTTGCTGAACTCATATTCTGGTTTGATTGCCCTCTGCAGCATTATCTTCAGAAACCAAGAGAAGATGCAGGGCCTTAGCCTAACCACTGTTCATGAACTTTCATTTGCCTTCCTCCCTTTCTCTATGTATTATCTCTCTATACTATCTCTCTCTATATATCTCTATATGTATTTCGCTATATATTACCTGTTTCACTGGTTTGCACCTGCTCACCCATATTGTTTATTTCTTGCCTTCTGCTGTTGTGTGACTGGGACCACTTACATATCACAGACATCTTTGGACTCTCCTTTCTGCTAGCCTGAATGCAGTTTTATAGTTGCTTCTGTTCTTCACTGTAGCTACCAGACTTAGCCCTCTACCTGTACTGATTTTGTATTGTTACAATATGCTTAAATGGTTGTAGATCCCTTTATGAATGATTTCAGAAAGACTGCTAGTTGGAAAACTACAACAACAACAAAACACAATAAAAACATTAGCACGCAGGACCACAGGTGGCTTCAAATCCCATTATTTCTCCTCCTAACAAGGCTCAGTTAAAGAAAAGTGATTCATTGACAGTCCCTATGATCCTTCATTTAGTGAGCTGGAGTCCCTTTGGCCATTTTTGTTCGCATATTCTCAGATTTCCTTGACAGAGCTATCTAATGCTCACACAGAAATCAGCAACTTTGATGAAGACTTTTAAACAAATTCCAGACTCATGCAGGTAGCTCCTTTTTCCTTTCCCTGTCCTGTCCTGTCCTGTCCTCTCCTCCCCTCCTCTCCCCACCTTTCCTCTTCTCTTTTTCTTTTCCTCTCTGAACTCAAAACAACTCTTAAAAGTAGCAGCAAAAGAGGCTATGGAGATTTCTACCAGAACTGAAGATTTGTTTTACAGTACCTTATGTTTCTTTGGAGGCATTGTTTATATTGTGCATGGTGTGATCAGATGTTTCTTTAATACATTCACAATTGCTTGGCTTATTTTACATAGTGAAGGATGTTGTCTCTGCTATGTCTCATCATGTTGTTATCAAACATGACACAATACTGAAAATTAAAGGTGACAGCTAAATGGCAAAAGACAAATAATTATTCTCAAATCAAGAGTATGCTATCAACTTAATTAGCACTTCTCAGCACTTTCCAGGTTTATATACAAATATGCTGGGCCAAATTCTTTGCTCAGTTGTAGCCATGCAAGTGTCCATTGTGCATGTCTGAGAGTTAATTTTCTGCTGTGTTTGCACTTCAATGTTGTAGACAATGTCTGCCATATTCATTTCCAAAGTGTGATGGCAGAAGATGAAATGTGATTAAGGTGGGGACTAAGAGGTAGGTATATTGAAGGCATCACTGTGAGGTATGTGACTCTAAGCAATGAAAGCAGAAAATGTGGTTGAAAATGAGGCTGAAAGACTCAACACAGTCTCATGGCTTAAGGGATTTATGAATGAAAAAGTAACATGTCTGAAGGGATGGGTACAAGGAAAGGGACTGCTCCCTGACAGTCTTTTTCATGCATCCAGCATTTATGCAGCAGCAGCAGCTACTGCTGCTGACCTTGGCTGTGTTCTCATGGTTGTTTTGAAGAAGAATGAACTCTAGGTCCATGCCACCAGGCTCTGAAGTCCTCTTTTCAAAGAGGCATACACTATTAGAGGATAAATCTCAAAGGAAGGCAACGGGACTTAGAATCTGGCGTCACTGGGGTATGTCTGAAAAAGTTAACCTTAAAATCTATGCCTTTGCCTGGCCCTGGTAGAGTTGCATATGTTTGTGTGGTAGTGGGTGTTGATATTTATCTTGATCTACCAGCAGCTTGTTGTGTCTTGTAAATTCCTCTCCTGAAACTTCCCATCACCCTGTGTCTGAGTGAACCAAAGTCTGGGAGACAGACTGTTTTGCTGTTATCCTTTGTCAAAGAGGCAATCCTGTGATCCTGTGGGAAAAGGATAAAACAAACCTGAAGAAAATCCTGAGGATAGAGTATTGGTACATGCATCATACTGTAAACTGTACATATTTAAAGTAACTTAGAAATGTAGCAAAAAGTTCTGCGAACTTCTTATGCCCCATAAAAATACACCATATACTCTCCTACCCTACGTCTTTCTAAAAGCACATGAAGAATACAGCCATTCTGGCTCAACTTTCAGAAGGGCTCTGTCAAGGCAAGTGATGTGTTAAACATGTGCTTGCTATAGTATACCATATATTAATAAAGATTTTTGTGTTAAATGTTTTCCTAGAGAGGAACTATTAAAAGAGGCAGAGGGAAGGGTGACAGGGGGAAGAGTTCTGAAATTGCTACCTACAGTACATTAGAAAAGCTTCTAAGAAAATGTAAAAATACAGCCCTGTGTGAAGAACAACAGTTAAACCGTAAGGCATGTAAAAATGCTTGCGCGGAGGCTTGATCTCAGCCATTATTTTAGTTCATTAAAGAAAATGAAGTAATTACTTTTTAGAAAGAAACATGCACAAGCACATTACTAGTTCAAGTACACATAGCATGTGCACTTATAATCGTTTTTCAAGACAGCAGGTAGAATTTAACTGGGTGTTGTTTCCTTCTAAAACACATCAGGACTCTTTTTACGATACATTCAAAATTCTCAACAGCTATCTTGTTGTGTGACAGGAGTTTATGGCATTAGTTTCACCAGACAAGGACTGGTGGAGTAAAATTAGTCATGTATGTAAATTATAATCATGCTGAATAGTTGTATGTGCTCATTTAGGCATTTTAACAGTGTGTGATGTTATCCTCTCTGCAGGACTAATAAGCATTAGCCATAATGAGGTCAGTCAGTCAGTCAGGCATTATCATGGGATTTAATTGGGACACTGGTCTCTGCTGAAGTGAAAATTAATAACTTTTGTCAATGTTCTGGCGAAATGTTCTGTCTTATTAAACTATGAGGGTCAATTAGAAAGCATTATGTAATAAAGTCCCCAGCAGCAGAACTCAAATTGAGTTATACCACAGTCATTATTCCAGGACGATTGCATTTGAAAATGGAAAACCAGAGTGCCATATGGAGGGCGCAGGTTATATTTACAAGCATTGCATGTTAAAGCTTCGGCAAGAAGGAAACAATTAAATGTAATACTGAAATAAATCAAAGCACTGAAAGTGCCATGTTGTGCCAGGCGCTTAATATAGCTAGCATACCCCTAGATGCGACTAGGCAAAATGGCACCTGTTTATAAGCCTTGTTTGGGTTCTGTCAGACAGCTTCCTCCCTCTGGATCACTCTGATGATTCAAAATCTGGGGCACACCTGGAAGGCTCTGCCTGGCACATTGACTCATATAAATAACAGTTTATTGTATGGCTATTAAGACCAGAGATTGCTTTTATTAAAGTGCAGTTATCATGGTACAACAAATTAAAGAACTTTTAAAGCATGTTTAATGGCCTCTGATACTCCCTGTTCGGTCATGTTTTACAGCACTTCAGATGGGAAGATACAAAGCCTTTGCTGGTGCTGGTGTCTAAAGGCAATGCCAGCAGCCAGCAAAGGTGCGGACACCAGGAGGGAGACAGGTATGCTTTTATGGGGAGTGTGACAAGCTGGGACACCTGGTTCTCCCCCTCTCAGAGGAAGGTAAAGCAGTGACATGCTACTGTGAGCCTTACTGCTTCTGAGGATTCCTGCTGACCAAAAAAGTTAGCAGTATCTCTCTATAAGGACCCTTTTCTCAACCAGTTACACCCCAAAGGCAGTTGAATGGGTACCCACACACTGAAACAGAGAAGGGCAACACAGGCCCTCTGCTGCCACCCAAAGACCTCATGTGAGTCTGTACCACAGCAGTGCCTATCTCAGGGTGACAGTAGGCCCATGACAATGTGTTGGAGATCCAACCCCAATCTGCCTTCCAGATTACTGTTGACGGATGTGTGGGTGGCTGTCTCAAGCACTCCTCTTGAAGCACTCACTGTCTGGCCCACCACAGCTGCCATGGCAGGCGGCAGTATCTCCACGTTTGGTGTCTACAAAGCTTGGCATTTCTGGAAGCCCTGCTCCTGAGGGTATATTCTGATCTCAGCTTCTGCTGGTCTTGGTAAGGGTAATGCCATCTTTGCTGGGAGGAATTTATTTTTTTTTCATCAAGAACTTTACAGGCCCACAGGACTTTACTTAATTATTGCTGGCAGTGTGGGGTAGGTTCATTTTTACTGGGGGTTTTGAAGGAGCTGAGCTGAACTTCTGTTTCACTTAAAATGGTTTAATTAGGGCCAAGCATGTGATTTCCAACTTAGCTGTAAACTGACAAGCAGAATGAGGCATGATTTTCCCCTCGCTCATTCTAATTTGATGACAGCATGGCTTAGGTTGGCTATTTTGGTGTTACTTCTGATTTACACCGGTGTGAGAAGAGACTCAGGCTTGTTAGCAACCTGTCCCTCATGGAGTGAGAACACTTTGTAACTTAGCTCAGAGCAGCAGAGAATGTCAATATATTTGATAAGCATTTATGAACAAAGCCTCAGGACTAGCCCCAGGAGGTCCTCTACAGTGGATAAAGGTCATCAGCTAGACTGTTAAGAAGCACCTACCAAGTTTGGAGACTACATTTTTTTCATTGTCCACTGTGGTTTCCTGCAGTTTGGAAAGAGGCAGGCTCCCCTTCACCTCTCCTCCTCCTGAAAATCACGTTTGCTGAAAACCCCTGTTGGGGCCCCCGGAGTGCTGGGGGCAGCTGCCAAACGTCCCTCTCTGGCAGGAGTGGGCCCAGAGCTCGGTTTAGGCCATATGTAGTTCTGTGCCTGAACCACAAGACTGTGCTTTCTCCCCTCTAAATACTGCAGGAGAGCCTGCCAGCTTTTCTCTCTCTTCAACCTTTTGCAAGTCACTTTATCTTTTGTTTTCTTTCCTGGTCGGGAATAATGTATGCAGAAGGTTGCTGTTTCTGGCAAGCATGGCTGGGCATTAAATGTTAGGCTTGTACATACACACATGCATGCACATGCGTGCACATACATTTACACATGCACTCACATATATGCATGCCTTCACACACATGAGTGGAACACCACCCAGATGCTGTGCTTCCAATTTACCATTTGAAAGCAATTAGTGTTTATTATTGTAAGCATTTTCAACATAGGGAATACTTTAAAGACAACAGCACAGCTAATTACTTTCAAATGGTGAATGTCAACATTTTCAAGGTGTTGCTCTATAGGCTAAGCTTCATGGACACAGATGCCCTCAGCCTCAACATAGGTAAATGCACATTTGTGAACAGACAAACACACATTCATCTGGTCTCACCTTCCCACTGATGAACCCACAGACATTTTCCAAGTAGGATACTTTATCATCTTCAGGTGCACAGGACACCAAAACTTTCAGGTTTTTTGTTGTTGGTGGTGTTTTTTTGTTTGTTTGCTTTGTTTTGTTTTTGTTTTGTTTTGTTTTGTTTTCTTATTGCACTTATTTTAGTACTGGTACAAGACTAATGTCAGGGATTTTTGTTGTTGGAAAAAGTAAGTGGTTGGAAAAGTGCTGATTCTCCCTAGTCTTTTATATCTACAATGTTTAGGAGACAACACAAAACAATTCCAGGTCTTAGTGCTGGGCTGCCTGCTTTGGTCTTTGGCAAAATTATAATATTTTGGCAGAAGTGCCTTACGTTAACAAAGAAAAGTTTGATTAATCAGCAGGAGGGAAGACGTGGGGGAAAAGGGAGTGGAAAAGAGAGACAGCGACGGATAGACATAAGATGAAGCCTATTCTAAAAAGTCTAATCAGTTTTAAAACAACTTTAAAAAGGAATAAAAATTTTTAAATCTCTTTGATGATATTCAAAGAGCCTTTTTTAATATATGAGAAGGCACATTCTAAATTCTTAACACTGCTAGTGTCACCAGTCCTTTTTTCCACTAAACCGTTTTAATTCCATAATTTAGAAGGCCTTGAAAAGTAGCAGGATCAAACTGCAGCGTAATTGGATACACTGTGCACTTCCAGGGTGAATTTGGGTCCCTGGTAGGCAAAAGAGACTTCTCTCTTTCTTTCTTCTAAGATCACATACAGAGTACTCACTTGAAAGGAGAGATGCAGCAGTGAAGTAAGCCTTTTACAAGGAGGAAGAGCTAAGAGTGGTGCAGAGAAGCACAGGCTGTTTGTTTGGCACTGATGTTTTTCTTTGTGATTGGCGGGAATGATATTGACAGGAAAATCAATCTGGGTTTACTAAAGAACAGCAAGTGATCAGGGAGCAGGAAAGCAGTCAGAGAGAAGTGGCAGCATACCACATTTCTTTCAGAAACAACTGGGTCCAGGTATTTCAGACCCTTCCACTGCTGTTCTCTCCCAAAACCAATATAGCGTGTCTGTATGCTCAGTTACTAGCTCTGCTGATCTGAGCACTGCAGTAACTAATAGGAAGCTGGAACTTTGGATGTGGGCTGGTTTAGAGAAGCTAGGGACATTTGCAAGCCTTTTCTGGGGTCCTACAGGGCTTTTATAAACAGAAGGCAAGAAAGAAAGAGAGGGAGAGAAGAGAAACATCTGAACATCTGCTGGAAAATCCTAACTGGTTTGTTCAGCTGAGTTCAGCAAGAGCAACAGCAACAGCAGAAGAGTTGGCAGGTGTCGCCACACTTTAGTTGGAAATTGCAGCAGATGATCTCAAGGTATAAATGAGAATAATCTGGACAGTCCCTCCACCTCCCGTGCTTTTCTAGATTATTTCTCCTTCCCAGGAGACAACAACTGCACTGTATGCTGGATAGCTGTGGGAGGTATGACGATAGCTGGGAGCAGGGGTGTGAATGTGCTTCAATAGCTGTATTTTCAAAGATGTCCTACTGTAGTTTACAGCTTTCTTTAAAGTGGCTCAGGGGATAAAAAATAACAGAAATCACCAGTCTTCCTTTCAGGGGTACAAATAATCACCTCTGAAACAGGGGTCAGGAAGGAGAAGTGTTAATGATATTGCATATATTTTTCCCAATTTTCATGCAACATGAAAATACTAGCTTTGTCTCCATTCAGTGTTCCTCTCCCCACCCCTTGCCCCCAGACACATTTACATTCACATGCATAGCGTTCATAAGCATGCATCTATGTCTCAGGAACTATATGTCCTTCTCACTACATTAACAAAGGATTTCGCATATATATACTGAAGTTAGAAGAGGACCCCTTAATTCCTCCATGCTTTGTTTTCTCCCTAAACCTAACACTATTCCTGGCAGAAACTTTCAAAGCTAATCAGTCAGCTGCCCCAGTTGGGGCTTTTCACCATTTGCTCAGCAGTTCATGGTTATGTTGGCTTCATAGACTTTCCCACTGTACCCTCTCTGTTCTGCAGCCTAGCCGACAGGCTCTGGACAGCAGGACAACTAGATCCAATAAATCTGAGACCTGTCTAGGTGCTTCATTTATCAAGAGGCCTAATTTACCCAGGCCCTTTAGACTAATTGCAGATTTGCAAAAAATGCTGATAATGTAGAACAGTGCATTGTGAATGTCCCTTGCCATATTTCTGCTAATGTGTTTCATCTGGAGTACATAAAGAGACAGGGATGCTGATTTTAGACACAGCACTTTGGGGCTAATCCAGTTAAATGATTATCCCTAAAAATCTGCAGTGATGTCATTTTCCCTATAGAACTCTGCCAGTTGCCTTGTTTGCTTTATTGTGAGAAATACGTGATCCCAGGCTTTAAGAGTTCACCCTATATTCTTCTTCTAATGCACTGTAACTTTTGTGTCCTACTCTCCCATTCCTTCTTGTTTATAATACTGTGTTGATAGCAAACCATGGCTTGGCTTTTGTACATACACTAATAGGGAAGAGATGTGCTCCTTTGCTTAGTATACGCTGATGTATGCAGGTACTCACTATGTTTTTCTCATGCAATTCCTTCATTCCATTCCTTGTCATTTCTCACTTTCCCTGGGAGACTACTATTCCACTATGCTTTGGTCACTTTTATTATCAACACTCTTTATCTTTCGTCTCTTCTTGTTCTCCACTTTACTCCAAGATTTGTGTCCACATTTTTATTTTTTTTTTAATGCTCTACATCTTATGCAAAATGTTAAAAACCTGTGACATAATCTCACAGCAAATTCAGCCTCCATGTTCTTCCCCAGGTATCTTCTCCCCTTCCTTTGCTCTTGCAAGTCCTTTGTGCTTTGGGGAAACTGTACTGGGCACACGCCAAACTGCTCTGTGTGATAGAGAAGAATCAATTTTTTTTTCTCCCCCATGAACCTCTACCCTTCTGCCCTGATAATATTATGTCTGTTGTGTGCCCACCAAGCCTAGTACCTCTTCCTTTTCCCTTGCCACTGAGGTTCTCTCACTCACACACTTCATCTCTGTGTCTTCCAAAGCTTTCTAAAAATCTCTCTGCAATGTAACTGATACAGTGATTTCACTGAGACAGGGGCCAGCTGACCCAGTATGTAAAGCATCAATATATACTACTGTAATAATCACTACTATTATTATTAATAACTATAATGGTTATAAAACCACCACACAATTCTCACTGATTCCTGAGGTAGCTACTAGACAGTCCCAACTGCACTTCCCTTCTCCACTGACAAGTTAATGCTGACATTTGCAATGTGGATTTGGAGAGAGTTTAGGTTCTGGAATAGATAAAACATCAGGAGACCCTCATTTTACTGTAAGTGGCTGTACAGGTCTGTGATAAGGCAGCCTCAGGAATTTGGCACTATAAATATTACAAAGCTTTGAAAGACAGCCTTACATTTATTTGTTTATCTAGCACCAGCTCCTTTGTGGGTAATCAATGGAGCCTTCCATGCAGAGAGACAGGAAAGCAACAGGGATGACTTCTCAGGTATCCCAGCAAGGCTGCATGTGACTTATCAGTGTTTGGCAAGCAGATGGCAACCAAATCCCACTGCTGTAGTATTAACAAGAAGCCTGATTTAAAAGTTTTCTCTTGTTCTTTCAGATGCCCCTCAAGCATAACCCCAGAGTTCAGAGAAATTAGTATATGATGAGATAAATCCTGTCCAAACAAGGCAGGTGGATTTGCACAAAGTAAAACACAGAGGGTCTTTACAGGCCAAATACAGTAAGAGGCTTCTTGATCTCAGGAGGAGAAGCTCTTCTCCCAGAAAAGTCACTAACATTTGAAAACTGTCAGCTAAGGACACTCAAGTCTCTCTGGAAAAGTCCTGAGTACTTCTTGGGGTTGCCTTTTACTTTGTAACATCGATCACATTAAGGTATCCTTAAACATCCTTATGCTATCATGCTACAGAATGGAATAAACTGGCAAGTTTCATAACTAGGAACAGTGAAAGAAGTAAAGTTGTAGACGTTATTTACAGTTGTGGTATTAAAAAAAAAAAAAAAAAAAAAAGGAAGAATGAAACCATCAAGAACAACAACAACAAAAAACAGCAAAGTATCCCTTTTGTTTCTCGCCAAAACTTCAGCTTTGCCAAGCCCTGCAGTCAGTAGGTTGATGCAACAAGATGCATCCTGTGCAGCATGGCCCTGAGACAAGCTTTGGAACGTGTGCACATTCAGAGAGTGGGAAACTCACATTTGTTAGTGTTACAGGGGTAAAAGAATTCTATGAAAAATCTCTTGCTCCCTTCCAAAAACTGACCTGGTGGCTGTATAATGTGAATAATCTCCACTTCTAGACTCTTGCAGGCAACTTCTAGACTGTAGGAGAGCATTCAAGGGGGAGGCAAAAACTAATAAAAGTCTGGCTGACATTTTGAACACACTCGTGCATATATCAAGATTATCCCATAGGCATATGTCACAGGAAAGGAGTCGTTTTTCCATATTAAATATGGCATTAACCTTCTATCCTATCTTCTCCCCTTACTATTCCCAAACTCTAAATATTTCAGATGTCTTCTGCTCCACTCCCCCACCACTTGGCCCTGTTAAAAATGGCATGATGATGAAAACCCCAAATCTGATCCAGGTCCTTCTTTGTCTCTAAGGTAATTAAGTCTCATTCCCTTTTTGTGTTCATAGTCAAAGGTATCTCACTGTTAAAAGTTCACCTCAGGTTGCTCTTCTGACCCCCAGATATGCACTGGCACTCAAATAATAGTCATACAGCTCATACAGGGGGATGTTGGACCAGTCAGTGTTTGCTCCATGTTACATTTCATGATGTTTCATGATGTTTTACCATTCAAAAATGCACTGTGGGCAAAAATAAATAAATAAATAAATGGGAATTTCTTCTGGGGAAAGATTGGCACTTCAGAGAAAAAGCACTTTTTTTTTTTTTTTTTGCATGTCTGAGTAGATGCCAGTCCACACTACTGTTTGGGAAATGTTCATTACTGCTTGTTGTCACCCATTTGCCCACCCTGCATCTGTGGAAATGCAACACTGAGTGGAAACAGTAGTTATAAAGGAACTGGGAATGAAGTTCTGTACAGAATTATTTGGTCAAGAGACAAGAGAAAATGTTGAGAAATTGAATGAGAGTTTTTGTAATAAATGAGCTGTAATAAATGTAGCTGTCATGGAAAGTCAATAGGAATTTTATCATAGCTCTCACCGGCAGCATATACATATTCCTAAGTTCTTATCTGGCAAATACTTTTATCTTTAACTTAACAAGAGAAGGAAATTTTCTCTGAGCAGAGATTTTGACACATTATGCTGCCTTATCTAAACTTCCCTAACCATGAGCCAGGTTCTGGACTGATGTCACACAGGGCCAAGTCAAGCCGCTTTCAAACACATTTTGAACCAACCTCTCTAAGAGTTTCTTGCCTTTTACTACAAAGTGGTGGCCTTCTTCTGAACAAAGAAATGAGATTGTTTCCATGCCCACAAAAACATCACTAAACCAAACAGGCAAAAACTGTGCCTTGGAATGATGCAGTTGAAAAGTAAAAGGAGTTATGTATTGAGAAACTAAGTTACTGAAAAGAAAAAATGATGATTTGAAGCTTCAGAGGTAGTATTCATATGAATGTGCTATATATGGTCTTCCTAGGTTGTATATAAGTAGAAGAAAATCATAGCAGCAGGAAGACTTTTTTTCCCCTGTATTGATTTTTGTTACATTTCTCGTGACTTACTGAGAAGATAGCCAGAAGCAATTTATAAGTACAGTAACACTAACAGACTCCAGAGCACTGGTACTGAAGTGCCATAGGTCACAGAGGATGCAAGGATAATTCAGTGCAATTCCTTAACCTTACCCTATGTGGGTGAAATTCAGTGTAAGCCCTTTAATTTCAGTGGAATTACGGTGATTTACACTGACAGAAGATCTGGCCTGAAATACTTTAAGGAGCAGACTTCATTTTATTTTACCCAGTATTCAAGTAAAAAAGTTAAATAATGAAATGCACGCTGTCATTTTACAGAATTTTAATAAGATTATACTTGCTTCAGATGGTCATTTTTCCTTGTACCTCTAAGACCTTAATATTCTCTCCATCCTTCAGAAACAGTCAACCCATTCCCTTATGAGTGCAGGAGTTTCTAGCTTTAGTGGAAGAGAGTCCAGAATAACCAGTGAATTGAGTTCTGTTCTACTTGCAGTCATAGAAATTTGAAGTAATTTCAGCACTGAAGCTGGTTAAAGTTATAATACAATTAGTAAGACTGTTACACCTCAGGAAGATTTTATACCAATGTAAGGTCATTGCTTTGAGTGTGGATTGTCATGACCAAAAGTAGTAAAATACCTTAACTCACATGTTTGCTGACATTATTCATTTATTTGTCCTAGTAAGACTGCATATGGTGAAACAGGAAACATTTTGAAATGTGTTTATTTTCAAAAATAGTATACAAGAAAATGGATTTGCCCATTATGACTGATCATTAAGGTTGAATCCCCTATTTTATATGTATAAATAATATATGGGAAGATTGACCTTCAGACAGAAGAAATGATAGATGGCAAAGCTCCAGAGGCAGGAGCTCAGGAGTGGAAGAAACTCTGCACCTCTTGGAGCAGGCTACAGAAACAAATTCATCTAAGAATGCATCCTACATAACTTCTTGTTAGTGGAACTGACTAGGGAAGAAAATGAAAGGACCTTTTCTTTTAGAGGACTGAAGTTTGTGTTTTGGCAACTACCATTTTATCTCTCCTTACTCAGAAGACTTTTTTTTTTGTTTTTCCTCCTAAGCACTGTAGTGTGAACTCAGTGTGAACTGAGTGTGGTCAAGTAAGGGCAACTCAGGACAGACTCATGGAGAGGGCAGCTGTTGGGATGTGCAGGCAGAGAGCATGAACAACCACCAGAGTTTCTTCAGAGGAGACATTTATTTATCATTCATACAACTGTGCTGTTTCTGTGTTGAGATTTTGGTGTCTCCTCAAAAGCTGAAGTTTTCCATGGGATTTTCAATGTGGAAAATTAGGATATCCAACAAAAGTTTTGACTGATTCATAAGAATTCTGGAGAAGGGCTCAAGATAGCCATGTTTGTGGCTATAGCAGAGATTCAAGGCTGTTTAAATAAGTGTTGTGACTGCTCACAATATCTGGCTGAAGGATTACGGTTAAATACACATGCGGGTATAGAAAATACTTTTGTCTGGATTCAGTGACTTACTTTAAAGGCTGAATAAGGTTTCTGAAACAATCAGTTTTAAGTTCCTTACTCTTTCCACTTTTATCTGAATTTAATCTTGACATGGTCTGTTGAGAGCTGGAAAAAGGAAAACTTTATTTCGAACTCCATGTTGCCATTTTTATTCAATGAAGCTATCAGCTGATGACATTTTACCTGCTGACCTAGTAAGTTTTCAGGTAGCTGTATGTCCCACCATCCTGTTTTACCCCCACCAGGAATTTCCAAAGAAAGCTGGAAATTTTAAGTACAGGTACAGACTCATCTCACAGTTCCTGGCAGACTTTCTCTCCCACAACCCTCCTTGTTACACCAACCCCTCATCCTCAAGGGTGCCAGGGCCTAACTCCTCACAGATAAGTAAGTACATAGAAAAGTAGGTTTGCTGCAGCTGAAGGAATCTCAAAACCCACCACAAATGGGTCCGATAACGCCTGAGGCTTTGGACCCAGTCTTTAAGTCTTTTCTCATGTTTGTCATCCTGATCAAGCTGCATAGGACAACTCACATATGTAAGCATCTGAACAGCTCACTTTCTTTGTGTTGCTTGTCAGTGCTTGTGTGCTTTGATATGCAATGTGTCTAAATCACCACACAGCATTTTTATTTTTATTTTCATAAAATACTTGAATTACACTCATATGAATTATGCCTCTGGCCCCATACAGATGTTTCCAAAAAGCCTAATAACAAACAGATCACAGGGCAGAAGAGTGCTTATTCTTACAGTCACTTCCAAGCCTAACTGCTCTTCAGAGTTCTGATTACAAAAAAACCATGCTGCCGATGTTGCTTTAACTGTGATGTTTAAATGAAACTCATTGTTGCATCCCAGGGGAATTCAGGAACACTGACTTTGTTGCCCATCTGAAATGGGATAATGTTCTCTATTCCTATCATGTGGGTATCAGTTCCAACTTGGAAATGAGCCTCCTCTCATAATTCAAGCTGGGGCTATACTGATGCAAACCTTCTCAGATATTATAAGCCAGTATGAGCTCAAAAAAAGAATTCACTGCTCAAGGCCAAATAGCTTCAAAGCTAACAATCCTCCAGAGTCAGTGTGAAAGTGTTGAAACTGTCAATGTCAACTTACACCATGCATAGTGAGTGTAAAACTTCAATAATGACATCATGGAGAAAAGGACAAAGGGCAGGCACTACACAGAAAAGTGCCAGTGCTCTTCAAATCTTTGAAACCTTCAAGGATTTATCTGGACTAACACTTCTACACATAGTCATTGGGGTCTTAGGGTATACTGATTAAGGATTTAGCTTATTCAAAGGCTCTCACTGATAGCAAGGATGACAAGGTTTCAGCAGTTATATTGGATTCCATTAGCTTTCACTTAAAAAAGACATACCCCAAAACCCTGAGGATCCTGGTCTGTCTTTCTTTCCTTTCTTTCTTTCTTTCTTTCTTTCTTTCTTCCTTCCTTCCTTCCTTCCTTCCTTCCTTCCTTCCTTCCTTCCTTCCTTCCTTCCTTCCTTCCTTCCTTCCTTCCTTCCTTTCTTCCTTTCTTCCTTTCTTCCTTTCTTCCTTTCCTTCTTCCTTTCCTTCTTCCTTTCCTTTCCTTTCCTTTCCTTTCCTTTCCTTTCCTTTCCTTTCCTTTCCTTTCCTTTCCTTTCCTTTCCTTTCCTTTCCTTTCCTTTCCTTTCCTTTCCTTTCCTTTCCTTTCCTTTCCTTTCCTTTCCTTTCCTTTCCTTTCCTTTCCTTTCCTTTCCTTTCCTTTCCTTTCCTTTCCTTTCCTTTCCTTTCCTTTCCTTTCCTTTCCTTTCCTTTCCTTTCCTTTCCTTTCCTTTCCTTTCCTTTCTTTTTCTGCCTCTCTTTTCTTCCTTTGTGCCAACCTTTATTTTTTCTTTAACACACGCATGCACACACACACACACACATTAATATATATTAGTGTCTGGGTTTGATTCACAAACAGGTTTTGCAGCACTTATGCTCTCAGTTCTGAGAATGCAGATCCCAGAAGAATTGAATCAATTCGTCAGGAATTCCCTGAAGCACCACATAACGTGTTTGCTCATTTCAGCTGCACTTGGGGTAACAGATACACTTTTAAAAGGGGGAAGATGTATTAGAGAAAGAGAGAAGTGTGTTCTAGTTTAAGAGTAAAAAAATATATAAGTCAGCTAATCAAGGGAGAAATTAAAAAGTGAAACTCAGTGTGGTGTTGGTGCCTGTGATAAAGGACTATCCTAATGGTTCAAATACAACTATAGAACCTTAACTGTAATGGAGAACAGCCATGCTTCCATTGTGCTATGGTATGTTTCCTGAGAGTCAGCCCCAGATGGAGACTGAAGACATGGAGGTAGACTAGGAGGTAACCGTCCTATCTCTCTTCCCTCTCCCTCTGTTTGTGAGAAAATGAACAGGAGAATGGAACAGGAGAATCCATGTTATACTGTGCAGTTTTATTACAATGTTTTGAGCCCCATGCTAAACAAATTTGTTGAAAAAGGAGAATTACTATCTCTTGTCTTACAGAGGGCAAAAGCAAGACAGAGAAAAACTTCTTAAGAATTATTTAACAATTTAATTTGCTTCAATTATTCAGTAGTTCATGACAGTGTACTGCATGAAAGCCACCTGACTCAAACCAGTGTCTTAGCCCAGAGGTTGTTCCTCTGCAGTCTTACAGTTACCTTCGTCATTTCTACTTTTCTCAGACTCTTCTGTAGCTACCACCTGTTTCCTGCCTCCTCAATTGCCCTAGCACCGTTGACACAGTTCAGTTGCTTAACACGGGTCTTTGGTGTACCCATGCTGGTATACCCGTGACATCCACAGGGAGCTGGCAGATCTGACACAGGGACTATGGGAGACCTACATGTATGACTTTCCAAAGCAGCAGCTGCAAAGCCAGACAATGACAGACGATATCTGAAATGACGCTCACTAGACATCTATGTTTTGGCAACAGAAGTGAAGTATGCATGTTTCAACACTACTGACCTGAGAAGCAGCATGAGCTGTTGCACAGTATTGCCTGGTGTACAAGCTCCAAAGTTCCTGATCTCACCCCACAGGAGTGAGGGACAGACAGCTTGAAATACTGCAGCTCAGGAAAACCCAGTGCACACTTTTCCAGAATTACTGAGGATATCATGTAGCGTTACCTGAATTGGTATGGAAAGAGCATGCACTTATTCTAGAAAATAGTCTCTGCCATTATTATAAGATGGTTGATGATAAAGCACAGAGAACATTTTGAATTTATCAAAGTTGCCAATGCATACCCTATTATTACAGTCCAAGTAGCTTTCTGCATATCAGTACCACTTATGCAAGACAAAGAAGACCTTTCAAGAAAACAGAACCAGCAAGAGTTGTGCCCGTTACACACACAGAAAAATGAGGTTTAATGAGACAGTGGAACACAGTACAGGGAGATGCAAGCTATTGTGATCATACCCAGGTCTGGAAGGGGAAATAATAATCTAGGTTGGTGGGTTACACAGCCCAAACTAATAAACTATGCTGGATGCAGGGTGTGTTCTTCTGATACAGTTATCCTGCTTTTAAGACCTCAGGCAAGAATGCTCTGTGGGATAGCACGGGGGACTGTATATGCTACCCCGGGCAGCACTCTCCTGGATTTACTCCCTGTGGTTTGCTCAGGCTCATCTGAGAAAGGGGCCAAATCACAGACACTGTGGCCAACATTTCTGGGGCTTCTAGGGAGAGATTTGAATCATTGGAGGACTACTGCAGTTTTTGACCAACGGTTCCCTGACTCCTCTACCACTGGCACCCACATTTTGGCCCCCTGGCAAACTTGTTTCTCTGGAAATTCACTACTGTGGGTGAAGTCTCCTGCTCTGGGTCCACCAGAAGGCTTATGACCTCTGGGCTTTTAACAATATTTTTAGGGTTAATTTTTCCACATTCTTATTGTTGTCGATGACTTAAACCAACTGCTTACACATTCTTATTGTTGTCGATGACTTAAACCAACTGCTTATTTTTCTTGCAGCACTTGGTCTCCTTAAAAAAGAAATTAACACAAAAGGAATGAAGGGGTGAAGGGTTATCACAGCCATGGGAATGGACAAGAACTGGGGGAAGGTGGGAACACTCTACAATACCCTACCTCATCTACAAGCAATTCTCTTCTGTGTTAATGCCTTTTTTTTTTTTTTTTTTTTTTTTTTTTCCCTTTTCTTTTCTTTTTTCTTAAGGGACTGCACCACAATGCTGACTATTTAAACATTTATGAGGAAGGTTTCACAGATATTCTGTGAAATGATTGCCTCATCATATATGCTTCCTTTTGGGGTCGCAATAATAACTGTGTACACAAGCACCTACACAGCTGAGCTAACTGTTGCTGGACTGTCTGTTAATTCACTCAAACTGACTTTACGCCCACATTAGGTCACTGACTTCCTTCGATCTATCCCAGATTTGTATAGTGAGATCAGAATGGGGCTTTGCTGGAGGAGGCTGCTTTTTCATTTTTAAATAAGGCCTATATAGCATGAGAAACCTCAAAATCTAAAAACTGCTCTTGCTAAAAATTGGAATAGTTCAGTTTCATTAAGAGTGAAGAACTTAAAGGCATAGGTTTGTTTTCCTGGAAGGAAATCTTCTTCCATATTCTTGACAGAGGTCTTACTACATGGTGTTTATGAGCCCACTTTAGTGCACCCTCTCTTCCCAGAGCCAGTCATACATACTGTTCTGTTGTCCCTGAAATCCCCTGCTATAGCTCTGCCCAGAGTAAAATTTCCTTTGGGGCAGAGAGCCAGCACAATGCAGAACTGCATTTGAATGCTGCTGGAGGGAATAAATACTTCTTAGTGACTTGCAAATCTGTGTCCGTTCTCCCATAAAAGGTAGCAAGCACATTGTTCTCTCCTCTGTAGCATTCCCTACTTCTATCCAGTTGGAAGAAAAGGAGACCAGACAAAAAGTCAAACTGAGGGCATCTGCTTCACTGGTAATACCTGGCCACTAATCCACTAAGACAGCTTAGGCACATAGGGATTTTAAGAAACTCCTGCCCTGGCTAGTGCTTTATAATGATGTAAAGTTTTAAAGTGAATACTGCTCAGTTCTAGCCAGTAGCCTGAATATCCTCAGGTTTTCTGCAGTTTTCCCAATACATGTACTTGGTATACAAACAACCCAAATATTGAAGGGAGGTCTTCCACTGGCCATGCCAGCCCTTCTTCTTAGAACAGCATGCATGATGGAAGGAAATACACTTTGTGAGTGGTGGGAGAGGGGTGGATTGTCACCTAACTTCTGAAGAATGGCATGGAAGTCAGCAGCCAGCTTAAGGAATTAATTTCTAGGACAGTAGGAGCAGAAGAGGCATTCCGTTTCCTCCTGGCCTCTTGGCAAAGGAGGTGGCCCATGCTTTAGTATTCATCTGAGAGATAACCATCACATCTTTCATTCAATCCTACATCTAGTCTTACTGTTTTTTTTTTTTTTTTTTTTTTTTTTTTTTTTTTTTTTTTGTGTCTATGAGTTGAAATGAATTCACATCTCCACCTCATCCACCTGGTTGCATCTCCTGTTCCTTTTCCAATATCCTCTCTCTCTGAAACATCTCCCAGAGAGATGCTCCTTGGTAATCATTACCCAAGCTGGGGATGTGTGAGTGATGAAAAACATCCTTAGTATTTCAAAAAGGGTACGGTAGAGTACTAAAAGCATTGAAAGGAAATACCACAGACCAAACACATATGGCCTACCATTTAGGTCACACCCTTGTCATTGGAATAACACTGAACTGCACCACCTGATACCTGTTCCCATAGCCCTGAAATAGTTCCTCCAAAGGCTTCTTAGTCTTCACAGCAGCATGACAATCTGATCATTTTCTCCTATCCAGCAGGAAAGGTGCAGTGAACTAGGTAGTGTTTACAAAAAAAAAAAAAAAAACTGTGTGGAAGAGACTAAGATGTGGTGCATAATGCCAAAGAGGCTAGAAAAGATCTGAAAGCAGCTGTATACCATTCCACATTCACTTGAGATGTACAATCTTTGCAGTAGTTTTGCAAAGCAAAGCACTCTCCTGTCAGAACACAGTAGGACATGGGAGTATATTCACAAGACCAGTCTTATGACTCTAAGTAATCACAGTCTTGCCCATTGTGTAATGTCATCACTGAAAAGGCTGGTTGTACTAATAGGAAGTGATGGCTGATCCCATTTAGAGACATATTTCTGAGAAGCAGCAAGGGGTGTAATATCAAGAGGACTTTTAGATTTCCACATCTCTTCTCCTGGGGGTGCCTTCAGATAAAGAAGTAGACAAGGAAAGTAAATGTTTGTTTGTTTTATTATTATTATTATTATTATTATTATTATTATTATTATTATTATTATTATTATTATTATTATTATTATTATTATTTGGTAATCACTAAGTACTGTGCTGCAAATGCAGTTGCATTTGTCCTATAAATCATATAATCACTCAATAAAAACAGGAAAGGTGTGTAGCAAGAAAGGAGGATGAAAGAATGAAAAATTCTGTAGGCTAATTAGAGGAACCTTGTGTTTCATCTTTAATTAGGAGGTCTTCCATAGCACATTGGGGATGATAGTCTTTGCCTAACTCTCCTAGGATAAACTCAGAGAAGTTCAGCTAAAGGAAAGGGTTCTCCAATTTGCTCCCATGTAAAGCTGGACTAAGTACATGGATCTCATTGGTAAAAGGTGATTAGCATGCAAATCTTGCCACTGCATTTACAGGCATTTTGCTGGAGGCCAAATCCTTCTTGATTTACATCACTGTTTTAAACATTGTTAGCTTTGTCTTCTCCCTGACAATGAATCATGTTACAATGTCTTTATTCCATAAGAGACCATAAAGCCCTAGTAAATTTTGGTCCATGTGTTATTTCACGGACAGAAGAGAATAAAACAATGCAGAAAAAAATGATTTGCCCACAGCCTCAAAAAGAATTATTATCTGAAAAGAGCTGCCAATTCCTAAAGATCATGTGTAAATATTCTTTGCTTGATCCCATTTCAAAGTCTAGACCTGTTCTGCACTGGTAAAAAAATAAAAAAATAAAAAATCCTGTGGCTCCTTCTCCTTTCCTGAATGTCCACCACAATCCACAGCGTTGCTGCTGGCAGAGCATGTCTTTACTAGCTGTGCTTAACTTTCTTCTGCATGCAAATCAGCAACAGCATGTGACCCACCCAGGAACAGCCCCAGCATGCATATGTCCTTAGAAACAGGAATTATTCCTACTGATCACTCTTACTCAAGAGTCTGAGTCCATGCTAAGTCTCACTGAGAGAGATACTCTCTCTGAGAGTATCTTCAGATACAGTTGAGTTCTGGATAATCTGACTTCTGAGCTGAAAGTTGAACCCACGCTTGCCACAGTGAAATGGACTCAATGCTGAGAACCTCAGCCATCATCCGTCTGAGGCTCTCTTCGGTTCAATGTCTACTTTAAGTGATATGAGTCCCTGAGAAGGTAAAGCACTGTGTTTCCCTGAGCCTAGGCTCCCTTTCAGCATCATGCTTACTAGTTTGCTTTTCCTAACAAGGCATCTATACAGAACAGTCATAAAGGCTGCTACACCTTTTCACTATTCAAACTGAATGTCTTCCCCCCTTGCCTCTCCTTCTCACACCCAAAAACATGCAAACATATACATTCATGCACTGAACTAAATGCATTGCACAAGGAATTGCAATGGATATACAGTATTTCATACTGAAGTGTCAAGCTTGCCTTCTAAATCAGATACATCATCTATTGACTCCTGTGCTGTAAGTCACCCTTTGAAACAGATGGCTTTCCTCATAAATTAGATCGGCAGATCATCTACTAAATCATCTCCATATTGAATCCAGTACAGTACACTGCAAAGTGAACAGCTCTACAAACCAACTATTACATGGAGGAAGTACTACAGTATCTCCCATGGGTTATTGCTTCAAGGGCTGGGCACAGACAATACCCAGGCAGGTTGGTGGTGGCCTGCCTGTGTAGACAATGAGACTCATCAAGCACTACGGTAATCACTCTGACAGATACTATCTCATAAACCTGCTTGCAGCAGTTTAAAAGATAATCACCCCCTCCAGCTGCAGGGATGTGTGCCCATACCTCAGGTGCTCCAGTCCATGTCTGGAGTATTAATTTAAACTGCCAAGATGTGAAATGAAGCAGCTGAGGCATCGGCACACCCTCCACTTTGTCCATTTTGCTGACTCTGCAGTAAGACCATAACCCCAGTGGCGGGGATGGCACAGACAGCCAGGGCGGTACCATTGTAAGCTGCTGGAACTTGATTTGCCAGGGAATGCCTGTCAGGGCACTGTACCCTAAAGGCACAAAGAGCAAAAAAAATTTAGCCGGGGAAGACATTTGCATAACATACATCAAAAGAGGAATATAAAGATACGCTTTCCTCTATCCAGAAGAAGTAATGGATAGAAGCTCAAACTATTTTCCTGTCTGCTTCTAGCTACTTTCAGAAACATGTGCTGCTATAGTCCCATTCTCTCTTATCTCTGTAACCCTTGTTGCACAAATGAGGTTATTTTTTTTTTTTGTTGTTTTGTTTTTTTCATTCTTTACTCATGCCCTCCGTGAAAGACAGCAGTAGACTCCATGTGCTGTAATTGGTCTGACTGGCTGACTGATTCCTGTTCTCCCCTTGTGCAGCTCTGGGAACCTAGGAGAAAAAAGGTGGAACAACCAGCCACTCAAAAAACCCCAGACTATTTCAAAGGTTAAGGAGTAGAGCATGCAACTTCTGTCTGTTACAGATGACTGGGCATTGCAATTCAGATGTCTTGTTCCCAATGCTTCCTTACTATGATTGTCACAAGGATGACAAAGGATGGGAAAGGCAAGCCATTCTCATTAAGGACTTATCAGGGGGATTTTTTTGAGGCTAGTATTATGCTTTCCTTTTTCTGAAGTATGACAGTGCTTGGGAAAATAAGATACAGTGAGCCCAGCTTAAGCTGTCTGTGAAATACTAAATATTGTGCAAATTCAGGAAACACACACCTACATGTCCCTTTGTCAAGTAGTCTTTCTACCATTTTCCTTGGCGTTGCTTGCAGTGGTAAGGAAATGCTCTCCATGCCTCACCGTCAGAAAGTCTGAAGTGGTAGTGATACCCTTATTGGCTAAAAATGTCCACTGCAGATTAGGTGCCACAAGATTTGCAGATCAAATTTTTTCCAGCTCATCACCCTTCATTTATTTGTGTTTCCTTCATCCTCTTCCTGAGCATGAACAAAGGAGCTACTGGTCTTGCTGACCATTACTGAAGGATTTTAATATTCCAGTAACTCCCTGTACTTCTGTCCTTACTGAAGTGTCCTTCCCCTTCTTCCCTTTCTTTTTTATAGATCCAGGCTGCACTAAGCCTTTATCTGTCTTCACTACTAATTCTGGTATTCTATGCTTCTCCTTCATTGGTTTGTCAGCAAAAGGGAAACGTAAAGAAATTCCTCTAATTCAGGAGGAAAGCTTAACACAGACTCATCTCTCACTCATTTAGAGCAATGCTGCTGCAGTGCTTTTGAGGGTATTTGTCATCTGTGCTTCACTATATCAGACACAACTACGGCTGCATCTTAATCGTGTTTCTGCAAGGTCTAGCCAGAGTTCCAGCACTTCAGATAACTTGGGACAGATCTTCTGCCAAAAACATGCCAGTCAGTGGCAAAATCAACAGCTCCTCCATCTAACTAATGCATTCATTGTTTGACTGGTGCAACGTAAAGGAGGGTAGGAAGTGAAAGAAGGGATTCACTAAAAGGCTCCCTTCTTGATTATTCCAACCTATCTAGGTTGAGTTCAGAGTTCTAGGGGCCATGAGATGTAATATCTTGATGTCATCACTGTGCTTGGAATTCCAGACAGGGAGCAATACAAATTAGGTAAAGCATCCATTAATAGGTCCATTTTTTTAAAGTTTGCTGGACTTTCTCAGACATTGTAATTCACAGAAGATCATATTTTTTGAGGTCTGAATTTGACCACACATCAAGGCACATCTTCTCTTATGTTGCCCGTTTTTACCTGATACTACCTTTGGTATCCTTGCCTACCCTAGGGGTAGGGGTTTTTTGAATGTATAATAAATAAAACAAATAAACTCCCACCTTTGGTGGTCACTGCTTAAACCCTATGGTGCTGTCAAGGCTGGAAATCTTGTAAGAGGTGGAAGGTGGTTACCACTTTAAACAATGCTCTCAGTACTCTCTAAGCCACATGACACAGTGGTTAAAGATGCTGTGAAACAATCGTGGTGCTTTCGGTCTTGACACATTAGCATCTCACAGTTGCTGTAAGCTATACTGGCAATAGTTGAAGTGAATTTTGTTTTCCTCCTCTTTTTTTTTTTTTTTTTTCCTTCTGATTTTCACCATTCATTTATTGGTTTAACATGTTACAAAAAAATGCAAAACTTCTTTATGGTGTTTTTGCTGGCTCTGAAATGTTGATCTACCAGGACTAGTGACTGATATATTGAATTTGGCCCTTACAGTAATTGTTTAAATGTTATAGCAGTTTTAACATGTCATCTGTTAAACTTATTGGTGATGTAGCTGTTCAACGTGCAGTGTGGGTAATATTTACATGATTTACTGGGTGATGTACCGTTTTTGATTCAATAGTAATGTATTTGATTCAATAGGTGATGCATCTAATTCAACCGGGAGTCCATCTAATTCAAAGGTGATGCATTTGATTCACTAGCTGATGTACCTGATTTAGAAGGTGATGGATCTAGTTCACTGAGAATGATTCCAATTCCCCCATGCAAGGTATTTACTTCAGTGTGTGATGAATGAGCTTTAATAATAATACATGTTTCTCCAATAGTGGATGTATTGGCTTCAATTTATATCCCAAGCTTCCCGAATCTGGAGTGAAGTGACACCTTGAAGCCAGGATTCAGGTGAGGATCACAAGCTGTGTGAAACATTAGCCACTAAAACAATGGGACCAAATTATGTGATAAAAGCCATGCTTCCCAGATGAATTATTTTCACCAGATGTGATGGGGGGATACAAATGCCCTGTCACTGCTGTTATTGCTACCTCTGTACATGACAAAAATCCCCAAATCCATTTACCTTTAGTGTCATTGCTGGGATTACATACTCAGTACTTATTTCCCCAGAGCTATGTGAGCTCTCAAATAGCAGCATTTGAACTAACAGCTCCACTCACCTCATTTTTGTGTGTGCTTTTATTTTGTTAGAGGTTGGCAAATATTTAGCACTGATGAAAATGGGAAAAGGATGTTGGTAAAGACTAGTATTACATGAGGAAGGGAGAGTGGGGACAAGGTCCTGTACAACATATTGCAAACCACCATTTTTGCACTGGGATCACATTGTGGTGCTAACCTTCTCTGCGAATGTTAGCCTCACAAGCATCAATTGGATATCCTAGAACCATTTCTGAGTAGGTCAGTCTCATTGCCCTGCCCACCTCTGTCTCCAGCTCCAAAGCTAATGGCAGGATTGTCTCTTCTCTGGAAAATAGTTGAGATACTCAGATGATGCAGGTCACATTTTCAGCCACAAATTCAGTAGGAGCTTTTGCCTGCACACCTACAAGCTCTTGTTGGACTCTATCTGTTGTCTATGCAGAGGCAAGCTCTGGAGCTCTGGATATTGTTTATCATTTGTGCTGAGTATTGTGTGTAGTGAGGGGTCTTATTTCACATGGTCTGGCGTAGGCTGCAAGGAAAGATAGCCTAAGAGCTTGAGTGTATGTTTGGTTGACATGCATCCATTCACTGTCACAAACATGAAATGTTTTTTTCAGTAGGATTCCAGAGCCCCAGATAGCTTCTTCACTACCCAAAGTAGTCTTCTTCTAGTCGCTACCCCAGATTTTGGCTGCTTCCTCCTTATAACCTTTCTCTCCTCATATCCACAATGAAGAATTACTCCTCCTGGGTGGCAGAAGAAGCTGCTGCAGTCTATACAATATTTTTGCCTCCATTTTGTGTTCTATTTAGAAGGCTTCACAGGGCAAACTAACTCATGCTCTGAGAGGCATTTTCAGTTTCTTGTGGGAGTGCAAAGTTTTCTTGTACCCATGATGGATATGTCTGCCTCTGACAAACTATTGGGCAAATAAATGACAGGAAATGTGTGTATTGTTGCTATACAAGCTGGTGTCTCCAGATTCTAAAAATAATGTTCTAAATACAAAAACAGGTATCTAATCTTAAAAAATATATATATATATATATATAAAATAATAATAAAAAAATCTTCCACACTTTATTGCTCCAGGCTGTGTCTAGAGATGTACTGAAGTTGTTGCCAGAGTCTTAAGCAGTCAGCTTTTTTCTATCCACAGAGTTTTCAGGGTTGAGATTCATGCGCCTCCATTTGGTATCATATGTTCAGACAGAATACATTAACACATTAGTGTCTGATCTGGGGAAATGGGGCTGTTTTTCCACCTTTCATTTCTCTCTATTTCTTTTGCTTGCCTTCCTCCCTTCTCTCTATGCAAGGCAGTGACTGAAATCTGTCTTTTCCATTATGAGATATGCAGTGACATCCATCTGCTTCTGCTTAATGCCCAATCCGTAAAATATGTATTCTGTGCTCAGTGAATAAGTGTATTAACTGCCCTTTGCTATTTTAGTGAAGAAAATTAAGAGAAATAATAAGTCTGGAAAATTAAATGGCTTATAGTGATTGTGTCAGCTCTTAAATGCAGTTCAAACTTTGGATACTACTTCAAAGGACTGCATATCTGCAATGACAAACACTGCTGAAATACTAGGTAAGATCTTTAATACTCCCCATCCCTTAAGTGGTTCCACTTGACACAACATACATTGCCAGCCCCTGCTGAATGTGGCACTTGGTAAGTTGAGCAGGCTTCACTTTTTAATGATAAGAAAGCAAGTAAAATTCACAGTCTCGAGTATATGGCATTTCTGAAATCATCTGGATCTTCTGTAGGATATAGAAGACCAGGATGGCAAATACTGCTTTGGTCAGAGTACTTGTAACAAGTATGCTGGCATGGGCAGAACAAAACTAAGCATTTATTTTTCATATTCTCACCTATGACTGTGTTCTCTAGAAGGATGTGTACTACGTGTTTAAGATTTGGGCCCTGTATGAGTCTACATTAAAATTAGGGGAAACAAACAGTAGTTTATGTCTTGAAATTTTCTAGATTATTATTATTATTATTATTATTATTATTATTATTATTATTATTATTATTATTATTATTATTATTAAATCAAGCTATTTAACAGTCAACTCTGGGGCCAAAATAGGCTACATTGCAAAAAATGTCCTGATGGTCTGCTCCTGTGCAGACTTCAAATGTTTCAGGGGGCTCCAAGGCCCAGGCTTTTGAACTTAATGCCATTTCATTTACAAGTGAATGTCCTTTCCAAACATTCCTCTGCTTCTTTTGGTAACAATTGAGCGCTGAGATAGAAAGAGGGGAAAGGCACATTGCTTCAGGGCCAGGAGTGTCTAGATATACAGTTAATTGTTCTGGCTACTTTTTAAAAACTTCTCCCAGGGGCTGAAAAGCTGATCCCACCAGCAGTCTGATGAGCAGATGAATTTGTCTCAGGCTCAATCTGTGCCTCCCAGATCTACAAGAGTCTTTGCATATTACACAGTTTGGAAACTGTAGACGATGCATTCTCTCCTCTTGGCACAGAAGTGCCATAGGCACTGTCATTAGTTGAACACTGCCATTTTTACAATTACAAACCCTGCCATGCCGCACAGAGGAACTGCAGCTGCTGCTTCTTGGGGTACTGAGTAAAGCATACTCCTGTGATGGCCCCCAGAGACCCATGCACAGCATAGCTTATTGAAACAGATGGGGTGAGGGAGGGATGCTTCATCGACAAAGCACATTTGTCTAAATACAAGAAGAATGAAAACACAGCACTTACCATTGGTGCTTAATCTTAAATCCAGAGAAGTTTGGAATGGGGGAGATGAATGTTGTGCTTGCCATGGTACAATACACAAGCACATAAAAAACCCTTCTTCATTCCTCCTTGACTTTTGAGCACATTCACCACTTAATAAACCCACAGAAAGCAACCAGGCTGCCCCTATGAGCAAGCTGAGATATAAAGCAGAACATTTAAATCACGGTGAGTTCATTCAAGCTATGCCCTTTCCCACCATGTAGTGGAAGCACAGTGCAGAGCCCTCACCACAACGTACAGATCTTGCCCTTACAGAGCTTCATATTTTTGAAACCTGAAACAAACTAACATCTTATCTTGGGTGTTTCTGGGTCTTTCAGTTAAGGCTATCACAATATTTACAAACATTAAAGGTTGGCAAGCCATCAGCTCTGTGAGACATGGACATAATTATCATTGTTTTTATAGGTGGGGAAACTGAGGACAAATTGCATGGTGGTTATCACAGGCGTCAGAGGTAGAACCTGAAAGTAAATTCCACTCTCCCACCTTTATTTGGGTCTTGAATATCTATTTTTCTGTCATAAAGTGAGAACAATTCCATGAGGTTTTAGTTAAGGACAGTAAGGAGCAACAGGTAACCTGTTCCTCATATACATTCCTCTCTGGGAGCACAGAGTCTATTGACTCACAGAAATCATCTTTCTCATGCTCTTTCCTCTAAGGCACTGGTGAATTTTCAACATCTTTGACAAAACATGATGCATTATGGACAGTATTGTTTTGGGACAGGTGCTTATTAAAGCTTCTTCTCTGCTTTTGTGGGTTTGGCTAAGGCTCTCTGCTCTATTAGTGCTATTTGGGCTTGGTTGTTTCAGATGCTGGACTAGAACAGGTGGGGAGATGGTGTCTAAATTAACCTGAAGCAAAATGTTGAGCATAAACCTAAATTAAAGAATAAGAGAAGTATTATTTTACCAGAGTGCTGTTTTTATTTATTTATTTATTTATTTATTTATTTATTGTTATTACTATTGCTTTATTTTCTCAGGTCCCATGTCTAACAACAAACTTACACACCTGTTCTGAGATTTATCATTACTGGGGCTTCTTGGGTATTCTGTGATTTTACTGTCTGAGTGAGAGGATCAGAGTATCTTGGGATACAGATTCGGTCTAGTCACAGTAGACAGGGCTTTGAGCGCTTGTAAGCCACTACAGTATGAAACGTTGCTCAGATAAGAGGCATCTAGTCAGATGATTGCTTAGCCTAGAGAAGAGGAGACTCTGAGGACACGTTATAGAGTTCTTCCAGTACTTAAAGAGAACTTACTGGAAAGAGGGGAGGGACTTTATCTGGCAGTGCAGTGAGAGGACAAGAGCTAATGGTTTTAAACCAGAAGAGAATAGATTTAAGTTAGACTTTAGAAAGAAATTATTGACTTGATGGGTGGTGAGGTACTGGAACAGAGAAGCTGTGGATGCCCCATCCCTGGAGGTGTCCAATACCAGGTTGGATGGGGCTTTGGGCACCCTGTTGTTGTGGGAGGTGTTCCTGTCACCCGGCAAGGGTTTTGGAAGTGAATGATGTTGAAGTCCCATCCAACACAAGCTATTCTCTGATTCTATGGTTTCATCCACAAGAACTGCAGGATTTTGAAGCAGGTGTCTTTCCTTGCAGGAATCCTTACCTTCCTGGGAAGGGGTAGTAAGGATGTCAATGCTTAAATGAAATTGCTAGGCTTTTTAAGGCCTCTATCAGGTACAACAACTTCACAGGAATAGGGCAGACGATATTTATCTCTAGCATACAGATAGACACCTCATTGTCCCAGTTACGTAGACTGTAATCACACCTGAACTAAAACACATTTTCACTGTTCTACCTGTAACATTTCTGTACAGACTGTCATCTTCTTTAAACTTTGCTAAGCAATTTGAATGGCAAAGTAGTGTATTTTCAATAAGAAAATTATGAATGATGGTCTGTGTCTCAGGATAGCAAAGGGACCATAAAACTAGCTCAACCAGCCAGCTGAGAATTTCCCTGGAGAATTTTCCCAGCTCTTGGCACAGGGGACATCTCAGGGATATGGCCAGGAGGGGAGGAGGAAAGAGGTGTGCACTGTGGCATAATTCTCGGGGGCTATTGTTTGTTAAAGCAGCCCCGAGGTTGCCCTTAATTTTGTTGTGGGCTGAACTGGCTCCTAACCAGCTGCTGGGGTGTGAGAACTACAAATATGGTAGAGGCACTTTTCTTTCCTCCACCTCCCAGCTGCAGAATGCACTGTTTGGCCAGGGTGCAGGAGTGAACTTCCTGGCTTATTCCTGAGGTTTAGCTTCTCTGCTGTGACTTGTCACAAGCTCCCAGCTCAACTCCATGCCAACTGCCATCTATTAACTAAACAAACTGGACACCTTGCTCATTTCCATAATTAAAACCTATCAAGAATGCACAAACACACAAAAGTAATATTATGGAAATGGACACTGGACAGTAGGAAAAATAAGACAGTACAATATTCTACAATTGAGGTACCTATTTTAGAAAAGATTTAATTACTCATGACAATGAAACAAGATATTATTTTTTAGACACAAGAAATCATACCAGACCAAGTGTTTTCTCACTCTTTTCCCTGCAAGTGCTGTGTATCTTCTTTCCTTCCTGCTTCATGGAGAGCCACTCATGATATCAGTTCTGAGAGGTTCATTTATCACAAGTTCTGCATTTCAATGGCTCATATTAAGTAAATCAATCTAGATCAACACTAGGCCTTCAGGTGTATCAATGAGATAACCTAATCTCCCCAAGTGGAAGTCCACTCCCAATCATTTTATTTTTGTGGGACAGGTACTCTGAAAAGAATTTCACATAGCAGAAAGCCAGTGGGTTTTGCAGCATAGATAGATACCTGTAGGCTAGTACTTAGCCATGGGTTAGGAATGTCATAGCCAGAAAATCCAGTTATTGCTGCATGCCTGTCCACACAACTCATCAATCAGAAAAGAGCATTGCCTAGTTTTCTAAGCTGCTCCCTATCAGTTACCATATTTCCATGTAAGAGTATCTGTGTCTAGCAGTTATGTCTTTGGTCACCCAAGAGTTGTAGAAGCCACAGTGGATGTCGACATCAGCAAACTTTGGGTACCAGATGCTAAATGCAGACAGCACTAAGCACACCAGTCTGAAAATGGCAGTGTCATGGATATTTATGACAAAGAACTACATCAGAGAGCCAGCACTCCAAATTGTCCCTTTCTTCTCTTAGCCTAGATTAGTGCAGAATGATAATAGTTTCTGCCCTCTATTTTGCATAGCTTTTTTTTTTTTTTTTTTCTATAGGATTTACTAAAAAAGACTTGCTTATAAGATCACATCTTTGCTCCTGTTACCTGCTGAGGAAGAAAAATACAGAGAGACTGTTTCAAACCTCTAAAGTGTTTTGACCACTTCAGGCAGGTCCTTCCAAGGTCTGTCTTACTGCAAGTGCTCTATAAACTCCCACCTACCTCCACTTCATACCCTCCATCCAACAGAGACCCTGCTGTTTATACTACACCCTAACACAGAGCTGGAGAAAGATTATGAAACAGGGAAACTATCCAGGAACAAAATTGCTTTTTTTTTTTTTTTTTTTTTTTTTTTTCTTCTTTTCCATCTTCCAGAGGTAAATAAAAAGTCAAACCCATCCGACAATGGGAAATGGGATTGAAAGCAAAAATAGAACCCCACATTTTGTCAAATATCCAAGTTCTTTTTTTTTTTTTTTTTCTTTTTTTCTTTTTTTTTTTTTTCTCTGATGAGAGGTTTTCATAAGAGCCATAACCCCTTTTGCTGGGGTTACATCACCATTTGATCTAAACCCCCACAGTAAGACTACATCTGCTACTAAGCTGTGTTGTAAATGTCTTTAATTTTTATATTTCATCTGAAGGGAGTTGTTAAAGTGGGTTTATAAGGTGATGGCTCTTTGAATAAAAGACATCAGGACTGAAGCAAAGCTCTGCATGACACTTAATTTTCACTCTAATAAGCCCTCCTAAAACATTACAAGATTTTGTTTTTCCCTGAACTTGCTTTCCCTTCCTGCATGATATATATATATATTTTTTTCCCCTCTTATTTTTTAGGACACATTTGAGGAGAATGGTTTTATTTTTGCCCAGATGACACCACTTCTCTTTTCACCCTAAGCCAGATGTGCTCCTCTCTCTGAGCAAAAGAAATCTCTCTGAAGTTTTTCTTTCTTTCTTTTTTTTTTTTTTTTTTTTCCAAAGCTATTGCTTTTATTTATTTATTTATTTATTTATTTATTTATTAACAGTTCTTCTGGACTCTCTGGGGCCTTTTGTTTGACTTTTGTCTGTGAGGGTGGGAAGGGATCCTCCAGTAAGTTTGTGCTCAAATTTTAAGGTTCCTTTGGATGTGTTCTCCAATACATGAAAAAGTGCTGCGCTGGCTGAGCAAAACTGAGTGTGGGACCCTTCTTGATCACCTGGAGGGGTCATTGTAGAGCAAACATGAAGTATTATCTTTTCTAGTCCCAAGTGCTTTTATTGACTCCTTTTGCCCTGAATAACAGACAAGAAAGAAAATGTGGAGTCCAGGTTTTTGGCATGGCAACTCAGATCTAAGTATATTTCCACAATGCTATCAGACCTGCCTATTTTTGTTGTTGTTGTTTGTTTGTTTGTTTGTGTTTGTTTTATTTCATTTTGTTTGAGGGTCTTGTTTTAGTTCTGGAGAACAAAACAAATGATTATGGATTGTGGGCCTTGGTCACTAATGAGAAAATTGCAAGAAAAATCTACCTCATTAAGAAGAAAAAAAAAGAGAGAGAGAAAAAAATGAAGGAATATCAATATTTACACTCCAACAAACAATATAGAAAGCCAAGAAGTCCGTCTGCAATGTGATATCCATCTGGAGAATGATGTTGTCAAAACGCAGGGAGATTCTGCAGCAGTTAGAAGGAAGAGAATTACGTGTTTGCATCTCTTTGGAGATGTGGGTTTGAAAAGATTTCAAGCATGTAGGAACAGCATGAGCCATGTTCACCAGACAGGCCTGAACCCAGGATATGGTGTCGTAATTCAACCTGGGGCTTCTGGATTATGGGATACACAGAAATTACTAGCTAGATGAGAAGAGAAATATTTTTCTCTCTTTTAAGCCAGGAAATGGTAAAGGGGCTCCTAAAGGAATATTATTATTATTGCAACAGTAACATATTGAAACTAAGCACTCAAAAGTCAGTAAATTTCATAAACAGATTTTTCCCGCAAGATTTATACAACCACATTGAATATTTATTTTTGATTCGCAATATCATTGTGAAATGTCTGTTTTAATAGATTATATTTGTCATTAGAGCACACCATAAATACAATAGTAATCATCAGATTCATAGCTAGCACTCATGCAGATCTGTACATAATCACAATTCTCTACAAACATACTTGCCTCATGCTCAGAGTTCAAGTGGTAATTCCTGAATAAAGAACAGCGGAGATCAGACTTGTGTAACACTCAGAACCATCTGTGCTCTTGGGGATGCAGAGTGCAGAAAAATGCCTGACTCCCTACTCTCAAGAACTTCTTGTCTGGACTCTGTTCCTATGCTGGTTTATTCATGCTTTCGTTAAAATCAGCAGGAATAGCTGAAGCCCAGTGTGTGTCCCAGTTACCTAAAATATAGGAGCTTACTGCCCTTTTCTCAGCAATCAGAGTCTGTAGAGATACAATATTAATTTGATTTCTAGCATAGATATAATCTACTTAGATTCAAGCTATTCTCTTTCATGCTGTCCTGTTAATATGTTTGGATATACACCCTGCCCCTGCTTCAGAAAACTTCTGAAAACCCACCTTTCTGTGAGGCATGCCAGGTGCTGGACTACTCCCCACTCTGTGGGTGTTCTTTCTCAAATTATTTTGTTTATATCGAGTCTTGCCTTCAGGGCCTTATCTTGCATTCCTTGCACACCCAACACTCACTGAAGTTGATGGAGATACAAAAGGCAGGCCTTTATCTTGTGCTGGGATCTACTGAGCTTTCTCCTAATTCTGCCTCCTGGTATGGGCTCTGCTGTCCTAAATGCTGAGGACTGGGGATTTAGTGTGATCTTTTCTGGGCAAGGTGCCATCTGTCTTCCTGAGTTCAGCGTCTTCTCTGCCCTCCTTTGGGTGGCCTCTGTGAGAGTACGGTATTGTACGTGCTTTTCTCATGGGCATCTCTGTTTTCTGAATTCAGCAGGCACTAATGCTTTGTTTCTCAAGCCACATATCCACTGCCATCTGAAGCACTGAAAAACCCTCATTCCTTCCACTTACCACGATCTGAAAAAATCACTGCTTCAATGTTTGTGGTATGTTTATTATATTATAGTCTTAGTGATTCTTTCATATCTATCCTTATTAAAAACAGACTTAGCAAAGTTAATTAGGGGTAATTTGCATTCAAGCTATTCATTATTTACTTATCTTTGAACTGCAAACTGTAGGAATGCCTTTTGTTCATTAAAATTCCCAATCTTTGCCCACTTTCCCTTTGATAGCACAGTGGTTAAAGAAAGTTGTGTTTAGCTGCTGACTAACCATTCTCTGCACACTGCAGAGATGGCTGCAGGCCATTATTTCAGCATTAGAAAGTAGTTAATATTGAATGCCATGAAGTTAAATTTGTGTTCATTTACTTATTATGCTGGAAATCAGTTGTTCATTCTGCACAAATTTCCCAGCACTACTCTCAGCCAAGTTCTGCAGACTCAAAAATATGCAGTAACGATATTAAAAGTAAGGAGGCTTGAAAGGGGGTAAAAAAGAGGAATAAAACTGATCTCTTAAAAAGACACTGCTATGATCCCCTGCCTTGCATAAGGCTTCTTTCATTATCACAGTCACCACCCTTGTTAGTGACCAGTTAGTCACCACCCTAGTTAGTTTAACAGCATAAGGAAAAAAGTATCTGCAGTTTATTGTTAACCACTAATCCTTGAACAATCACACATCTGTTAATTCCTTCGAAGCTCTTGCTGTGTGCTGTTTACAGATAATGTAAGTTGAAAAAAGAAGCAATGACAATTGTCTTGCTGACAGGGAAGAAGGACTTCTTAGTTACTCAAATAGGGATTTTATCTCACATAACTCTTTGGTACCCTGGCTGTGCCTGCCTAAGGCATGGAATGATACCTCCACATCAAGAACCACATGGGCAAGACAAGAAACCACTGGCTAGAAAAGTAACTTCAGCAGAGAGCTGCAAGGCTGGCCAGATCCTGGTGTGCTGTGTGGACTGGAGCAAATCATGCAGATCAAGTTTAGACAGTTAGTGTCTACTTGGGGTTTGCTATTTGACAATGCCTCTGCTTGATTTTCCTCTTCCAATGCAACCTAAAAATGATGACATTTTCTTCCTCTCCCCCCTCCCTCCATCTCTTGAACTAATGAGCAAATAAGGAAAGAAAATTAAAGAATAAAAAATGTAAGTAGTGATAGGGTGAGATCAATAAACTGTGGATTGCTAGCACTGAGTGAGCCTGAGTAATCTTCTGCATATTGCATGTTGAGTTAACTTGCAAGAGAAATATGTTCTCTCTTATTGTCCTGTGTCTCATTGTGGAAAAGGAAGCAGGGACTGCAAATTAAAATACCCTTGATTTAGGTTCTGAAGGGAGTGCCCAGGAGTTCTTTTTCTATTGCCACGTGTTAGAAATTGAACTGGGTGCACCATCACAATGTAATGAGAATATTTTATTAGTGTTTTCAGCCTGTGACTTCTTGTGCCCTCCCTCCCTACAAAAAAGTCCACTAAAAATGCTCTTGGGGGTGGCATCAGCTTACAGTGTCATTCTACATAAGTAAAGGGCTGTGCTGTTTAAGACTGACTACTACAGGGAACAAGCTCAAAGGTACAGAAACAGTGTACTATGTATGTATAGTAATTTATTACACTATTCTGAAGTGTATATTATACTACACTGAGGATTGTTTACTAAGTATAGATGGAGCTAAGAAGAGCTCAGATAGAAGTGGACATCTAAAGATAGTGAACTGTGTTTATAGACATGTGTTTGCATAACATAAAGTTTGCACAAATAATGAGAAGTTTCTGAGTCACCAGTCCAAGGAATATACTGCTTTTAAGGACAGTTCATTTCTTTACACCATCAAGGATTATACTTGGGCTATCATTGGTGAGCAGCAATTTCCACAAATCATGGCACAAGGGAGAAGGCATGGAGGTCTTTTCAGTCCCAAGGGATCCTATAAGAAAAGTTAGAGCAAGAATGAAAACAAAACAAAACAAAACACAACTTGACATTATTAGTTTTATTCACAGGCAGTTAGTTCATGTGGAGTGTAACTACCACAGTGACAGCGGAGACAAGTTTGGGAGGCATTAGGCCTACAGGTGAAGAAAATAAGGAACTTTAATTAACAGAAGAAAACCTCACTTCACAGGAAGAGAATGTCTAGTATTTATGCACAGTTGTAGCTCTCACTTCAGCAAATATCAGCCAACTTCTAAAGAGATAGAAAAGCTCTTCTCTTCTTTTGAAGTCTGGCTATGACAAAGCAGAAAGTGAGGAATACCACAGACTTTTGTGTAATTACTTAGATGGGAACTCATGTTTACACCTTTCTTGCTAGGGTCTGCCAAATCAAATTAATAAGTCAGATTTTCCCATATGCAGTTTGTGGAATTGAATACTGCACATTGTATATACAGTGACTTATACTGAGTTGTGAAACAGGCTGTGTGTTTTACTGGTTTCTGATAGGAGAAAAAGAACTACTGTTGAAAGAAATGGTGCTCATTCAAACTGCATGTAAGATCATTTTCTAACCAAACAGTGTCTACTTGCTTTTTACTTCTAAGCTCTCACATGTCAAGAACCACCAGTTTGTCACCAAGGGGAAGTGTAAAGGGCACATGAAGAAATTAAAGAATCTGTATGCTGGATTTACTTACGTTTGCATAAGAATAGGGTACTTTCTAATCTCCTGAGCTTCTACGGGAAATACTCTGGAGGATCAAAAGAGAATAATTTAATTACTTCAGAGATTCACAAGAAATTAGGCTTCAGTGATGCCTAGCATCAGTTAAATTAATAGGCAATATGTTTCAGTCAGAATATTTGACAGTTATACAGTGAAGTTCTGGCACCAGTGCATTTTCATTGGCTTCAGAAGGGTCAAGATTTAGCTCATGTTAGCTGTAAATCCAAAATGGCACAATTACTGAATGGGCTGATTCAGGCCACTGTTAGTCTCCTACAAGAGGAGAGCACACTGCTTTCAGAAATATTCTTGTGATCACTGCAAACTCAATTTTTCTGAGGTCAGCTCCACCTGCCAAATGTAGGTGTGGCAACAGTGCTAAAAGCAGATAAATGGGAAGAATATCACAACGTCACTCGCCAAGGCAATCAGTCCTGGTGTAGGTGCATTGCAGAGCGAGGCAGGGGATTGAGGTGCCCAGTGGGGTTCCTGCACCAGGGAAGCCCCAGAGGAGCACATGGATTCACCAGGGACCAGCAGCTCTCCTGAGAGTGGCTGATTAGGCATGAGGCAAAAGGCAGCCTTATGGAGTGTTGTGACCGGCGTGGGCAGACAGGGTATGGGACAGTGGTTCACTCAGGAGGGTACATAGGAAAAGGGAAGGTGAGGGTGCTGTCACTGCCACTTCCACAGCGGATTGTAGCCTGCTCGAAGGAGCTCCAGTCATGGTATCCACCTGGCAGTAAGCTAGCTATGTCCTCAGCATTCCCTATAGTCTCCCCAGCAACAGGAAGCAACATAGCTACCCAGGCAGTGCTTTCAAGGAAACATGTGGACTTCCAGGTCTTGGGCTTCACGGTGTGTCCAAGTTTTCTGTCAGTGTCTGACAGCAGCAGTGAGTACACCTGTGGGAGGTGCACACAGGTAGAACTGCTCAGAAAGGTGACAGCTTCAGTAGGAGGTGGGCAGGCTGAGGAGCATCAGGGAGTAGGAGAAGGAGATTGACTGGTGGAGTCATACTCTACCATCACTGAGATAGATACATCAGCTAGCCACAACACAAGACATGAAGGATCCCTACCTTCTTCCCACCAGGCAGAAGGAGGGGACCTAAGAGACAGGGGGAATGGAAACAGGTTTCTTCTCACAGTGGCAGGTGACCTACCTCTCTGACTACCACACCTTCTTAGGTGACCTTACACAGTGTGCATGAGGCTCTAAAACTTGATGGACAGGCAAACAATGATGTTGATGAAGGTCCATCCAGGACGGAGGGGTTGCCTAAGGCAAGTCAGCCTACCCCTGTATTATGACCACCTCTGTCATAAAAAAAGAATTGTTGTTGTCAGAAGTTCTGAGGGAAGGTCTGAACTTCTGAGGGAAACAGTGGGACTGATACTCTGACCTGACCCAACCTGTATGGAAGTATTCTGCCCTCCTGGAGCCTGAGTAAGAGGTGATAATAGAAAAACTCACTAGTCTGGTACAGCTGCCTGATTATTATCCCTTATTGTTTTTTCAAGTCGGCAGTGATGAAGTAGTAAAGAAGTCCAAAAGCAATCAAAAGGGACCTCAGGGCTTTGGGGCAATTAGTTAATGGATTGGGGGCACAGGTAGTATTCTTGTCTATCCTTCCAGTGGGAGGGGTCAATATTGAAAGAAGCAGCAGACCCAGCTAATCAGTACCTGGCTCTGAGGCTTGTGGCTCTGAGGCTGGTGTCACTGGCATGATTTTGGGTTTCTTGATCATGGGTTGATCTACACAACACCAGACCTGCTGACACTTGATGGAATATTTCTACACCAATAAACACAGCATGCGGAACAAGCAAGAACTCAGTCACAGAGCTATGACATCATTGGCGTAAGCAATTCTTGATGTAAAGAATCCTGTGACTAGTGTGTTATGATGGATGGTTATAGGTCCTTCAGAAAGGATAGGCATAACAGGCAAGATGGGGGTTTTTGGAGGCTGTATGTAATGGAGGGACTGAACTGAACAGAGCTTGCAGTTGGTGATGACAAGGATGACAGCCTCTGGGTAAGCAGTAAGGGACGTGCAAATAAAGTGATATCATTGTGGGAGTCTACTACAGGCCACCTAGCCAGGATGACATCATTGATGAGTTATTTTTTTAAGGGACAAAGAGATATCTCTAGATGAGCTGCCCTTGTCCTTATGGGTGCCTTCAACTTGCCAGATATTAACTGGGAATACTATACAGCTGATACAAACAGGTCTATGATTCCTGAAACACCTTGATGATTACTTCTTGGTACAGGTATTAAGGGAGTTGACTAGGAAAGGTGCCCTCCTAGATTGGTTTCTTGTAAACAGAGAGGGACTTGTGGATGAAGCAGTGATTGGTGACCATCTTGGCCATAGTGACCATGAGTTAGTCGAGTTTAATTTTTTTTGTGTGTTAGAAGGAAAATTGACATCAATACTTTGATGCTGGATATGGGGAAAGCATACTTAAAGCTATACAGGGAACCAGTTAATAAGGTCCCCATGGAAACTGCTTTTGAAAGCATTGAGTCCATCAGTGCTTGTCACTTTTTAAGTACCACCTCTTAAGAGCACAGGAAAAGGAAATTCCACAGTGTTGGAAGTCAAGCAGGTTGGGCAGAAGGTCAGCTTGGCTGAGCAGGGATCCTTTCTAGAGCTTGGGTGGAAAAAGAAAATCTATGGCCACTTGCAGCGGGGTTGGGTGACATGTCAGGACAAAAGAGAGACTGTTTGCCATAGTAGGGAGAAAATTAGTGTGGCCAAAACTCAACTAGACTTGAAGCTGTAGGGAACAACAAAAAGGGCATTTAAAAATATATTGACAGCAAAAGGAGAACCAGAGATAACATTGTTGTATTACTTGTTGGGGATGGAAACCTCATAAATGGGTGAGTAGACAAAGCAGAAATGTTCAATGCCTCCTTGACATCTGTATTCAACATGGATGATGTGCCCTGGAATCCCTGTAGCCTTGAGTTGGAGGCCTGTGACTGCAAGAGTGAAAAACTAACAGCCAGCTCTGAACTTGTGTGGGATTTGCTGCTCCAGCTGGATACATACATGTTTATGGGCCCCAATGGGATTCATCCTACAGTACAGAAAGAACTGGTTGATGTCATTGCAAGACCTCAATTATTTTTCAATGCTCTTGGGAATCTGGAGAGGTCCCAGTTGACTGGAACGTGGCAAATGTTGTCCCAGTTTTCAGGAAGGGAAGGAAAGAAGACCCTGATAATTACAGGCCTGTCAGTCTCACTCCAGTGCCTTGTAAAATTACGGAAGATTATTCTGGGAGTTACAGAAAATCACCTGAAAGACAATGCAGTCTTTGGCCACAGCCAACATGGGTTCACAAGGGGAAAGTCATATTGAATGAATATTTTCTTTTATGACAAGGTTACCTATCTAGTTGACCAAGGGATGCCAGTTGATGTAACCTTTTTCAATTTCAGCAAAGCTTTAGATACTCTTTCTCATAGTATCTTTCTGTACAAAACATACAACATTCAGCTAGATAAATACATAATGTGATGGGTGAACAATTGACTGACAGTTGGGCTAAAAGGGTTTTAGTAAATGGGGTTACATCAGGCTGGTGATCAGTCACTAGTGGGGTTCTGCATGTCTCCATTTCAGGGCCAGTTTTCTTTAACGTTTTTATAAATTACTTGGATGAAGGACCTGAAAGTATACTCAGTAAGTCTGTGGAAGTCACTACATGGGGAGGAGCTCTTGACACCCTGTGGTGGTTTTACTCAGGTGGGCAGCTGAGCTTCACAACAACCGCTCTCTCACTCACCCTCTCCTCAAAGAGGAAGGGGGAGAAAATACAACACAGAGAACTTGAGGTTTGAGATGAGAAAGGTTTAATTAAAGGGAAAGGGAATGGGGAGGAAAAACAGAGACAAAAGAAACAATCAGTCCGCGCGGAAGCACAGAGAGAGAAAAAAATTATTCTCTACTTCCCATCAGCGAGCGGTGTTCAGCCATGTCCTGGGAAGCAGGGCCTCAAACGCGTAGTGGTTTTTCAGGAGGAACAGCCCCCTCCCCCACGAGAGCCCCCCCTTTTATTGTTGAGTGTGATATCAGGTGTTATGGAATATTCCTTTGGTTGGTTTAGGTCAGCTGCCCCGGCAATGTCCCCTCCCCATCACTTGCCCACCCACAGCCTGCTGGCTCCTGGGGGCTTGGAAGGAGTCCTGATGCTGTGCCAGCACTACGCAGCAATAGACACAACACTGGAGTGATATCAGTGCTGTTCCAGCTACGAGTGCAGAGCACAGCACTGTGCGGGCTGCTGCAGGGAAAAGGTGACTCCAGCTCAGACAGACCCAACACACACCCTTGAGGGTAGAGAGTCTTGCAGAAGGATCTTGAAAAATTAGAGGGTTCGGCAACCACACATGAAATTTATAAAGAACAAATGCTGGATTCTGCACCTGGGACAGCAACTGGCTACATATACAGACTGAGGGATAAGAGGCTGGAGAAAGAGAAACGGGTGTTCTGGTGGACAGCGAGTTTAATATGAGCCAATAGCATGCCCTGGCAGCCAGGAGAGCCAACCATATCCTGGGCTACATCAAGCATGTCATTGCTTGCTGATTGACAGAAAGGATTGTCCTGTTTTCTGTGCTGGTGCAGCGTCATCTCAAATACTGTGTGCAGTTTCAAGCACCGCAGTACTAGAAGAACACAGAACTATTTGGGAATGTCCAAAGATGGTGAAGGTTCTAGAGAGGAAGATGTATGAGGATCAGCTGAGGATCCTTGGTATGCTCAGCTCATAGCAGAGCAGGCTGAGGGGAGGGCACATGGCGGCCTGCAGCTCCCTCAGGAGGGGAGTGAAGGAGCAGGCACTGAGCTCTGCTCTCTCAGGACAGCGACAGGACCCAAGGGAATGGCACTGAGCTAGGACAGAAAAGGGTCAGGCTGGGTGTTAGGGAAAGGTTCTGCACCCAGAGGGTGGTCGGGCACTGGGACAGACTCCCCAGGGCAGTGTCTACAGCATCAAGGCTGCCGAAGTTAAAGAAGTGTTTGGACAATGCTCTCAGACATGTGGTCTGATTTTGTTGTGGTTGAGAGCAACTTGAATACGAGCCAGCAGTGTGCCCTGGCAGCCAGGAAGGCCAACTGTATCCTGGGATACATCAAGCACAGCATCTCTAGTTGGTCGAGGGAAGTGATCGTCCCACTCTGTGCTGGTCTGGCCTCACCTTGAGCACTGTGTGCAGTTCTGGGTACCACAGTACAAGAAGGACATTAAACTGTTGGAGAGTGTCCAGAGGAGGGCGACGAAGATGGTGAAGGGGCTAGAGGGGAAGACACATGAGGAGTGGCTGAGGGCACTGGGCCTGTTCAGCCTGGAGAAGAGGAGGCTGAGGGGGGACCTCATCACAGTCTACAACTTCCTTGCGAGGGGGAGTGGAGAGGCAGGTGACCTATTCTCTGTAAACACCAGTGATAGGAGCCGCGGGAATGGTGTTAAGCTGAGGCAGGGGAAGTTTAAGGTAGACATCAGGAAGAGGTTCTTCACCAAGAGGGTGGTTGCACACTGGAACAGGCTCCCCAAGGACATAGTCACTGCACCAAGCCTGTCTGAATTTAAAAAGCAATTGGACCGTGCACTTAGCCACATGGTCTAAACTTTTGTGTAGACCTGTGTGGAGCCAGGAGTTGGACTTGATGATCCTCATGGGTCCCTTCCTAACTCAGGATATTCTATGATTCTATGCTTCTGTGATCCTTGTGGGATCCTTTCCAACTCAGCATGCTCTATGATTCTATAATACAAAATGCTAAATATAGTAGCATTTAAATGAATTTAAGTGCACTTTAAAAATAATTTTTAATAATATTTTTAATGACTTGTGGAACTGTAATCTTCAAAAGCAATGCCATGTATAACACAGAAAGGAAAAGCCATGTAAGTGCATGATACAGAGACAAATTATCATCTCTAACTACAGAATCTAATGGATAGGCTGCACCGATGGGCTGAGGTCAACTGCATGAAGTTCAACAAGGCCAAGTGCCGGGTCCTGCACCTGGGGCGCAATAACCCCAAGCAGAGCTACAGGCTGGGAGAGGAATGGTTGGAGAGCTGCCAGGCAGAGAAGGACCTGGGAGTGATGGTGGATAGTCGGCTGGATATGAGCCAGCAGTGTGCTCAGATGGCCAAGAAGGCCAACGGCATCCTGGCTTGTATCAGGAACAGTGTGACCAGCAGGGTTAGGCAGGTGATCGTCCCCCTGTACTCAGCTCTGGTGAGGCCGCACCTTGAGTACTGTGTTCAGTTTTGGGCCCCTCGCTACAAGAAGGACATGGAGGTGCTTGAGCGGGTACAGAGAAGGGCAACGAAGCTGGTGAGGGGCCTGGAGAACAAGTCCTACGAGGAGCGGCTGAGGGAGCTGGGCTTGTTCAGCCTGGAGAAGAGGAGGCTCAGGGGCGACCTTATCGCTCTTTTTAGGTACCTCAAGGGAGGCTGTAGCGAGGTGGGGGTTGGCCTGTTCTCCCACGTGCCTGGTGACAGGATGAGGGGGAATGGGCTTAAGTTTAGCCAGGGGAGTTTTAGGTTAGATGTTAGGAAGAACTTCTTCACTGAAAGGGTTGTGAGGCACTGGAACAGGCTGCCCAGGGAAGTGGTGGAGTCACCATCCCTGGAAGTTTTCAAAAGACGTTTAGATGTAGAGCTTAGGGAAATGGTTTAGTGGGGACTGTTAGCGTTAGGTCAGAGGTTGGACTCGATGATCTTGAGGTCTCTTCCAACCTAGAAAATTCTGTGATTCTGTGATTCTGTGAATCAACCCAGTACTACCAAGCAAGTTTTCTCTGTATTTCTATATCATAATGCATCCCAGCATATAACCAGCCATGTGTTCTACCATAAGCTAAAATCAGATCACTTCACCTTGACGTCTCATTTGGGCTACACTTGCACATGCATGCACCCACATGCATGCACCCACACGCATACACTCACATTCTCTTCAGTCACTTTTCATTTATGCCACAGAGCTGTATGGTCTGTCCTGGATAAGCTGTGTTAAATTAAAATTAAACATCACCAAGCTCAGCCTCCCTCTGTGAATGCTCTGCTGTGGGTGTGCAGGGGGTTAATATCAGAAATGTTCCACAGGAGGTTAGTGGGATTCAGTTTCAGCTAACATTTATTTTGCCAGCTCCTGTTCACTTTCATCTCTGCTTATGAACACTATTATCTTGTTTGTAGTAATATATATAGATCACTGCAGCTGTGCTCTGCAAAATTCATCCATTTTTGAACTTTGGAAAAAAAAAAAATCTGCAAGTCTTTTATCACAGTCCTGAGCCCTGTGAATTCACCCACTTTCCTAGTCTAGTCTCTCATACAAACTGTAAGCAGGCGTGGGTTTGAAAACCTTTCACTGAAGATGGACTATTGGGTTTCTAATGTAACCTCACACCCAATGTGGTTTTGTCCTTTCACTGAAGACTAATTGTGAGGAGTTTTTTTTTCTTTTTTCTTTTTTCTTTTTTTTTTTTTTTTTTTTCCATAAAAAAAGGACTAAGTTACTTCAACTCCTTTGCTTTTTGTCTTTTCTTATTGTTAATTTCCTGTTACAGGCATACAGGCATTACCTTTAGCACTTATGTGTCATGCCCAGCATACTGTTCTTGAGACCTTCTGTCCCTTGCTCAGTAGACTGCCAATAAATATAATAATATCTGACTTAGTGTAGCACTTTTTGTATCTTGCCAATATACACTTTCCTGTCATGGAATTAGCAGTGCTAATTATTGATGGACATTGGAAAGCATATTAGTGTATCTGACATTTTCTTTCATGACCTTATAAGAACACACTAAATAGCGTGCTCTTCCATAGATTTGATGTCTCCCAAGCAATACTTATGCTCTAAAATCCTGCTAGCCTAGAGAAGAAAATAAGTGTTTTTAAACAATCTTTACAGTACAGATATCTTTAAGAGCAGGTATAAGACTGCAAAGAGGCAGGATTAGGGTTGAATTTACACTAAATTTTCCAGCATAAAATCTTCTTGTCATATGTTTTTTATGATCTGGTCCCATGACTTTATTCTAGAAAGACTTACAAAGCAAACTCTTGGCTGTAAGTTCTTCATGTGTACCTGTCTTGCTATTACTATCATACAGCTTAAAATGGAGCTATTATTCCAGCAATTCAAGGCTGTGATACAATAATTGACTTCCTTACTAGTTTCCTAGTCTTCCTCCTCTTCAAGAATCAGAAGTTTTTGAATGAGTAGGTCATAGCTCTATTCTGCTTTTCTCATTTTGAGACAGAAAAAGGCAGACTAACTTTCAAAGCCTCTACCCTAGGCTTTCAAGAAGGCAGACTGTAATAGAAAGAATAGAAAAGGAAACAAAAAGCAAATGCAATAGAGATTTAAGTAGTGTAGACCTTGTGCTCAGCAGTCTACAAGATCAAACTCACTCCTCTCCATGCAGCAGCTGGTATCAATGCTCTTGCATTGTTCAAACAAGTTCCAGCATTTAGTGAGCTGGGACACTGCCTTCTGCTATACTTCTGTAGAGGCCACCTCTCCAGTTGCAAGCGAAGTGTGCCTTCCAGAAGCAGCTTTGCATTACTTCAACAAAGCCAGACAACACCTGCCCTTGAGGCTTAACAAAAGGTAGTAAAGGGAAGGAGAGAGTAATCTCTCTCAGGCCTGTGCTGCTATCACTCTCCCTTTATATTTCATTTAGAGCAAAACGTGAACAAAGAAAGAGTGTTAGACATGCACACTATAATGAAAATCCATGACTCGACTGTGCATTCATAATTATTTTATAAATAAATGGCTTCTGGAGAGCCACATCTGTCTCTTCCCACAGAGTGTATGTCTTTCATTAATGTATTACAGGCCAAATGAAACCAGCCTGAGTGCTTTGCTTGCATCTTCCTCTTCCTCTCCATCATTGTCCATGGATAGGTTTTTGTGGTTCAGAGAGAGCTGCAAGCCCCACACGTCTCTGCAGGACTGATGGCTCGTCAATAACATTAGCCAGCATTATGGGCCGCATCGGTGTAGAACAGAATCAATATGGCCAACTAAAAAGTCTAATCAGTTGACATGACCATCTTCAGCAGGGCTCACGTTACAAGAAATGAGTTTTTTTAAGGAATCAGCATCAGCACTGCTTATTCACCCCACACCAAGAAGCCTTGACAAAGATTTATGGCTTCTTGTTCTGTTAGCAGCACAGGGTGAGCTGGTAAAATCATTCAGGTTAGAAGAATAATAAGACTGGTCTCTGCAAATACTGCCCATGTTTTCTGAAGGAGCTCAAAACATCCGCTATAGGAAGGGAAGCAGCTTGCATTAGGAAATAAGAATAGTGTAAAGACCTAAAAACCAGGATTCATGCCCTTTGTCTGACTCGGTTGCATTCTTTTTTCTCTCTCTTTTTTTTTTTTTTTTTTTTTTTTTTTTTTACTGAATGGACAGATTCGGCTCTCACTTCTACTTTCGTAAATTAAAGTCAGTTGGCTGAAAATAGGATTGTTCCAGATTTCTATCAGCGTAAGCAAAAGTAGACTTTGTCAGTCATGCCTATGGCAATGTACACATCTTAAAACAAGTTTCTCACTGATGCATAGCTTTATCTATGTGGTAATTACGGAGCTGTTTTACAATCATCTCCCTTTCTCTTTCTCCTCACCCCTCTGCATGCAGATTTACCCACAACACAAGAGCAATGGGGGTGCAGCTATCAGATATTTCACTTTTATGAACTCTGCTGATCATCTGTTCTCATTTGTCCAGTCATCTGAGGGAAACCCTGTTCAATCATGTGAGGGTAAAGCATTAGTGAAATCGTTACTGCAGCATGGGCAGGCTAATAGGCCCATGCCTCAGCCATTTTTTTGCAGGCAACATACCGCCTACATCAGAGTTACTTCAGCAGTGTTATTTCCTAAACAGGTAAAAGAAAATAGTTGCATCTAGGAGGCAAGCAGCTTGTTTGTGAATGGCAAAATGGAGATGTTAACTACTCCCATCCCACATTGTTAGAATGAAGTAGATGGGAAATGTTCATTAAAAATAAATAAATCTTGAAACAGGTTAAGTACCTATTCAAATTATCAACAGAATCAGAAGAAAATTAAAGGACCTGATCCCATAAGGCCTACACTGACTAGACATAAGAGAAAGAACTGGAAATTTGATTCAGGCTTTTCAGCCACTGCCAAAACAGTCTTGATGCTCACAGGCCAGTCAGTGGTACCTGCGCACAGCAATGGGACAAACCCAATGATCTCCTCCTGGACAGTGGCAGCCCTTTCCTCCCAGCACAGCATTACCGCATTATGCAATGCAGCCACAAGCAATGGGCAGCTGCCCTGACAAATTCATCTTAATTTTTCTGTCTTTGGCATGCACACACAGAGACACACACTGTCTACAGATTTCCTTGGGGGTGGGGGAGGGAGGAAAGGTATTTTTTTAATTTTTTTTTTTTTAATATTAGAGTAGTAACTATGGATTTCAGTCAAAATGGAGGCCTACAGCAGTGCACACACACAAGCCAAGTTCTTCGTCCCCAGGAACTGAAGTCAAGCGCACATCAATAGTGAGTTTGTTCTGCAGTGGCAGAGTTCATCTCCAAGTTTCCAGCAACATCATCTGTTGAAAATGAGGCACAATGAAAAAGCAATGAAAAAGTAGCCCAGCATCCATGTGTTTTATAATTGTCTTTTTTTTTTCTTTCCTTTTTTTTTTCTGCATGAAGAAAAGCTTTTTTTTTTTTTTTTTTACCAATCTAGATTCTGAACACAATGTTGACTTCTTTCTTTCTTTCTTTCTTTCTTTCTTTCTTTCTTTCTTTCTTTCTTTCTTTCTTTCTTTCTTTCTTTCTTTCTTTCTTTCTTTCTTTCTTTCTTTCTTTCTTTCTCTCTCCTTCTCTCTCTTTCTCTTTCTCTTTCTCTTTCTCTTTCTCTTTCTCTTTCTCTTTCTCTTTCTCTTTCTCTTTCTCTTTCTCTTTCTCTTTCTCTTTCTCTTTCTCTTTCTCTTTCTCTTTCTCTTTCTCTTTCTCTCCTTCTTTCAATGGGAATCTTTCTGCAGAATATTAGTAGTGTAACATTAATTTAAATGGTTTATTAAAGTTAAAAAAGAGTCAATTTCTATTAAAATTCCACCATTTATAGTGATTCAAGGGAATATTCTACTCTCAGTGCCTCAGGATCTTGATATATAACATCCTTATTTGTGTTAATGGAAACTTTACCCCTTTGAATTCAAGCGGACTGAAAAGTTTCACCAGGCACACAGGCTCTGTATAAATAAGCAGCACACAGCAAACATATTCCTTTAAAAGGATTATCACTTTGACAGCTATTCAGTTGGGGTGGCTTTTTCTGTCCCCTGGAATTCCCAGCTTGCCCTCTTAACTGCACAGAAGGTAAATCTGTATAATACTTCACAGCTGCCTTTACTGGGACCTGACACTGAGCCTACTGGATGTGCTTTCCTGGTACAAAGCACCTCGTCAAGTTTCCTGCTCTGGATGCAGTGAACACAGCTGATGAGCTGTCTTATTAAAAGTTATGAGGAAAGGATGTTCACTCCATTACTTTCCAAACTACTGGATATGCATGGTGAAGCTGAGGAACTGAGCCAGCGAGTCCCTCTAAGCTCCCTCTCTCACATGCACAAGCTGCACGGTCATGTTTACTAATGCATTGCTCCCATGGAAGTCATGATCAATTTTTTTTTTTTTTTTTTTTTTTTGGGGGGAGGGATGTGTTGTTGAGGGAGAAATCTTTTGTTTTATCAGTGTTCTCAGTGTTTCCTTGTTATTTCCTCATCACCACAGACCAAACTCAAGCCTGGTTGTCCCACTGGCACTGTGCACACTGGCAAAGCTCCAAGGATGTTTGAGCTGGGGCTTTGACACCCCTCTGCCTGCAGTGGTGGGAACAGGGCCAGGAACAAGTGCTTCCCTCACCTTGCCTGCCTCAAAAGGAAAGTTTGAGGCAGTGCCACACTTGCTAGGGAGCTGGAGGTAGGCTGAGGCTGGAGGGGCCGAGGGCTGTGAGAGGCTGAACATGGGAGGGCTGGCATGGCACAGATGCTTGGGGATACCAGGGGCTGGAGTGCTGCACGGGGAGCTGAGGTGTTGGATTCCTGCATCCCTCCACACCACGCAGACAGTCCCCTTGCTGAGTGGCATCCCAGGGGGAAGGGGAGCAGGGGCAGAGCTGAGAGACCAGAAGAAAGAGAGATGTTCAAGGTTCAGCTGGGCCAGCCTCAGCAGTGCCATGTGTGGAGCATGTACCCAGTACTTTCTGTTTGGTATAAGGACAAGCTGTTTTCTCAAGTAGTTCAGTTAAAAGTTGCAAATAATTTTATTTTATTTTATTTTATTTTATTTTATTTTATTTTATTTTATTTTATTTTATTTTATTTTATTTTATTTTATTTTATTTATTTTATTTTTCTCCACCCCATTGAAGCAAAAGACATTTTGCAAGCAGCCTGCTTTGGAAAACTGCTGGCGCTTCGACGGGAAGAACACAATTAAAAGATGCAGTAAAAATTGACAAATCTTGGTATGTGGAGCTGAGAATGCATTACAATCCCAATTGACCTATAAATAAAAACCCTAAATTAAATAAATCTTGTACAATTATGGATTAAAATATGGTTGGCTTTAATGACTTAGCATACGGGCCTTGACTGTGCAAATGGTTGCTGAGACCACATGGCTTGCACAGAGATGCAATAATAACAAGATGACTGCTGCTGCAAGGCCATATAACCATGTTGAGGGTTGCTGCTCCTCTGGTAATGCTTTACCCTTCCTATTCTCTGTCCAAAACTTCAGCTATTTAGCTTCAGTAACAGCAAGCAGTGTCAATAGTGGGCTCTGAGTGGAAAAGAAACCCATCCCAATAATAATAAAACTACTGGGGGAGCTTTATCAGCAATTGCTGTTGTCAGATGTTGGGAATCTGTGGCTTTTTCCTATCACCCGCAGGCTGTGGCAGCATGTTGTACTCGGCAATCTGCAAGGTGGCAAAGCCCCAAAGGTCAGGCAGGGCAGATGGCAGCAGGCTCCCCTGTCACGGTTCTGCAGAGCAAGGGTTTGCCAGCCCCAGTCTGCCCAGGCAGCAGAGGGATTTGGAGGTGGATATGGCAGGAGAGGTATACACTCCTGCCTGCTCTGCCTCCTGCTTGCCCCATTGGGTAGAGAAAACTGCCCTCTCCTTTTGGATGATAAGCAGGGGTCAAAATATTTTCCACAGTCACTGCTTTAGCTGGTGGGCCAGGATGCCCTTAGCAGTCACCATTTCCCTCTTGAGAAAGGTAGAGAGTGTGTGTGGATCCAAAACACTTGACCAGTACTGACATGGCCGGCCCAGATATCTGCTGTGCCCCACTAACTGCTCCCTGAGCTGTCAAGGCTCTCCAGCTCTCTAGCTGGCTGTCCAACCTGTCGCCATGGCCCAGTAGCTGCAGCTGCACTACATCACTCCTCCAAAGGGCAGGGCTGAGCTTGGACACAGAAAATAGAAAAAAAAACCAACATCCTGGGAAGCTCTTTTTCTTGCCAGGGTAAGATGGAGCACAGTTTCCATTAGACAAAGCTGGTGAGAACTAGCCCAAATGAAGTCTGGCTTCCTGGGGACATGGATACTGTGGAGGACAGTGGCACCAAGGGGAAAAGTTCCTGCAGTTGCTCCCCTCTCTGCAGCTGTTCTCAGGGTACCTCACATCCTTTCTTTTACTGCTCATACTTAACACCTTGGCTTTCTACCCTTTGGCCAAACTTGGGTGAGGTGAGTCAGTGCATTCATTCTACTGGGGAGGTGAGTGCGAGGCAGAAGATGCATACAGGCAGACCTATGCATACAGTCAGATGGTGTAACACTCATTTCCTTAGGAAAGTAGGCTGGAAAGAAAACAGCAGCCTGCTTTTCAGGCCTTCCTGCTCTCTGTTTCTCCTACTTTGTCTGAAAGTTATGGTAGCTTAAAATAATCTCTATTCCACATCTAGGAATTTACTTATGTTTTCTTTGAACAGCATTTTTAAAAGGTCTCCCAATTTAAAATGTAGCATGTGAATATAACTGTTTTTTCTTCTTCAGCAACTATTTTCTGGAAGATCTGAAGCTGATTATACTGGGATCATGATTACTTAGTGGCTTGACTAAAGCTATTTTGCAAGTCAGCTCTGATGTGTTACTTTGAATTAAGATGAGTTTTCTCATGTTTTACGGAAAAAGAAATAAATCCAAAAAGCAAGTATTCTATGTGTAAAAAAATTGCTCAATGAAAACTTGTCTTAACATGACATATGATTGTATTTCACAAGCTGTTTTTTCACCCATTATTTTTGTTTTATTAGACATAGTTGACCCTTTGATCTTACTGAATCAACACTTTTACTGATCCAGAGGCTGTGAGTCTAACCCTCACGCTTGTTGGCATTGTTTTCCTATGGCTTGGCATTCATAATCACGCAAATTGTTGCTCTAGCTTATTCATTTCTAAATATTCTCAGAATTGATTCCCTGACGTTCTCTGTGACTCAACAGCTTTCTCTGACTTCCACTGTATGACTTAGCTCTTTAAAGCTTGCAATACAGTAACACAAGGTTCACATATATTTTGGCAATTTACCATCTTTTGGAAATGTCTACTTTAGGGTCTTAGACATTGCAGGAAAAAAATAAAGTCATAGCAAAGCTTTTTCTGGGCTGTGTCCAGCCTAAGGAAAACACCAAGCTTTCAGCATAGAATTTAGTAGATTTGTAAAGAAACTTGAAACATAGTACACCTCTTGACCTGAATTCTTGTAAGCCAATATGTGGTGTACATATACCCTAATGAATTTCTCCAGTTGCAGTTTACATTTCAATCATGTTGCATCTACCACTAGAATCAGTGGACACTGACTCCTGTAGTAGGTCTAGGGCTTTACCTTTTTTATTCTGATCTTAATTATAGGACCAAGTCAAGGGCATAGAGTCCAGTTTTGTGCCAGCTCCCAAGCATGTCAGGTTCTGATTAGAGCCTTCATTCACCAGGCTGGGTTAAACACGTTCTGGCTAAAATGGAGCTCAGTTAGTGTAAAGTTATGAGAACAGACACCAGAGGCCATGGGAACAGGATGGAAAATTTTATATAGCAACTGTAATGCTTTACATCTCAATTTCAAAGTTTGTCTTTTCTCAGTTCCTAGGAGATTCTCTGGAAAACCTGCAAAACTGACACCTCCCAGCCTCTTTCCCAAATCATTCAGGAAGGTACGTCATTATCATTTGGCCACAAATAGAGACTTAGAATATCTGTCTGTATTGTATTTCAGTGCAATGTGCCTTCTGTGAAGCACTTAGGACAGGACTTGTAGAGGAGTACAGTCTTCATATAAATCCTTTGCCTTAGGTGTTGTAATTCTAAAATTGTACAGAATTTTGATAATTCCATTTTATTTTATTTTTGAAAGTCATGTACACAAAAGAAATGGGAAAATTGGAACTGTAGAACACAGAAAAATGTGAAATTATGATAGTGTTTTGAATGTTTAATATAACTTAAATTTGAAACACCGAAGCCCTCTAAAACTTGTAAGTGGCCTAATAATTTCAAATCACTTCATACTGCAGATGCCCAGAGCCCTGATAACCAGCTGTTTATCAGTTTTTTCTTCACGCATTCCAATAACATCTCTCTAAAATGTAGAGTTTGTGATTCATAATTATTGTAGCTCTTCTGATTTTTCCATAGGTCTTAGCATGTGTGAAACAATTCAAACGCTGTTACAGAGGATCAAAATATTTTGGACCAATTAAATCAAATGTTCTAACCAAGAAAACTTAATGTGATCTTAAAACATATGTTAAAAAAAATAAATAAATAAAAAAAATATAAAATATATATGGAAGGTCAATGCATAAAAGAATAATCTTGGACAGAAAGAAAGTGGTATATGATATAGAGCAGACAACTGTTACTGGCATAAGGAAGGGCAGATGAGAAGCAGAAATGACAGTCATGTATGGTAAAATAATAGATATTTCTTCAAGACATGAGAAAATGTGTTGGCAATATGAACACATTTACTGTGTATTGTGGTACAAATGGAAATACCAAAGGGTCTTGAACTTAGCCTCATAACAGTCTGCTTACTTAGTTAACAACCACTGGTTCTAGATGAAATAAAATGGAAATAAGTCCAACCACTGGTTTTGGAGATAGCTGTATATTAAATCTTCTCACAAACTGATCAGTCTCTATCATCTGGATAGTTCTCATTTTGACCTCTTCAGCTGATAACAGAAGATTGATTCAGAATGTCTCTGCTCTAGCGCTTATAAACCCCATTTCTGCTTTCCAGTATAATTTTTTTTTTTATCTGTTTTTGTTAGCGTACATAGCTATTCTCTTTCCCTGATATTTACACCCTGTTCTCTTGTCATACGTTTATGCAGCACAATCATGCTCCTTCTCATCTCTCATGTGCTTGGCTATGGAGCCAGGCTCTGTTAAGCTAACATCACAACACTGCCTATTTCCTTCTCTGCAAGCAAGGGCAGCTGTTTTTTGAATTTGTCTTTCTTGTCTGTGGGCAATCAAACTGTATGCAATGCTCTAAATGAAGGCTGGATTGGGTTTTGGGAAGTAGTGCTGGCACTGCCCAAGCTCTCCTGGAAATGACTCGTCTAATAAATCTTGTAATCATGTTTAATCTTGAAAGCCTGTGCACCTCATTAGAAAGTATCTTTATATTGTTGCTTGGTCTTCCTTTACCTACCCAATGAAAAATCATTTTGCTATTTGCTTTAATTTTGCAAAATCCAAGTTAGCTTGAACTCTGGCAAGTCTGACAGTGTTCCCAAGCCTCATGGCTACTAGAACATGCATTTTTGGGTATCCATTTTTGCTCTTCTTTGTAAACACCTTTCAGGCTTCTTATTACTGGCATCACCATTGACAATATTTTTCATACTGGAAGATGGAGGTGGGAGCAGCAGGGGTTGGGAGGTGTGTCCCGGTACAGCTGGAGTGTTTAGGAATGAAGCTAACAATAGGGCCCCAAATCCCACATCAGCAGCATGCTACACTGGAGAACATGCCAATGGAAAAGCAATCCCAAACACCGCAGAAAACTGTGAAAGGGGCATTCAATAATTGCCATATGGCATAATGCTTGGAAAGCATCAGCATCAGCATTTTGGATTAGATCTACACTGGGATGCATTATCATTTCAATGGAATTAGATACACAGGATATTTTGCTCAACTCTGTTCTGGACTTTGTGAAGCACTTCTCCTTGGAAGAAGCTATCCTAGCATCACCAGTGTACTGCTGGGAATCTAGCTCAACATGAGCAACAGAGAGGCTACAGTCTTTCTTTTCTTTCTTTCTTTCTTTCTTTCTTTCTTTCTTTCTTTCTTTCTTTCTTTCTTTCTTTCTTTCTTTCTTTCTTTCTTTCTTTCTTTCTTTCTTTCTTTCTTTCTTTCTTTCTTCCTCCCTTCCTCCCTTCCTCCCTTCCTCCCTTCCTCCCTTCCTCCCTTCCTCCCTTCCTCCCTTCCTCCCTTCCTCCCTTCCTCCCTTCCTCCCTTCCTCCCTTCCTCCCTTCCTCCCTTCCTCCCTTCCCCCCTTCCCCCCTTCCCCCCTTCCCCCCTTCCCCCCTTCCCCCCTTCCCTTCCCTTCCCTTCCCTTCCCTTCCCTTCCCTTCCCTTCCCTTCCCTTCCCTTCCCTTCCCTTCCCTTCCCTTCCCTTCCCTTCCCTTCCCTTCCCTTCCCTTCCCTTCCCTTCCCTTCCCTTCCCTTCCCTTCCCTTCCCTTCCCTTCCCTTCCCTTCCCTTCCCTTCCCTTCCCTTCCCTTCCCTTCCCTTCCCTTCCCTTCCCTTCCCTTCCCTTCCCTTCCCTTCCCTTCCCTTCCCTTCCCTTCCCGTTCTTGCAAGTTTCAAGAGCATGCCACCTGAAAACAGGGCAGTGGGCACTTTCATCTTACGGAGACCACAGTCTACATGCGGCACATAGCTACCTTGGCACTGCTACGACAGCCAGTACTGTAAGCAGTGTTGCTTATTTGCTCTGACTGTCATTTTGTGTTCTTCTTTACAGAAAGGTTTCAGCTAAAGGTCACGGGAGAGCCACTGTGTATTTTTTTTTCAAACAAAATCAATTGAAGGACCTAGAACACAATAAGTTATGTTGCAGGGTTGCAATGCATGTATTCCCATTGGAGACCTATCAAAGTGAACTAGCACTGTTGGGAAATCTCTCCAGCTACCCCAGTTAATCAATATCTGTTCATTATACTGTCTCTGATGAATATGGCTAAGGATTGGGTAAGCATGAGTCAGGTGACTTAAAAATAACTGCACCTCACACAAGATTGATAGAGGTTTTGTTTGTTTGTTTGTTTGTTTGTTTGTTTAATTTTCCCAGCACTACTGTATTACTACAGGCAAACTAATGTACTTTTTATCCCCTCTCTTCTTTCCACCCTTTGCTCATTGTTAGCATATCAACATCACTGTAGGAGTGGCTTTATTAAATTAGTAGCACTTAATCTACTGTCACACTGTCAACTTGCAGGGAGTGAACAAGCAGACAGCAAGGTTTCAAGCGGCCCAGTGTGCCTCGACTGGCTTTCACCCAGGCAGTTACATCAGAGTTGTGCCAAAACCAGCCTTTATGGGTGCCTACTAATATTTCTGCACTGAGTATGAAAACCCTATGCTCAAAAAGATTGTTTGAGGGGAATTCATGCCAATTATAGATGTGTTATGACAGATGAAAAGATTATAATTATGCTTGGCTTCCATGCAGAGCTACATTAACACATCTACGACATTTAATAACATGGGAGGATAACCACATGCCTCAACAGAGGTTGACTTTCCCCAAAGTTGCTTAACTTCTATTTTTTTTCCCTCCTTCCTGCTTCTCCCACCCACTGAAATGAATGTTTGCAGCATTTGGGGGAAAAGAAGGAAAAAAAAAAAAAAAGAGAGAAATAAGAACAGGAAGAAGAAAAAGAAAAGCAAAAGAAAAAGAGGGAATGTACAAAGTTAAGAAGGAGGACAAAGTGAGAGGAAGAGGAAGGGGGAAGTGAAGGGCAGTGAAGGGGAGGGAAAGGAAGGCAAGGCAAGGGAAGGGAAAAAGTGGCGACAGATTAATGATATGAATCTAACAACTAAAAGTTAGTAACAGATGAAATGCATTCAGCTCCTTCCTGGGCTATTTATAAAAACAGGCAAACTGAATAAACAGTTAGTTAGTGGACCCTTGGAGGACATCTTGTATCGATATGGTTCATGCCTCTCAGCACATAGGCTAAATTAAAGCTGGAAAGAGCTGGATTGGAAGGTGAAGCCCTGTTTTTATAGCTAAACTGTTTGCAGAAAACTGTCTCTTGGTCATGCTGGGAGGGCTGTAAAAGGTTAGCTTTGGGAAAGTACTAAATCCATCAGAGAGAATGCATTACCAGCCAACCAACCAACCACTTTCCTCAGACTTTCAGTTCACAGTACTTAACAAATTTTAGTTAATTGGCCATCACATTCCTTTCTTTCCCCACCCCACCCCCAAATTCATCTGCTGAGTCCAGTTGCCTCCATTTTGTTGATAAGAAAATGTGATGCAACCAGCCTAGAGTCCTTCCAAACACTTAGCAGGCTGTTTCTAGTCCAGACAACCTGTTAGAGAAACGCTCATTTGCAAAGAGATATCTGTTCTTATTGAGCTGAACAGGACTGTACATGCACTTAAATTTCAGCACATATCCAAACGTTTTGAGGGATTATAGCCACAGTGCTCTGCACCTTGCAACACTGAACCCATTTCTTTTTTTTTTTTTTTTTTTTTTTTTAGAATACAAATAATACAAATTTAATACAAATGATATTCCAATACACTGACTCAGATATGCTAGCAGTGTAGCCTCTTTTTGTCCCCCTGAGCACAGTGCCATGCACACACATATCCTGTTGTGAGACCTCTCTTCATCTGCTTGTTTTTTTTGTTGTTGTTTGTTTGTTTTGATATGAAGTACAGTAAGAAAGAGCATAAAGAGCATAAAAACCATTTACCCCAGAAGAGTCTTGCTCACATCCTGCCAACTGCTACAACTGCCCCTTGCAAGAAAAAGTGTCAAGATTAATTACAAGAATTCCTGATCTTCTCTGCACTGATGCAACCTCACCTTGAGTACTGTGTACAGTTTTGGGCACCACAGTACAAAAAAGATGTAAAGCTGTTGGAGAGTGTCCAGAGGAGCGCTACAAAGATGGTGAAGAGCCTAGAGGGGAAGATGTATGAGGAGTGGCTGAGGGCACTGGGCCTGTTCAGGCTGGAAAAGAGGAGGCTGAGGGGAAACCTCATTGTGGTCTACAGCTTCCTCACTAGGTGGAATGGAAGGGAAGGTGCTGTTCTATTCTCTTTAATCACCAGTGATAGGACCTGTGGGAATGGTGTCAAGCTGAGGCAGGGGAGGTTCAGGCCAGACATCAGGAAGAGGTTCTTCACCGAGAGGGTTGTTGCACACTGGAACAGGCTCCCCAGGTAAGTAGTCACTGCACCAAGCCTGTTGGAGTTTTAAGAAGCATTTGGACTGTGCTCTTAGTCACACGGTCTTAAGTTTTGGGTAGACATGTGTGGTGCCAGGAGTTGGACTCGATGATCTTTATGGGTCCCTTCCAACTTGAGATATTCTATGATCCTGTGATTCAAGACAGCATTCTCCCCTGCAAATGAGTCTCCAGAACACTTCCCCACACCACACCGCACTCTTGACAGAGAGGAGCAAGAAGCCAACGACAAGAATTTGAAGATGAGTCCTCTGTTGATACATGCTTACAGCCCAGTCCTAAGATCACTAAGCAAAGGTCAGTGGGGAGATACACATATGTTTGGCCAATGTCCTCACGTTTTCAGAGCACGAGAAAGCTCTAACAAACAGAATGAAACGCAAAAGGGAGATTGACTTGTGCTAGGACACTATGTTCATTTTGCAAGACCTTTTGCTTGAATTTCTTCATCTATCAGATATACCTAAGTTTGAGCAATGCCAATCTGAAGAGGTTTTTTGCAGATGCTTAAATGACGGACTTAGTAAAACCATAGGACTCTTGACACTAAACTAATGATGACATTTCTGGGGAAATGAGCATAATCCAGAGGAAAAAAATACACCTGCCCCCTAAATTTTTTGATTTCTGGCAAACAAGCAAATCTCTAAAATGTAGGATGTGGCTCTTGAAATTCAAGGAAAAGAAGGGAAAGTCAAGGATACACAGAAAGGAAGGTCAGTGACTGATAAATCTTTAATATAAAAATTGTACAAGAATTTTGATACAAATTACAAGAGGTATTTGGACAAAGTATGAGTAAAACTCCATTTATATCCCCAAAACCTTATGCATTTTATGCAAAAGACATACTGTAGGACAGTAACAGTACAGAAAATACAAGAAAAGAAAAGTCAAATTAAAAACAGGACTTTCAATTCCCTCAGATTACTAATGGAAAAAACTTGTTTAGAGTATGTACAGTATTTATGAAGCTACCAATGTTACAATTATTTGATCAACATGATGCAGTTTTTCATATCCCCTTGTACAGCTATATTCCATAGTGCATGCTTTGGTTCTGCAGGCTGGACAGCAGAGCATTCACGTTTTGCTCATGTTGAGAACAAACAGTGGAAATGAAAAGCCTCACCTATCTTGAACGGAGACAGACCTTTGCAAAAGTGTCCATTGGGCCCCAACTCCCACTTCCCTGTGCCCAGCTACCCCAGTGACATGCTTTGATAAAGCCTGCTGGAACAAGCTTAGCTTGGCAAGACAGCGGTGAGCTTGCCACCGTCCTGCTGCATCCCCTGCTGCTGCTGGCATGGCACTGCGAGCAGCAGGAGATGCTGTACCATCGCGCTGTGGGAACCCTCCCATGCTCACCAAGAAAGGGGTTTCCAGGGTTTCTGTCTCTGTGACTGAACCCACTGCCAGCCTACAGTGGGCCCCTGAATGCGTGAGGATTTAAATCCAGTTTATCTCAGCTTACATCTCCACATGAGCCCCCCAGTCAGAGCCTGATCTCTCCAGGTCACCCAAACTGAAGTGCAGCAGACGACTACGTGGGAAAATGTATGTTGCTTGGCCCATATGACCTTCTCAGCCAATGCTGCTAAAACAACAGCTTTGCCAGTGAGCAAGAGCCTTCATCAAAGGAAGGAAACTCCAAACCCATTTGGCCATGTGTGCAAGCCCCTACAATGAGATATTCTTAGGTACAAACAGGTTATGGTGACCTGCTTGTGGGTAAGGAGAAGTGTGTGAAGCTTCAGCCAGGATAAATTTTGAATGTTTTCAGGGTTCAGGTCAGCTTGTTTGCACACCTGTTTCACATACATCACATTGGGACACAGAGCCCTTCTTATAGACTGGAGGAGAGGTGGGAGACATGAACTGAGAACACAAATGCTGCCCGTCAGGAAACAGCCACATTATGGAAAGTAGCTCCATATGACATAGGAACCAAAGTTTGCACAAGAAAAAGCAGCATGCTGAATTTCATATTTATAAATAGCTAAATGAGACACACACACACAACAGTGGCCATTTTATTCATCTTGTCACTTTACAAACGGTGACCATTTTCACAGATGGAATGCATAAGACTTTCCAAATGGAGAATGTCAGGAGGATGTGTTACTTTTCTGAGAGAATTTTTATGACAGATTCTCTTGGAAGGAGAAGAAAATGGGTGGGGACATGCGAAGAAAATGCAAAAACTAAGACAACAACTGAAGATTGTACAAGAGTTTGTAAAAAATAAAGACAATTACAAAAATCCAAATGTAAAAAATATGTTCTGAAAAATAACAAACAACTCAGCCTTAATCTGTACAAGCTGAAGCGCCCCTCTTTGCTCCGTAGGTCGTCAGGCTAACCAGGAAGAGCGGGGTTGGGATCCCAATTCCCATGGCTGCGGTGCTGTTTCACTGCTGAGTTGGGGGGACGCGCCCTGTCCCACTGGCACAGTGTGGGGCCAGGGGGCTGCAGGGGCCTCGGGCGGCCTGCCAACACCCCTGCCTGCCAGATGGGCAGGTGCTGTGCGATGCTCCCTGGCTCGGACGTGGACACGCGTGCCTGCACCAGTGCCACCGCTCCCCTGGAGCTGCGGTTCACAGTCTCGTGCATTCCGTAACAGGAGCGGACAGGTTGTGATAAACTATTGATGAGTTTGCCATCCTAACTGCACATTATCCTCTGATCATTCCCAACCCTTTGTTTGACAACGGAGGCCTTATAAAATCTTTATACATCACTTAGCTAGTCTCGCTCTCTCTTTCTTCTCTAGAAATATAATTGCCCTGGATGCTTTCCTCCATTTTCCTAAAATATTTTTTCTCCAAAGGTTTGAAGAGAGTGGCATGCAAAGTCCATAGAGCATCTGAACAAACCTCTCTACAGATTAGACATTTGCTCAGTCTAGCTTCTTGTGTTTTTAAGCACTTGAGAGAAAATATACATACAGGTAAATGTGATTAAAATTATATAATTTTTCCAATTTATAATCTTCATTTTACTGTCATTATGTCTTCTTCCTCCTCTTTCTCTGTATGTCTGTCACATACCCTCACAAGCACACACACACACACACAAGAACAAGGACCCAAATGGTTTATTGGATCAGAAAGTCCTGGTTTCCACAAACAGCCTCAGAAACGTTGCAGAAAGGCTGCTAGGCCTGCCCAGCTCATTGTTGCAGGTCAGCTAATCCAACTGCTCCTGCTTTGGTCCATACCATGTGCTCATGGAGTTGATGGGAGAGCAAAATTTGGGCTCAGCCTTTACACTTCTGACATACAAAAAACATTCCTTCCTGCCACCTAGCCACAGGAAATTGCTGGTTTCACCCTTTGTAGCTTCTGATGCATGTGGAAAGAAAAGGAGGGAAAAGATCAATGACCTTTGTCTGACTGGTAAAAGGCCCTCTATTATTTATAGTGGGCACCATCACTTCTGTTGCAGCAGATATCAGGTAATTACCATACAGCACTGGAAACAGATTAAGCATCCAAAGCAAGCAAAAAGGAGCTGCTGTCCACTAATCTGGTGAATAATCCAAGGATGTGAAAAATAATGAACCCCAGAAAGGCTGTGTTTAGGTCTTCCAGTCTTGGGATTTGTCTGAAATAAGCCTTTGTATTTTTACGTATTGCATTGGCAATACCAGTTCAACACACAATGAGCAGCACTCATTGGCACAAATGGGATCTTATGTTATGAACCCAGCACAGAAATCCTGCCAACCTGGCAAGGAAAGCATGTTTCCCTTACTTCTCTGGCTACTTGAATTTCCAATGACTATTCAGCAGTCAGTCAATCGGTTCTGATTAAACAACGTACTGTACAAATGAAGGGGGATGCTTGATGCCAGGTAATCTGGCCTTCCATGCACTTGTAACTTCTCAGAACATGGTGCTTGCGCCCAAGCTACCTCCCCTTTCAAACTCTTCCTCTCCTAACTGCCTCATCTGAAAGGCAATTCTGGAGTCTGTACTTTTGGCAGTGTTCTTGTTAATGAAGAGATAAATCAGAGCGGAGCAAATTCCTCCTTGTATGAGGGCAGTAGATAGTGTCTCAGATACACTTCCCTAACACTTTATAGAGGTTCACGCTGACCTCAGCAGGAGATGTTCCTATGACAGCAGGAAGGATATTCGGAATTGGCATTCACTGTTAGAATCTGAGGGGATGGTTTTGCTCTGAAATTTGCCACAAGATGGGCTAAATCAGAAAAAGAAAAGATTATACATCTTCTTTGCCACTGAACCTGCACAGTCAGTCCTGCAGCAAGTCTGCACATCTATTTCTAGCAGGCACAGTATGGCTTATGCCAATATAAAGCAATTAGTTGCTACATAAGCAGACAAAAGTGCCGTCACAGACAGCATTTCTCAGCTGACCTTTTGTTAAGAAGCCATCTTGTTACTGTCTGTCTGATAGCTCGATAGAGCAGCCAGTGGCAGCCTTGGGCTTCCCAAAGACAAATCGAAGAGCTCCAGATGGGACTTCCCTTCACTCATTGCAGATGTATGTGCATGTGTGTGTGTGTGTGTGTGTGTGTGTGTCAAGGAACAGGGAGGGAAAGCCTGGTTCTTATACTCAATTTCCACTTCACAGGGGATAAACAGGCAATTACGCATCCTTTTATATTTGATGGCCAAGTGCTGAACTTGAAAGCACACTATTAGTTTGTGTCCCTTCAGGGCCAGTGCAATAAGTAGCCAGGAGAGCTGGGGCTAAGCATGAGAGGGTGTTGTCTGCTGTTAGTGTGACAGTCTTGTCAGCAGCATTCACATTACTGGAAGGTAATAAAGTGACAAGTAAGTTATTAGAAAGATATGAGGTGAAATTGAACTGAAGCTTCTCGATGCTCAGCTCAGTTCTTTTTTTTTTTTTTTTTTTTTTTTTTCCTGCTTTGTAATGGGCCACTATTTGTTACAAACCAAGCCTTGTCTTGAGATCTTATATAAAAAAGAAATATTTATTCTTTGCAGGAAAGGTCACATGAATTTACAACACCACACTTTAAAGGAGAGGAATCGGAAAATAGTTTTATGACAACTACAGCTGTTATTAAAAAAAAAAAATAATAATACAGTGTCATCATAATGAACAATAATACTGGCAAAAGTCAGAGGACTTGTCAAAAACATGTCCATTTTTTTAACCCTTTTGTGGCTAAGAACAGTTTTCCTTTCAGTGCCAGTGCCAACAATGCTGTAACAGCAACAGTATTGGGATATACATGATCAATATCAAAATCAAAGCTGTCATTTAAGTTGCTATTTAAGATCATGGCTTGACTGGGGAAAACAAGCCACATAAAGACTACTACAGACTCAAGATATCTTACTCACATAAAAAAGTTGCTGCTTCCTTTTGTTGCCAGCCATTTTAAAGACAGTGATAATGCTGCTTGGCAAGAAGAGACAGAAACTATGGGACTAGAACAGACACGTACTTGGGCAAATGTGTGGGTGAAAGGTTCAGTCCATTGTATCATGTTGCTCTGTTCATAAAGAAAAAATGGGTATGGAAAAGAGTTCCTTTTATGTCCGTACAGAAGGGGGAAAAAGCGCAACTCATCATGTGGTGATGGCAGGATATGCTGATGCTTATCTCACAAAGTAGCACTAGAGTCACTGTTTTGTTGAGTTACTATAGCAGCAAAGTAGTGACATAAGTTTAAAAAAAAAAAAAAAAAAAGAAAAAGAAAAAGAAGGAACTGACATATACCAGCTGCCATCATGTGTCTGCCACTCACCTTCTCCTCGCAGAGAACTCCTGCTGCCTCCTTACCCTTATTACAGACACCTTTGCTGCTTTTTTGAAATAAGAAAAGAACAATTCTGTTAATACAACCCAAAGAGAAAAGTGACAAAAACATTCCCAGGACAGAAGAAGTGCTAATATTCCTGTTCACATAACTGGCACATAATATTTTGAGGAGCATGTGTGCACGTCTAGATCAAACACTTTCCCTCCCTTATTCCTTCCTCAGCCATCAATGGTGCTGTGAAAATGTCCTGCAGAATTTGGGTAAAAATGTATTTCTGAAAAGAAGCCCTGTTTTCTGACAGTGGCTGAGATTTCTAACAATCCTATCAAAAAGCAGATCCAAACCATATAATTTGATTTTAAAATACCAAACTCATTGAAAGAGAATATCCTGGACCTAAAGCTTGTTCTTGTAAGTGGTTCTTATCTTTGGAACAGATCAAACTCTGTATCATTATGTTTCTGGGTTTTCCAGATACTTACACAGCTCTTTGCCCATGTAGTTAACTATGCTGGATCCTTAATTGCATTAACTGAGAAGAATAAAAATCAGGGAAAACTCAAGCATATACCTCAAGGGTATGAAGTCTCACTTTCTATTTGCTATATTGGACTGGATCTACAGAGGTGCTGACCTCCCATAGCATCTGCTTTACTGTTCAGTACCTGTTGACTCTTCTTCCTAAACAGTTCCTGATTTGTGGATGGAATGGAAAACACATAGGTGATGGGAAATTATAAACTTTTGGAATAGGCAGAGAAAGTACACTTTCATTTCCACAATGGTAGAAGAATGGAAGGAAGGAAGGAAGGAAGGAAGGAAGGAAGGAAGGAAGGAAGGAAGGAAGGAAGGAAGGAAGGAAGGGAGGGAGGGAGGGAGGGAGGGAGGGAGGGAGGGAGGGAGGAAGGGAGGGAGGGAGGGAGGGAGGGAGGGAGGGAGGGAGGGAGGGAGGGAGGGAGGGAGGGAGGGAGGGAGGAAGGAAATATACTGAAGTTTACTCACAGCAAAATATGGTGCACAATTTCTGCTGTGAGAAGTATCTGAGAAACACAAATTTTATGAGCTTAGTCATGAAAAGCCTTTGAGAGATCTTTCAGAGCATTGTGTAAGTGCTTATAGGCTTTTAAATCTACCTTCCACATTTTATCAAGTTCAATTGTGACTCAGTGACAGAGTGCTTATACTTTGTGTGCATTACTACAGTGTCACCATGGAGCCAGTTGCAGTTTAAGAGGCCAAGTTAAAATCTCAGCTGTAACAAAATGTAGCTGTTTAAGATACAACTTAGAAAAACTGGCTAAATAGTGTAAGATGCGCAGAAATATTTAAAATATAAATTAGCTCTGTACGAGCACTAAATAATTAGTCCTCACAGAAACACCCATATGCACTAAGAGCATATTAGTATTAGCCATGTTTTAATGGAGTGAAACATAAACAGGTGAGTGATGTGATCTGCCAAAAACTAAGCAGTGACATGAGGCCACCAGTGGTATTAATGCTCAGTTCCTGGTTCCAATTCATGTGATTTGACTGTGCTGTTTTCCTTCCAACTTTTTTCACACAGTCTTTCAAAAGATATGTAATGATTAACTGGTATTGCATGCTTCCCTGAAAAAAAAAAAAAAAAAAAAAAAAGAGTGCTCTCCAAAAGCAAGAAAAATGCATAAACATCTCAAGAAAAGTAATGAAAAGTAATTCTGTTTCTAAAGGAGATTCAGCATGCAGAGATATTTTTTGTAAAAGTGGACAAAGCCTGTTTGATATTTACAGAAATATGCAACTACTTTGCATGAACAAAATGGTAAAACACTGTGGAAAGCATGCCTGCAATAACTATAGGAACTAAACAACAAGGAACTAATTTCCATGTAAGATGAAGAGCCTCTGTATGACTCCCCTTCCTCAAATTCAGCCTAATTCTTGTAAAAACGGTTAGACTGACAGTCTTGAAAACTGAGAGAATAGCCACAGGTTATGATGGCGTAAGCAGCAGCACACTTGTCTTGTCATCACGCCATTATGCCCTGTGCTGGACAAATAAGAGGTTCAGTCTTTATAGTGATTACACTGTGCATCTCTGCTGAGATCACCTAGAAATGCTAGCAGTTGTGTTAATTTTGTCAGTAAAACCAAAATTCTACCATCTGGCCTTTTTTAGCATTGTTCAGAAAATTGCAAGTAACACCAATTCTATCACAGGAACATTTCTGATAAACACAGATCCTCATAGAGATGCTTGGTAAATAGGAAGGAGGGAAATACCATTCAATTCAATGGAAGTTTGTGTGCCCTCCTAAAACCTAGACTGTTCTGACTTTAGTATCACTAGCACAGAAAAAGCATTTGATTCACCTAAAGATAACAGTGAGCAATAGTCTGTCCATCACGAAGTTTTCTTACATGGAGATCATGTCTTCTACAGGGCTTAAGCACAATCTGAATGAAATTTAGGATGCCGTAAGAGTAGGATTGTGGATTTTGTAACAGTTTTTGGAGGTTGGTTCCTGCTCCTTTGCTTTTTATGAAGTCCTGTTTCATTTTGTGTAATAAACAGATTTTTCCTATGTAATTCATATGCTGAATTTATCTACTGATGATGTTTAAGTTTCCAAACAAGTTTACCAAAACCATTTGACCTCTAACAGAAACAGAGTGAAATAAGAATGCAGAACAGTGATTCATTCAGTGAAGAATTATTTATATACCTCAAATGTGTTTTTCATTAAAAACAATATTTATTTATACCGTACATAGTTCAAAACAGTGTTTTAGTTTTCTTTTATTCTTTTCTTTCTTTCTTTCTTTCTTTCTTTCTTTCTTTCTTTCTTTCTTTCTTTCTTTCTTTCTTTCTTTCTTTCTTTCTTTCTTTCTTTTTTTTTTTCTTCTGTAGATATTCAATTTTTGTTTTATTGGTTTTAGACTTTATGTCTTGCTTGGTTCGTAGTAGCATGGTTCGTAGAGGGATGGGAGTGCAGTACAGGTAACACTACAAAGGTCCTCGTGTTTGAGAAGAATCCACCTTTACTGTTCTAATTTCCCTCTGTCACTAACACACTGAGTTTGCACAACATAAAACAAAGCAAAGCAGATAACTCTACGCAATTTAACAAGGCAAAGTAGTAGAGACTTTGAGGAAAAATAAATAAATAAAAAAAAAAAAGATGAAAGAAAGACACTCTGTGAAACTGGTTAGCTTTTGCTATAAACTTTTGGTTTGTTTGTTTGTTTGTTTGTTAAACCAGAAGGTAAAAATCCCTTATGTTTTCTGTGGGATCCACAAAATTTTTTTGGGTTTCATCAGTGCACAGAATCAAAAAATTATCAGAGGCTTGTAACCCACAGAACCATAGTGAGAAATATTTTAGAAAAAAATTTCTCTTTTTTTCTACAGCTGGAAGTACTGATTTATTAGCTATTGATTCCTACTTTTGGAAACAAGACTACTGAAATGCATAAAGAGTGAAAAAAGAGGAAATCCATATTGAAAAGTTCCTCTAGAAAGTGTAAGTACTCAAGTGGACATAAAGGTAAGAATGATCGAAATGCACAGCAAATCAAAACAGCTGAAGCTAAAGCAAAAGAAGCATTTCTGACTCTTGGCTAATATTCTGGGTCAGTAAATACAGAAAAGGAACACATTCTCAATGAACAAATATTTTATTGTATGCTGAAATATCCTTTTTGTTGTTTTTGCTTTTTTTTTTTTTTTTTTTTTTTTTTTTTTTTTTTTTTGGTAAAGAAAAGAGTCTACAACTCTACACACCCTAATGGTTTTGGCTGTAGGCTGAACTTAAGTAAATACCACCACTCAGTCAGTATGTTGTGGTAACTCAGGCTGCCAGTGTGGTTTACCAGCTCAAGGAACATGTGTAAACACCGGAAACAAAAAGAGATTCACAGGACAGCCTCTCATTCTTTCTGCCTTTCTCAATTGACAGCTCCTTCTCCTGCTCCTGCCCATGGTGTCTCTCTTGCATGCTCTATTCCTCAGATTTTAGTTCTTTTCTGACAAACCATGTGGGTGAAACAGAAAACATTAACACACCTAGAGATCCTTTCTCTGGCCTCTAATTTGTCCAAAGGGAAAGTTACTCAATAAAAAGTCCAGCATATGTTTTCAGAGCTAAGTGCTTCTGCCATTAATTTCTTTTGATTGCTTCTATAAAACATGCCTTAATCATACTACAGCACTTTCTATTGGAAAAAAAAAAAAAAAAAAAAAAGACAACTTTACAGAACAACATACTCAACATTATTTCCCTGTTCCTTTTTTTTTTTTTTTTTTTTTTTTTTTTTTTTTTTTAAACACCACAAAGAATCCAGGCCATAGTAAGAAGCACACAAAATTATATTCATCTTTGTTCTGTGACAAGTAGTATCAGCATTTATATCCCCAAATATTATGCATGTTCAACAAAAAAAAGTTTCCACTGATTCACATGACACAATTCTGTTTTTACTTTCATGTAATGTATTATATAAGGAATGAGGATGCTCTATTGTTTCTAGTAATAGTTGGCACTTGAAAAAAGCACCAAGAATTCTGTATTTCACTTTACACCTTTTCCTTCCCCAGTAATTTTTCCTGTAGTCCAAAAACTACAATTGTGGTTGTGGTGGATAAGTAACTACATTTTCTTTTTTTTTCCATTTTTTTTTTTTTTTAAAACGTGTGCAAAGTTGGCACTTTTGTATTAACACTAAACACTAATACTCTTTGTTTGGCATTCATGCCCTCATACTGACCAGACCACTTTTATCTAAGTGTATTTTTTTAAAGACACTTACTGAAAATATGGCAATAGTTTAAGAAAAAAAAAAAAAGCATGGATATTATTACACATCCCCTTGTAGTGTACTAAAAAGTGCATGACTGGATTTATGTAATAGTACAAGACAAAAAAAACTGTATCAGATCAGGTACTGTAAAGCATGCCAGCACCTCTGTATTACTTATATCTAGCAGGTAGTTAAAACAAGACCGTGGTTCTTTTAAAAATGTGCATTAAAGCTAACATAAAGGAGTAGAACTAGCCAGCAAACTATTTTTCCTGCTTATCTAACAGCTGAATGTAACTGTAAAAATTAAGCAAAAAAAAAAAAAAAAAAGAGTTAAACCACCATCAATACAATTGTTTTACATCATAGGCCTGTCAAGGCTCAATATATATATACAAGTGTAACAGCCATGCTTAGTAGAACATTATCCCCAATGCTTAGAAGACACAAAGACAACTAAGTAGATTTTTTTTCTTTTTTTTTTTTTCCTTTGCTTTTTTTTTTTGTTTGTTTGTTTGTTTTGTTCTTTTTTTTTTTTTTTTTTTTTTTTTCAGGTGAAGCTCGTGGGTAGAACAAATTGTCTCTTTGGAGATGACCAAGAACATTCTAACAGAACTAGGGACAATTGCAGGCTTTCTCTGTGTTTTTTGTTTGTTTGTTTGTTTGTTTGCTTTGCTTTTTTCTTAAAGGGTATTTCACCCCAGATTAAAGATCCCACATTTTTATTTCTATCCCCCCCAAAGGAAAAAAAAATAAACCAACAACCAACCGAGGGAAAAAAAGCACCTGGTGTTTCTTTCTTTTGTTAGAAAAGAAAAGAAAAAGATTATATATATATGTATATTTATATATATATATATATATATCAAGGGAGGCTGTATATGGCAGTTCAAATGTGGTGGGCCCTCTCTGAGAGCTGGCATTATGCCATGTCCATCCTTGAACTAATCTACTGAAGTGAACGGAATGTTTTTATGCAGGTTGGGATTCTGACTGTGCCGGTTTCGGCTACGGACAGAGGAGAACATCATGTTGCACCCAGGTACTTTGCATTTGTGCATCTCTCGCAAGTGCACTGTTTTATAGTGCACTCTGAGGGTTCCCTTGTTGCTGTACATTTTGTGGCAAATGTTACACATTATCCCACCGTTGCTCACCGAAACACTGTTGAACATGAGGGATCCTGGGACATCAGTGCCCATACCTACAGCTAAGGCAGGGGCATCTGCTTTGTGGGCAGACTCCCCGCTGTCACTTGCCCCATCGACGTCATCCAGGAGAATGCCCTCATCACTTCCTGCATCAGATTCTCTTGAGGAATGGATACTGCTGCTGGACTGGATGCTGGAGGTGGTGCTCAGGTCTAGGACCATATAGTCTTCCGACATGACCCTGCCATACCCATTTATATGGGAATCCTCAGTACCAGCAGGTGAGGAGGTGTCTTCCCTTATGTCAAGCCCCATCTGATGCTGAGAGCCATATATCTTCACCAAAAATTCATCACGGAGGTCCTTACTAAGAGAAGGCTGTGAGGAGTCCAGGCCCATGTCATCCAGTTCTTTGGTCAACAGTTTACGGTGCAGGTTTATATTAGCACTGTGTCTGGGAAAGGAAGAGGGAAGGGAAGAAAGGAAAAATGTACAGTATTTTTGATTAAACACAAAGTTGCCAAGCACTAAACCCAAATTCTGACTTAGCAGTAACTTATACAAATATCCCCTATTCGTGTTTCTTGGAAAATTCAGTCTTGTTAAAAATGAATAATTTGCATCATAAAAACAAAACAAATGAAGCAAAATAACCCCCCCCATATCATTTTTGTTTTCAGCTACTGCTCCTCAACATTAGTTCCCAGCAGCAGCTATAGCCCTTTTATTTGATATTTGCAAAATAGTAAGTTGGACTAACAGAAAATGCAAAGTGCTGTTCTTGGTCCCTGAATCCCTGCTGTCCTTCCTAAAGCCTCATTTCAGGAGTAAACACTATTAATACTTAAAATATCTGTGTGTGTTTGTATCTATATCTATCTTTATATCTGTACCTATAACCAAATACTTATATATTTATACATACATACATATAAATATATAATATGTATACATATATATTCACATAACTGTAAGTGAAATATAGGAGAAGAAAACTATAAAGGTAACCGAATGATACATAGTCAGAGGTCCTGATTCTGATAATGTAATTCTGGTATAAAGAAACTCAGAATCGGGCCAAATCAAGATGAGAAGACTTGAAAGGTTTAGGAGAACAAGTCTCTGAAATCCACATGTAAGTTTCTGAAAATCTTAGCCAAAGTCACTGATTCCATCCTTCTGGGAGGACACTGCCACTCCTCACTGCACTCTTCCCAGGACTGTGTCTGATGTAGTGCTGAATGACCCAGCAAAATAACTACTAATGGCAATCAGAATTTTGCCCCAAATCGATCAAAACACTTAACCATGGGCTTTGGCTTAGGTGTGTGTTGAAGTCACTGTGAGTGCTCAAGAGACACTGGAAAAGCTGTCACTGACGTCAGTGGTCTTTGGACCAGATCCCAAGAGCTGCAAGTTAAAATATTCTCAAGAGTTTTACAGGATCAGGGCCTTTGTTCTCAAGAAGTAAAGCTCTACATTTGCAAACAAACATAAGCCTTTGGGTTAGTAACTGTGTAAACCAGCTTATTATTGTAAATGCTGCATTCTACTCTCCACTTTTGACATCGGCTTTATTTTTCCATTGCAGTAGAACCTCACTGATTTGCAGTAGCGTCAGAAAACCCTCTTTGAAAAACTGCATTTTCTGAATCAACAATGCAACCAACGAACACAGATATCAAAGACCTCTGACCGCAGAACATGCTCTTTTTGTTGAAGTGTTTAATGATGAGAAATTAGTACAAAGTTTTCAATATTAGAAAACTTTAGTGTTTAGTATTCAGAATGTACACCATTGTGGAGGAAACAACAAATAGTTAGCTTCTTTTGGAGGCTGACTGGATTTTCAAGTCAGTAACAAAAGAATTAGCGAAGTTCTACTGCGGAACATTCTTTGCAAGCTAAGGACCCAAACCCGCAATTTACAACATGCAGACTCACCAGTCTGTCTGCCCATTATAAATTGCAGATCAGAGCCCAAATGTAGGAGGGAAAAGAAAAGGGAGGGAAGGGGGAAGGGAGAGAAAGAGAGAAAGAGAGAGTTTTAACATAGGAATACTTTAATTTGCAAAAAAAGCACTAGGTATAAAACTGACACGGGAAAACATAACAATGATAAAATATTTTACAAACATTCAGATCCTATGGTAACAAAAAAAAAAAAAAAAAAAAAGAAAGGAAAACAATAACTATTAGCAATATTTCCTTTTTGTAAGCTTTTGTTTAAAGAAACCCTTTGAAACATACCTCTCAACCAGCTGAAGTCCAAAACACAGTACAGTAATACAATGCAGATAAAAAAGGTAAATGCAAATGTAGGAAGATTAAATTGATGTGGAGTCAATGTCTCTAATTTTATGTCACTTATTTTATGATTAATCTATCTGTTACTCTTAATTTATGGTAATAAATAAAGATAACAGCAATAGAAGTTATCCAACCCACTCACCTGCAAGTGCAGGCAACTGTTCTCTGACATAAAGCTGATGCTGAACTGCAGTTTAATTCAATAATATCTGCTCAGGATGTAAATATTCCAGTAAGGGAGGTCTATAATGGAGAATTTCTCTTCTAATGTGAGACAGTTGAGAGGTATGGGCAAGGGCAGAAAAAAAGTGGAGAGCATTCCTTGTTTGTTTTCCCACATGGGAAGCACTTCTTTCACACAAGCAAATATAGCACCATTGTTTTTTGAGGCGCAGAAGTGTAATTATGCATATCCCCACACTGCACTTAGGAAGGCTGAGCTTACCTTGTGATAAGATCAGCTTTCTAATCTTTTGCTAAATTGAGATCACAAAAGAGAGAGAGAGAAGAGAGGAAAAAAGAGAAAGAAAGAAAGAGGAGAGAGAGAGAAAGAACAAATTCACATTCCAATCCAGACATATCTGGTTAAAAAAAAAAAAAAAAAAAAAAGTCAAAAGAAAATAATATTTGAAACTAATAAATTACAGACTTTTTTAAAGTCTTGATTGTGAAACTCTTTTTGTCAGCTGTAATCTCACTTATGCTGTTGTCCTAATGGATACTGTCTCAACCACACAACATGAAAAACATAAAGCAAATTAATCAAAGCATATTCACATCATCCCCATCATCATCCACAAATGAGCTCTGCACAGATGCATACAGAGGACACACACATGAATGGCAAACAGTAGTCCTGACAGTCCCTTGCCTTCCTGGTGTCAGATGGCATAAAGGCCCAGGTAAAGTTGCTAAGCACTGTACAGGAAACGCTTACTGTGAAGGTCTGTCCGCACATGACCATAAAAGCACATTTGTGCTTATCATCATAATGCTAACTGCAAACTACTCATAAAGTGCTTGTGGGTTTACTTCTTACAGTTTCCCCCACCCCTGGAAATTTGCTGCGCTGCAGAAACTGGTCAGTATAACTGTTACTGCTGTTTCTCACACATTAGCTCTCATTGTTCCTTTGGTTTGTTGCTGGGAAAAACAGCAGCCAGCCATGAAGTGAAAATAACTTCAGCATTCACTGAATGAAGAGATAAGAATAAATCATCTTAAAGAGGGGCCACTGAGCCCCAGATGGACAGAGAATATTCTGAGAAAGACCAGTGTAAGGATGCAAACCCTGCTGATGCTCTGATATGGAGAGATGCCTCTCTTATTCAATTCTCACTTACAGCAGTGGCAATCAGTAATCCAATTAAAGTATGTACCAGCCCATAATATCTGTCAGGCAAACGATGTGCAGAAATGTGTGGACAAGTTCTGGCACTCTACTCAGTAGTGTCCCTTTTCCGCTGTCAGCAGTACTGTTGGATTCTCCTAATATAATTACATTGACTTTTATTCAATTAAGTGCCATTCCTAGCCTTAAAAAAAAAGCTACTTTATCAATTGATTCAGGTGTAATGCAATAATAAAGATGAACTCATGGCAGTGCATTAGCTCTGCTGTTCATAACTTCTGAACATAGGTTCATTCATAGCAGTCGATTTCCATTATGCAACCACAGTTCAAAAGAATTGATTCTTTTACATTCATTTCTTAATCTATTTCACTTGTGTTTAATACTTTCTCTAAATACCATATGCAAAAACATTCAGTTAGGTATTGTGAGAAAAAAAAAAAAACAACAAAAAACACATATATTTGAACACTGAAGGTTTGAAATCTTATGATAAAACCAATGTCACACAGACTAAAACTTTGACAGAATTAACAACACTGTGTGCTAAAGCTACTAGCTGAACACATTTCCAGTACCTGAACAATGGCTGGGATAAGAGGGAAGGAAAAGTATATTTTCATAGATGCACAAATCTAAAATGCCTGACCTTGCATCCCTTTCCTGACCACTGCACAACTAAATGTAACATTGCACTCTGGGGCACAGACTGAAGACCCCATATAGCATGCTGCTTGAAATGTGCCCTGCATAAAGAATGCTTCTTTTCAGGGTTGGCTGAAGCATTCCCAAGGTTTCTTTGGGAAACAATGACCAAGGAGAGTCCTGTGCAGGAGCATGCTGATGTGTGCAGGAACAGCTACAAATAATGTCTTCATCAGAAAAAATAATTAAGAAAGAAGATATAGGCAGATTAGAAAGACCACTGACCAGGAAAGACAAAAAAAGATGTTCTGGAAAAAAGCAAGCGCTCGCAATTGCCAAATAGAATAGTGTTGAGTTTACAGGTAAAAATGAAGCATAATTTTCTATGAAGATAAGAAGAATATTCAAATAGAAAGGCAGAAGAGTATGTGGCAGATACTCAGTATTCTGACCCAGTAGCTGCAAACAGCAATCACAGGAAAAAAAAAAAAAAAAAAATAGCATTAAAAATATTGGCCAAGCCTATACCATCCTATACCATCTTTCATCTTGATAACTGTAACTATTTCCTATTTCTTCTATTTCTTTGCTTCCCTCGTCCAATGCTGATCTTCCTTGCTGTTTTTTCCTTGGAAAGCAGCACTCACTCAGCCATCTTAAATTGCTCCAATGTTCTTTTCTCCATACCATACCGAAGTATTTAATTCTAGTCCTTTGCAAATCTTTCCCCTCTGCTTAATCACACCCAGACACTAACAAGTCCTCCAGCAGCCCTCAGCCAATGCTAGCCTTGTCATCTCTTCCTCTGCTCCTCCCCATGGCACCTGCAGTTTCTCTCTTCAGCTGTTCTGTTCCCTGATGTGATCTACAATGCCACTACCTCTTCCACCCGAGAGTACCATTCCCAGGTACACGTAAGCAATATTCCCTGTGTAAGCTGAGGCACAGTTTGGTCACAGTGATTTGTGCCAGTACACGATCCCTGTAATTAAACAAGTCAGAAAATCACAAAGCAAGATACATTGAAAACAGGTAAGCTCCAGCTTCCCATGACTCCAATATTCCTCATCCCTGAGATAGCTAATTTAAGGCTATCTCTGGTGTCCTTTACACTGCAGTGACTGCTGTATCAGCACAGAAAAAAAAGGTTGAAGAACCTAAATGAATGGCAGTAGTGTACATATATATACAAAACATAAAATAGTTGACCCTGTGAAATTATTTGAATGACTCTGGACTTCTTAGACTACTTATTTGTGCACCAGCTAACAAATTAAGAGATTTGATCCTGGCAATAGAAATGTTATTACAAAAGAACTGGTGATTGCAGTCTTCAAGACAGAATTATGAAGTCAAAAGAGCTGAACTAAAGGTAGATCTCACTCAGCTCCAGTTTACAGATCTACCCCATGCTAGGCAATAAGGAATAGTGAAGAGGGTTAGTTCTGATAATTTAAAATAATATGTGTGCCAAAGATGATTCAAGCATCTCTTCAACTCCGTAATACATGTCTTGCACCCTTAAAAACAAGGAGAATGTTTTTCCAGGCTGTTTTGATATGCAGCCTGTTGTGGCAAGGAAGTTTTAGCAAGTTCTTGGTTATTTTAGGAAGCCTAGAATGCCTGATTTTTCATATAATTAACATCTTCTTCCAAGTTATTATTATTGAATTAGACATACTCTGGACAAAAGTATGTGGAAAGTCATCACAGGCGGGAATTCAGCCTTCTAAATACAGTGATCTTAAGAATACATCAGTACTGCTGAAAAGATGATAATAATAGTGATAAAATCTGTGGTTGTAGCCATCTCACAAGGGAATCCCACTTCCCACTTCACCACTGTCTTTTCAGATGGCTGTTTCAGCAGCAGCGCAATGCACAGTGCTAAAGTGACTACACCAGCTCTCTGACTCTGGTCATGATCCCACTGGTGGTAGTATTTTCTTTCTCTTCTGAAGTTCATGGAAATATTCTTCCATAAGTAGAACTCACTGTTGGTTCCTCCCCACATATTACTAGAAAGCTTCTCTTGATAGAGTTGTGCCGTGCATCAACAGAAGAAAGGGGATTGTAACTTTGGGAAACATGGTCAGTTAAATATCCATGCCACTTAAACAGCTCATAAATCCAGCCTGGGTTCCCTTCAGCACTTTCTTTCCTTACTTGTCAATGAATATGATTTTGTTAATTCCATATTAATAATATCCATATATTGGAAATAAAAATGTAAAAGCTTGTTTATTATAGCTTATTTTTCTTTAGACCATCCTTTTATATCTTTTTGAAGTGAGTGAGGAGGAATTTATCATAGAGTAAAAATTGTACTGGCATAGAAATTGTCAGGATTTCTATGAATGACTGGAGGCCAACTTTGGATGAACCCAGTCCTATCTGCAACAGGTCAAAACTCATGGTTAATGAGCACAGCAGAGTTGGGAAATTTGGATACAGAGTTTTCTGTTTGTTTAAAATCAGGTATCATGCAGATCACAAAATGAACAGCATGAAAAATTGGCTTGAATGTTTTGGTTACAGTTTGGGGCAGTGCAGGTTGTTGAAAATAAAACATAAAGACATAAAGCGTAATTTTTTAAAATTATTATTATTATTTTTTTTTTATGAAAGAGAAATATATTATCATGCTTAAATATTAAATGGATGAGATAAAAAGAAAATGAGCGTGATTCAGCAGCATAATTGCTAGGGAAGTCAGTTAGGGACTACAGAAACCCATTTTCCCATTCGTAATGCAGTCAGACAGAAAGGCCAAGCCAACCGACATATCAGCTAAATGTCTTAGTGATTGGCCCCTTGTTCCTCCATGGCTGAGCATAAGTAACAAAGTTCCCTCATGACAATCTCAGTCAGGTATCAAAGTCCACTGTACTGTTCAACAGAATTCTGGAATGAATGATTTCAGCATTTCCTGCTGTGTCCCTTATATTCTTTCTTCTTATCTTTCTAAATACAAGAATTGTCACAATCTCCTACACTACAAATATTTTAAAAATGTGTTTTCAAACTCATAAATGGTTTGCTCAAGTAATGTCACCATCACCCAACTCTATCTTTCTAATACCATAAAGTAATCATGCACAGGAGCTTATAGCAAGGGGAACATCAGTCGTTGGGCAGCTTTGCTTTAAATTGCAATAAGTGATCCCAGCACTAAGCAATACAATAAAATTATAGATGGATATGTGATGCATTAAAACTAAACATTAAATATTCCTTTTCAGGTAGTAGTTGGTATCTTTTTAAGAAGAAAGAATATTTGTTTATGAAAGCTGAAACCACACAATTTTCAGCAGATTCTACTACTAAGATTCTACTACAAAATCCAATGCTAGGATACATGTCCAATGTCCAATTACGTACAGATTGGCAAACCTCTTATTAAAGCTGGATACGGAAGTAACTGCCCAGGTTGTACAGGTTCCATACAACTTATCCTCCTGCCATAATAAAACTAAATGCTGTCAAACACATTTAAAATATCATAAACAACAAAACTGTCATTATTCATCTTATGAGACATTTTACACACCTAACTTTAGCTCAACAGTATTTTTCCCAGTATTCAGCCCACATTTTTGCCTATAATGAAATGTAAACCAAAGTTCTCTTTGTTTCTTTTCATCTCAAAGGCTCAAAATTAAGATTTACAATTTTGTTTAAAATTTGTGTACAAATTTAATCCTTCACATGGCAAAGCATTGTGGTCTTACCTCAATTTCATGTTCCTTTACTGCTTATCTAAGCCTGAAACTCACACAAAAGCGCAGAATATATGAACATAACAGAAAGCACATGCAGAATTTTATGCTTTCTTAGAATCTCTTCAGACTGAAAGTGCTGAGTTTCATGCAGCTAAAATCAAAGAACTAGAAAGTAAGACTCTGGCTAAATATAACAGTGTGCATATTTATGAGAAAAGATATGGCCTTAATTCTGGCATTTCTTCAAGAATGAAGCAGCAATCATTTTCCCCATTTAGTCAAAAAAAAAAAACAACAATGAAACAGTTCTTGGAATCTAATTACTCATGGAAACTGTTAAAGAAATCATTTTCTCAGTTACTGTCCTAATTTTGCCATTTGCTCAGTAGTCTTTGATACAGCTATTTTTTTTTGTTTTTGTTTCTGTTTGTTTGCATGCTTGCTTGGTTTTTAATCTAAAAAATGAGAAAATACATAAATCTAAGCAAAGATAATAAAAGGTTGAAACCATAATCTGACATAAATTATAGAATTCACATTTATCTGAACAGGGCCAAAGTTTTCACCTGTGCATTAGCACTTGCATGTACCTGATCATGTTTAATTTGCCTCTAAGTGCAATAGGGAAAGTAAAGATAGGAGCTAGACTTTAGAACAATGAGCAAAGGCAAAATACTATGCTACCCATTGAAACCATGGCATTTTTACATGAGTAGCTTGGGTAATAACATCAGTCCTAGGGGCTTTAAATTGGATATAATCTGAAAAATATTAACCTTTCATAGGAAGAAAATCCAAAAGGTAAAATACAGTTCAGCACTTATTAAAAAAAATAGAAACAAAAATAAAAATTTTAAAAAAATTGCTTATTAAATGCAGGAAATAAAGGACAAGCAAGTTCTTGCAAATTAAAGATGTGGAGCCCAGTCATTTCAATCCCTTTCAATATGAAACAAATCACTCACACTGGTCACGAAGACAGCTCCCTCTACACTCAAATTATTCACTTGAAGATAAGCTCCCATCAAACTCTTTAGGGGTTTAACTAATTTACTGCACAGATACGGCACGTCTGTTGTAATAACAGGTAGGATGTATTGGGGTCGACCATTTATCAGAATTAGACTTCTTTTTTCAATTCGCAGTGAATTATGCTGCCTACACTGCTCCTCTTTCTCTGAGCTTCCCATCCCCTTACGGCCCCTAATGTGGCAGGCAAACAAAATTGACAGTCTCATCTTGTCAACAAGGGGTGATTCTCCTGAGAAGCCATTTAACTTTGCAGAGGAAGCAATGTATTAATGTGCCTGTCCCAGGAATGTTAATCATCTTCAAGCTCCCTCTAACTTTGACATGAACGAAATCACCAAATTTGTTTACTAAATGAATCGTAATATGCTAATAAGAGAGCATGACATATATGGTAAAGCCAAACAGATGGTTTGTTTACTCCACTTTGCAACTTTATAAATGTTGTAACTCTGAAGATGTTAGTGAGAATTATTGGTTTGTTGGCAGTGGCAAACATGCCTTTTGCATACTTAATCTACAGTTAGAGTCAGAAAACAATTTGTCATTGCCGTGGAATGCATAAAAAATATTAACATTGAGATGGCATTTGGGGAGGCAGGATAGCTTACTATTGAGCAGATATTCAGGTTAAACACAGAACTGATAGCTGATGGCAATGTTTTCTACTGTATCATTTTTAAGGTAAAATCTGACAGGTTCAGGAATCTTGAAAGGCCCAATAATTCAGTACATACCTGTTGAGGTGTTTAGTGAAACGGCCCTTACGGTGTGAACAGAATTATACTTTCACAACAGCTGTGTGTGTTCAGAAGCATCAAGGGCACGTCACACTCTTAATATATTACTATATTTGTCCATTAAAGATCAAAAGATATTACAAACAAAAAGCACAACTACTGGAGTTCTTGCCAATGTTACTCAGAAACAATCAAAATTGTGTTGCAACACTTCATCCTCTCAATTTACTAGCTGCCTGAAAGCAAAACAGACTAATTACAAAATAGCTAGCACTCTTGTATAATATCCGGACTGGCTGAGAAAGTTTAGAATAAAAAGATTTATCTGATGGAATATAAGTGAACCGACTAAATGTAGCAATGTTACATGCAGAGGAAGGTCATCACACATGGCACACGGTCTTTCAATGGAAATTACAGGTGCTCAGCAACTCTGACAATCAGTCCAACTGCTATAAGCTGTTTCTACAATGTATGCATGCTCTGTGGTGAAGTTTATCCTTATGCATGCAAATCGTAGAAGGTCCTGCACAGCAGACATGCATTAGATGCTCATCTCCTGTGTTGTGAGGTGTTTGCTGGTCCTTTACACAGGATGTATTTCACCTTAAGAAGTACTGAGGCAGCATTCAGTAACAACTGCATGAATTAACATTTCTTTTAGAACAAAACCCACCCAAATATGACATGATCTAAATTTTATAATCAGAAGTTTAAAGCTTTTTTTAATTTTTTCTCTAGTAAGAGCCATGCAAAATGTGATAATTTCACAAGTTTTTCTGCAATCAGTCCCTTCAGTTCAGCATCCCACTCATGAATTTTACTGAGTTTCAAGTTTCGGTAAGTGCACAAATCTAAAGATAAAATGTAGTCAGAAGAGCTAGCTTCCTCTAACTCTGCTCTCAGAACAACTATTTTCTCCCAAATATTGGTGCATAACAAAGCACTATTGCATGGTTTGCTTAGAAAATTCATAAACTCTTTAGTAGTTGTATTATAAGTCCAAGTTCATAACAAACCCTAAGATTCAGGGATAGATTTGTCTGATTTCAGTTTCCAAAGCAAATATGCAAACCATTTCTTTTGATGACAATTCAAGCACAATTCTCATTCCCACTGCTTTGTTTGTCTAAAAATGCTGGTTTTATATATATAATACCAGAGGAACTATAAAACCAAATATGATGTGGCATTTCAACAGGGTTGCTCTATTAGTAATTTTACATTACTAAATACGTATCCCTTTTAGGTCAACTGATAGCTGATTATCCTATAACCTCCCCTCACTGACGCCCCAACTCCTCAGTAATTTCAATCCTCCGAGATTCTTCCATACATACTGTTGTCAGCAGTTATTAAATTCTCAACTTTTTACCCATCCACAGGAGACTGTGCAAAGATATCTAAGGGAAGTATGAGTTCAGCTTGCTGTCCAAGGATTATTTTGGAAGAAACATTAGCGGCCGTCCCAGCCTGGCGCTTATATCTCATTTGAAACATCTACTCATTCCTGACCAACAAAGAAAATTTCAATAAAGTACTTTTACTGGTTTAACAACAGTGAGCTCCTGGGATTGTCAAAGTGCTCAGTCTTTTCCAAGGAGAGAAGGAATCAGCAGCTCAAATATAATTAACCTTCCATTCTCAATGCAAACTGCCACGCACAGGAGCTCTGCAGTCTATTAGTGAAGTTATAACGGCCAACAGGCAGAGGCAAAATTGGTCAAAAAGTTGGCTGCTGCTGTCATATTTTTAGAATTATGATTAATGACACTAATAATGTGGATGATTACTGATATGTGTATCTCCTGCAGTTTATCATATTGCACTGGCTGCCTACGTCCACAATAAACATGATGCTATCATTTACCTCTTTATTGAAGGCAATCCTTCTCTTGAAGGAGCACATTCTAATTACTTTGTAATGTTTTATGTCTTAAACATTTTGCAGCTCTGGACCTTGCCAACTGCTTCATGTCTACCATTGATTAATTACAGAATGTTTAATCAAAATTTAGAACCTAATGCAGTCATTTATGAGTGTGCTGCAGTGCCAAGGTAGTTAGGCTGCTGTCCCAAGCTTGGAGAGTGCTGGGTTCAAAATTAAATCCCTGAAATGTGGAAGATGCCAAAGATTTTACCTTGGGTGATTTGAGTTTAAAATCTCACTTCTGTTGATGAATGACAGGCACCCACCCAAAATGAGAGGTCTGTCTTTTGCATGTGCTTGTGTATTCCTATTACATTTTTCTTCTTCTTTAAATGTCTTAATTTTTCCTTTCATGCCATTGTTGCTGAAGTTGCTTGTCAGCTCCTTTACAAGCTCTCCCTGCCGCTACAGCTCTTGCAAACACCAGTCAAGACAGTATAGTTTTGAAGTGGTTAAACAAGTGAAAAATAATTTGCAGGGACAAATACATATATTTTTTTTTTTTTATGTGGATTTTTATGGTACTGTCATACAACCATTCACCGTTGAAGTTAAGTGTTTTTTTAATACCATTACTGAACTGCTGAAATGGATGCTAATATAGCTTGGAGTGCTAATGTCAAATCCTGGTAATAAAAAAGACAGACTGCTGAATGAAATAATTTCAAGTAAAAAATAGAACAAAAGTGCTCTCACTCTCTCTCTCCACTTTTATTGAATTGGGACTGACTGAGCCAATTGCTTTAGAAGTCTGTAAAACACAATTACTAGTGAGCTGACTGACCCAGCAGTGCCCCTTCTGTGACAGAACAGACTAAAAAGGCTGCAGAATTAGTGCTGCTCCCCTATCTGGCTATCAGACCTGAGAGACTTCCAAGGCAGGATCTGTTATCCTTCTTGCCAGGACCTGCCTCCGTCCCTCATCAAATCTTGATTCTACATCTTGCATAATGTATCATCTGCATGCATCTCCATCTTGAAACAAGGGCTCATTTAACTTTTCTGAGTGGCAATCTAAGTTCTCATTCTATATGTTGTATTTTTAGATCTTTATCTAGCTATATGTACAACATACCTATATATAGGTCTCTCAGTACACACATACACAGACACACACACATATGCATATGTGTTTGAGCTATTTTTATTTTCACATTTTTTGTTGTAAATACAAAAGTACAATGTAAGATTTATGGGCAGCAAAATTAACTATCTCCCATTTGCATTTTCAGTTGTAAATGGCTAAAGTGTAATTGCCTTTTTATTTTGGCAAAAAAAGGGGGTGGGGGAAAGAAAGGAAAAGAAATGAAAAAATGTATTGAACTGCAAATGGGCAACATTTTTCCCTAGTTAATAAAATAAGAAATAAAATTTGTAAAATGCTAGTGTCAAAATCAGTAACAGTGTAAAAAGAAAACAACTACTACAACAACAAAAACATAATTTACAGCTCATGTGGAATACTCATAAAATTTGGCATGGACATACAGTTTAGTTCTTTTCTTTTTCCTTTCTCTTCCAAACAAACAAACAAAAAAGCAAAAGCAAAGTGACAGAAGAAAAAAAACAAAACAAAACAAAACAAAACAAAAAAACCTTCTTTAAACAATCTCATCTTTCTTTCTGTTCCTCTGCTTCCCCCCATACAAAATGAAGCAGTTTCAATTTTATTCACAAGGCCAACAAAGTCCTGCAATCCTTTCTTTTTTATGACAGTGTACATTTTTGCCAAACCTAAAACTTTCATTTCTCTTCCAAGTCCATTTATATGAAGCTTGCAGGTGCCTTATGGCAAAATTGTTAAATTATTTCTTAGACAGATCTCTTAGAGTCATACTTTTTAGGGCTAGCTTAAATGTGAAATGAGCTCTTAATGGGAAGGGAAGGGAAGGGAAGGGAAGGGAAGGGAAGGGAAGGGAAGGGAAGGGAAGGGAAGGGAAGGGAAGGGAAGGGAAGGGAAGGGAAGGGAAGGGAAGGGAAGGGAAGGGAAGGGAAGGGAAGGGAAGGGAAGGGAAGGGAAGGGAAGGGAAGGGAAGGGAAGGGAAGGGAAGGGAAGGGAAGGGAAGGGAAGGGAAGGGAAGGGAAGGGAAGGGAAGGGAAGGGAAGGGAAGGGAAGGGAAGGGAAGGGAAGGGAAGGGAAGGGAAAGAATTATGCATTGAAGTAACTCCCACTATATATAAATAATGGACCCTATTGGAGAGGAGAGGAGAGGAGAGGAGAGGAGAGGAGAGGAGAGGAGAGGAGAGGAGAGGAGAGGAGAGGAGAGGAGAGGAGAGGAGAGGAGAGGAGAGGAGAGGAGAGGAGAGGAGAGGAGAGGAGAGGAGAGGAGAGGAGAGGAGAGGAGAGGAGAGGAGAGGAGAGGAGAGGAGAGGAGAGGAGAGGAGAGGAGAGGAGAGGAGAGGAGAGGAGAGGAGAGGAGAGGAGAGGAGAAAGAAAAAAGAAAAAAAGAAAAAAAGAAAAGAAAAAAGAAAAGAAAAGAAAAGAAAAGAAAAAAGAAAAGAAAAGAAAAGAAAAGAAAAGAAAAGAAAAGAAAAGAAAAGAAAAGAAAAGAAAAGAAAAGAAAAGAAAAGAAAAGAAAAGAAAAGAAAAGAAAAGAAAAGAAAAGAAAAGAAAAGAAAAGAAAAGAAAGGAAAAGAAAAGAAAGGAAAAGAAAAGAAAGAAAAAAAAAGAAAACTTCCTTAGCACAAGGCAAAGTGTTCATTTACATGTAGATGTTGCTGGGAAGTAGGAGGCACTGCTAAAGGCCTTAGATTTTGTTAGAAGTGGTGGGCTCAAAACCTCTGTCAAGAAGTATTCACTGTTCACCATTAAAACAGCATGTGAGAATCTGTAAGTGGTAGCGCACGTGAGATATCCTTGTGTGTTACATTGGGACCTAGTAGACTGTCAGAGGTATCTCTAGTGCCATTGGGAACCTTTCATGTGTACCTGCTGGCATGCAAGTGAGCAGTTTCCACTGCAGTACCTGCAGTGTAGTATCACTACTACTGGCACTTGGTGTATGGCACAGCTGGCCGTCTCTCCCGAAGAGAAGCACAGGACAGAAAAGCCATGCACAGAAAGTTTGCAGTGCTTTCATAGTACACAGTCTTCTCTTGATGCAGTCAAATGTTTAACTCATTGGTAACTCTGCACCTCTTCCTTCAGGATCACCCGGAGATAAGTACATAGCAATCTGGTTGTATCTTTCCCTGTTAACATTTTCTAACTGCACAGCATAATGCTGTAATGACAGGCTCTACTTTATGAATTTGCTATTATCCCCTCTCATATTTTCTAACCACTGGCAGCTTGTATAACTATGAAAAGGTCTCCCAGATTGAGGGAGGTCTTTTTTTTGTTGTTGGTTTTTATTTGATTTCCAGGGCCCATAAATTGCCAAACATTTTAAAGCAACATCTTTTAGCTAAAACATACCCCAGTGCAGAACACTCCCTCTTCATATGTCTTCAGATATCAGATACTACAGCAAAAAGGTCCCTGTAATTCTTAGCCAAACAACCTGAGACCCAACCTGTCTTAGATTGTCAAAATGCAATGGGATAGGAACCTGAATGGGCTTTATTTTAGCATCAGTCATCAGTTGCATAATGCTACTTTAAAAAATATCCAGTGGCCTCATGAATCCTAAGAACGATTGCATCTTTGGGCTGAGGCCAACAGTGCGTGGTGTCTACCTCTGTCTAGATATACTGACAGGACCAAAATCCTATCCTCCAAAGTGTATTGTAGTTATTTTCAGTCATCTATAGGGGTTATTATTTTTTCCCTTCTGGGTCAGAAGGGAAGGTCAGGGTTGGGATTTTTTTTCTAGGTCATTTATAGGATGTGCTTCATAAATTTTCTTATTTTTCAGCTAAAAGTTTAAATTCAGATATAACAAGAGTCGCTAAATTCATATTCTAATGAATGAAATGACTCAAATGTAGAGGTGGGAGAATCATCACCATTAAGGTGATGGCATTGACAAAATAGCCTCATCCAGAAGTAATCTTTGGTTAGACTGATGTAATGTTTGCTTCTTCAGGTGATAGTTTCTTTTGCCAGACAGATAAGCACAGCTAATGAATGTATCATGTATGTATATATGATAGCTATCTTTTAGGGACATGGATATCTTTACCTCCAACCTGGACAAGGATGAAACCTCATGGCTGCAAATTTCCAAGCCCACGGTCCCTACAGCTTTTCTTTCCTACCCTTGCAAATTTTGAGAAGCCACCTAGATAATCAATAATCCCCAAAAGGAAGAAACAATGACAATGCCTTGAATAAGACATCTTTGTTCTAGAGGATACATTCCAGAAATAGGTATATCTCCTCAGGCACTGGTATTCCCACTAATAGAAATTTACATCTACTTACTGTAAATGTATTCCAGGCAACATTCCACTACCAACTTAACCGTAACCACTGCAGGATTCAAAATTTTTTTCTGTGCCACACATTAAACAGCCCTTTCCTCCCACCCCAACAAAATTCTTCTCCCTCCTTGCTGTGCCTGCAGTTCCTGTATTGCTGAGCCTCTCCAAATGACTTGTTGGAGAAGTGATAGCAAATTTCCACTGTCATGTTCTACTGCTTTCAATCCTCTCCATCTTGACCACAGGTCAACATGAAGATCAGGACCCTGGAGATGCAGACCATTCCCTGCCAGAAGATTTAGCAACTCCTTTCACCTCCCAAGAGACACACACCTTGCCTCTTTTTTTTTTTTTCTCCACTCTAAAAAGGCACACATTACTATGTCCTTACTAAGCTATACCAGAAATGGAAAATGTCAAGATTAACTATTTTACAACCCTCCCAGCTGAGCAATTTCACAAGGTTTGTTCCCCAGATGTCTCTGCTTTTCCATTCTGGCAGTTCCTGTCCCCTTCTCTTCTGTGTCTCACCAATACTCCAGCAACTTGGTTACAATGGCATACTTTCTTCCTTCAGCCACAGCTGTAATTCCAAAGGGCAGTAAATACACAGCTATTCCTGCCACAGGTAATTCTTTCTCTGCCTTTCATCATTTCTCCCTAGATTCCACCACCTAAATACTATATCTCTCAGGATGCAGTGTCATGTCCATTTTTACTCATTTATTTTCACTCATCTATTTTTTCACTCATTATTTTGGGAGTTGGGCCCTAATGCTATCTTGTATCTATATAGTAGAGCTTTCTACATTGTAGCAGAAATCCCACTGCCTTCTGCAGTGAAGTTTAAAAAAACAGCTAGAACCTTTCTCTGCAGGAATTAATATAGGCTGGTGCTTAATTTCCCCCACTTCCAAAGGACTTTAGGAAAGAATACTTCATTTTCTCCCACTCTCTGGAGAGGGTTTTTGGTTCTTTTCAGTTGTTTCCCATGAATGTGGGGGCAACCAGGATATTGTGAATAAGCATTCATGTTCCCAGTCTTATCCTCCCAAATTGTATCTTTCACTGAAAGTAAAACATACAGAGTCTGTGCTAGAAACTTGGACAAAACAAAGATTTACAGCATTTCTCACAACATATAACAGGGGAAAAAAAATTGCTCCATACAAGTTTTGCTTTTAGGTAGTAGTTTCAGTGCTAGTGCTTTACCTATGCTTGACACCTGTCCTACTCACAGTGTAGCAGTTTATTTAAATAAATTTTTGGGTCACTGAAAAGTCCTTAACTTGCTCTGTGAGTTCACACAACAAGATATCTTGCACTGCACGTGAATATGTACTCTCACTGTCAAGGTGATATTTTGTGCACTAAAAGAGAAGAAAAAATGATGGCAGAAGACAGTTTCCAAAAGTGAGCACCACAGCCTCCAACTCAAACCCAAAACAAATGGACATGCGTAGCTGCAGAAGATACCTCAGTCCATGCCAAACTAGCCTCTTCAGGTCTTGGTTATTTATTAAGTTATTTAAAGAAAAAAAAATCCCAGGAATAAATTATTTGTATGCATTCAAGTTTTGATTCTGCTTCTCTTGTTCACATTGGTGAGCATGCAGTGTTGTAGGCATTTGCTCTGTGTTCAGCATGACTACTCATGAAAGAGGCTAACTCTGTGTTAATGGTGACATGAAACGTTTCTTTATGATCCAGGTTCTCTTGGGTTAAAAAGGAGTTAAATAAAGACTTAAGTAAACATTAGCGATGGCACAAATGTTAGAGTCTCTCCAACAGAAGACCTAATGGTTCATACAATTGTATTGGATATGCAGCTAGTCTCTTCATGAACCGCATCACATTTAGAAACAGCAGTACCTGGGTAAATAAGTTTGCATTTAAAAAATGTAGAAAAATAGCCCTTTTGTCTCTTGACAAATGGTTCATCAAACACCTAATGTCTTAAAACCCTATTTCATTGTTCTTATTGGAGGAAATTAAAGCTGTATGTGCCAGCTAACTATATTAGGGGACATACAGTAATAGTTATCATGGACTGGTGTGAAATAACCTCTTTCTCGGAGCTATCTCTTAGAATTGAAAGCATTTATAGAAAATAATTCCCTAAAATGTTGTCTATACAAGATTCCAAGCATAGTATGATGATGAAAAAATGGGTGCTGTTTTGTCAAGAAGGTGATAACAGGAGGTAGGTAGCAGGTTTCTCACATCTTCACCTCCCTTGATAATGTATGCACTGGCTCATCACAGGTAACTGATGTTAATTTATTCAAGCACACCTGTACAGGGCTGGAAGTCAGGTAACCAGACAAAAAGTATATATCTTTTTTTTTTTTTTTTTTTTTTTTTTTTTTTTTTTCCGATACAGCTACCCAGAGGCCTATATCCACACAAATTTAGTTCTGGAGACATCAGCAGGTTTTAATAAACCACCTACAGATGTCTTGCTCCATTCAAATCAAAGAGTTTACATGTTTAAATCTGGATTGATTTAACTAGTAATGAAGTGGCATGATCACACTTGGCACCAATAGTTGCCTCATATTTATTTATAAGTCACCCTAAGCAGATATTATTTTGTTTTAAAATTTATTCATGGGGCTCAACCACCTTTCTTATCTTGTGGAACATACACACACACACACACACACACACTCACTTCATGAAAAAATTAAAGACAAATCTGAACAATTAATATTCATACTTTAGTAGAAAAAAGACAAAGTGAAAAGTTGTTGTTTTGCTTCTCCAAACAGGTACTGAACATTAATTTATCTCATGTACATCGAGAGAAAAAAAAAAAAAAAAGAGGTAACATATTGTTACTAATGTGCTGTAGCCTAAGAAACACAAATTCAGTGTTTCTGAACTAATTTAGTGCCAGTACCATGCACTAAAGTTGTCAGAGGAGATGTCTGTATTTCTCCTAAAGATTTAACAGTAGCTCCTCAAAAATAATTACCTATGGCAGAAGATCCACCAGGCATCCTGTTCCACTAGTGTTTTTGACCACAAATTTCTTGGTTCTTAAAGGCAAGAGCCAGAAACCAAGCTAAAAGCCCTAAGCTTCATCTTCCAGATCTTCACCTCTGCTTGTGTGCTCTCCAGCACAGACACAGATGAAAATTCGGCATTACTGTCCTCTTTCGACAGGAAGTAACTGTTCCCTCTTCCTGTTTTTGTGTCTCATGTGCAGCTCAGAATCATTTCCTGAGCATCTGTAGTTCAGTGCTGCCTTCAAGGAGCAACCACACCTATTTCTTTGTAAGACAAAGTCAATGTTTGCTGGAGTAGGACTCACAGATGAGGCTGGGAAGCAGATCTCAGAGGAATCCAGCAGCCAGGGCCACAGGCCTTTTCTCCTCAGTCTCCTCTTCTGAGTCTGGAAATAATTATATTTCCAAAGACAATTCTTTCCATTCAAGTGCAAAGTTCTCACAGGAACTTATCTTTTTCCCTTCTTTGTCTTTTCCTACTAAAATCTTCCTTGGAAATGATGTCTCTCTGTTCTAAAAGCAGGCATGTCATTGCTCCCGATCACTGACATCACTTTTAATATGGGTTCCTTTACTGTTTACTTTGCATTGCCTTCCTGCAACAAGATATATCCTGTACATATTGCCTCTAGAAGAAATGACATTTGAAGTAAACACAGAAGCAGTGGTGGATGAACAGCTAATTTGGGGAGTGGCAGGTGAAGAAAGGAATAAAAAATGTTTTTAACAAGCATAGAGTTTCAAGGAAAAGAGAGACAGTTGTACTACTCTATTTGGGAAAAAGATCAAAAACGTAGGTATGTACAAGATTAATTTGATGAGTGCTGTTACTTGTAGCTGAGACAGTGGTGAAAAAAAAAAGCCATCAAAAAAAATCTAGGCTCACTGTATTTTGAATATACATACGATATATATTCATAATGAATATCAGATATTCATTAATATAGACTAAATTTTAGAAAGGAACATAGAAGTACTGGGACATTGACAGTAAACGCATGAACTCTGCTTTGCTTTCCTCTGCCCTGTGTTGAAAAAACATGTGTGAGGTAGGACTCCTGAGTCTTCTGGTTATCTTGACCCTTATTTACAAGGAATAGCAGTGCTTACTCAAAGATCTTAGAAGTTATTCCAACCTTTCCAGCAGAAGAATATTTATACAGGACTTGACCTAGGCACAGCTGATCTAGGAACAGTGAAGCTGACTTTAGTCAAAACTTAACACACACTGCTGCAGGATATGCTCCACAATGAAGGGTTGCAGCTGTGACACGTGGATAAAAACCATGTGTCCATCAGTCAAAGCAGTGTTGCGTTTGCTCCTGGAGTGGACTGCTTTCTCTGGTAACTATGTGTATCAAAATCCCACCCTTGCAAAGCCCATTTTGCAGCAGCTACTGCCACTGTCAACAATTCAGTTTCTTGTATGTACAAGATAGAGGGAATATAGTCAATCATTTGATTAACTAGAATTGTACTGAAAAAGGTCTGAAGCTATATCAGATGCCTCTACATGAAACAGAAAAGATCAACCAATGTTATTTATCTGCACATAAACTTGTGTTTTCTTTTTAGAACATTTCTCTAACTAGTTATAACATGTTTTTTAAATATTATTAATACAATTACCTATAATATTATTAATAATAAAGATAAAAACCTCACAAGACTCTATAACCTATGGGACAGCCACAACTCCCATTATATTAATAAGATCATACTGAAAAAATCATTTAATTTTAATTTTTGAAGCAAAGAAATGTTAAGCTTCTTTAGGTACTTAAAAGTCAGTTGATCGTTTGAGTCATAATACAAGGAAATCACACAGACTTTTGATAATGTATCCGAAAGAAAGAAACTGCAATACATGAAAAAAATTATCTAGTAACACTCACTGTGTGCTTTAGGTAGCTATTTTTTATTTCTTCTACAGCAATTAATAGCAAAATGTTTCTGAGCTTTTAAGTGAAATTGCTTTAAGTGACCAGAAGTTCTCAGTTTGCAATACCATTTTACCCAATTATTTCGAGGGGCTGCCCACAATCTGAAGAGCTAGCCCTTAAAAACTTAGGTAATGCCTCTCTCTAAAGTAAATGCATGTATTTTCTTATATTTATATACAAATTGAATGGAAAAGCCTTTCGGGTTATTAAACAGTTTACAAAAAGAATATATTAAGTTAAATTCTGCTTCCTAAATGTATTGTATGAATCTCTTCTTTACCTTTTTCTTTTTTTTTTCTTTTTAATAGAAAAAACTAGAAAATAATGTTAAAAATGTTTAATTAAAATCTTTTGTCCAATTTGTTTTATATGCTCTACCTATGCTTTCATTTCTGTACAGTCCTACACATTACATTTCTAGACAAGACTGGATAACAGGAGAAAGTTTCAAAGATACTTCTCTCTCAAATGTCTGGAAGTATTAACAAGAACCATGGGAGTATTACTTGGCTCTTGCAAGGCGTTTCCAGAAAAATTTGCAAACCAGAGGTTCTAATGAACCTGGGAAAACATCAAACCTGAATGGGCACACAAACTGTACCATTCCTTCAAATTTTTTGAAGTGCATGAACACTGTTAAATCCTTGCAATTAATGGACATATCATGCCTATGAATTTATGTTGTTCCAAGTGTAACAATTAACCAAAACATATTCTGAATGTTGCTTGTGAAATGATATAAAAGGATGATTTTGTGATTTACACAACTCAAAATGATATGTAAATAATAATTTTATCTTAAATATGCAGCCTAATTTTTAAGTTCCTGAATCATAGATTTTTATTTTATGGCTTACTTTCAATAAGCTTAATAGAAGTATCCTACATAGTTCTCAAAATATTTTCAAAATGTATCCTATTTAAATGTTCATGTCTCAGAAATATTTTACATACATCATCACAGTCATCTCTTTGTTAGGACTTACAAATCTTTAATATACTACCTGTATTATTAGCATAACCTATCAATGGTTTCCTTCTGAAATTTAATATTGCACAATGCTCCACATCCTAAATCTAGTCACTTCTTAATTCATACACTGAATCCAAAGCTGTTTTGCCTCGTATATGATTAACATTTCACTAATTCACTTGAGGAAACAGACCAACCAAGGCAAATTTTGGACTACCGGAACCTGTGCAGTTTCAGGAATTGAACATATCTAAACTCAGAATGAAGTATGCCATTGACTCATCCACTTCCTTTGTCAAACTCAAGTCTCATAAAAGTTATCAAGACACCCAAAGAATGGAGTCTTAATTCACTTTTCCCTGCTTGATGCCCAGTGGTTTCTTCCTACTGTAAAACAAACTTCCTAGATCATCCTTGTCTGTTTTGAAATTGTTTTCTAATGGTTCTTTTCAGGGAATTTTATAAATGGGAAGAGAAGATATGAGATAGTCAGGGACTGGACTCCGTCAAAAAAGCAAATTTTGTCTCCTTAGTCTCCTCAGTACTAAGTTGCTTTCATTTTGTATTGCAAGATATATTCACTTTCAAACCTCAACAACTTCAATGAAAAAAAAAAAAAAGGAGCTGTGTGTGAGATACTTAGCTAGGTTTAATTTCCTTCCTGTGTCTGCTGAATCTTTACAGCATAATGAAAAAATATGAAACACAAATAAAGGAAAAGAGATGACCCAATCTCTCCATCACTCCATGAACCAGAGAGATTTTGTTATGTATTAATATGATCATCATCACATGTGAGAGCTTTTATCCACAACTATGAAATAACTGCACTATCCTACTAGCTTGAGAAATTCCATTTAGATTACATTTTCCTCAAGAATCAAAAAGAATAGTGTATATATAAACCTAAGAGTTTAAGGACCAGCTGCTTCTGTTTAACCCCACTGTTTCAGTATTGATGCAGCATAGCTTGGGCATGATTTCATTCGAAGGGCCAGCAGAATATACCCTGGGTTGATCTTAACAATATGTAGGGGTCTAGTCTCTTCTGTCTGAGTATACATTATTCCAATCAGTAGGGAAGGGACTTGCTCAGAGAAGAAAAGAAAGTGGACTAAATAACTATAGAGGATCGAGACGTGTATACATTCCTACAAAGAGACAATTACTTTCTTAATATTTACTTGTTGCTAATTTTAAAAATTGAAGAGAAGAAAGACTATTCTTTAAATGTTTCCTCTTTACTTCTATATCACCCTATGGGGATGGAAATCATTCTTTTATTCGAATCCTTCCATTCTCTCTCTCTCCACCCATTCATCCAATTGTCCATCCATCCCTTCCCCTCCTTCCTACTTTTATGCATGCATAAAGATATTTGCATTGTATATTATTTATTATATATTTAATAGAAGCTTTTCTAGATTTAAAAGCTGCAGGGAGAAGAAAATAAATGTAATAAGTTGCAGCTTATAAAGAGAAGTACATATAGTCACAGGTACACAGAAAGAATAACGACATTTATTATCTTGCCAGTCACTTAAGAGGATGGCACAATAAATACTATTCTGAATGCCAAGCAACAATGGAAATCTTGAAGTGATAAAATTCTCTCAATGTCACGAGAACATGATTGTCACTTGTCATTACTGTGCTTCTCTCTATTTCTTCATGTACCCTAAACCACCTATTCATACATAATTCAACACATTTAATAATGTAGAAAATCAATTAATATTTACTGACCTGTCTCTGCTTCTCCGTGATGGGAACGCAGCGTTACAGCCAGCCACCGTGCAGACATGCATCTCTTTTAAATGAACATTTCTGTAGTGAAGTTTCACACTGTAGGAACTCTTGAAACTCTTCTTGCACACGTAGCAGATCTTGGGGTCAGGGCTTGAGCACATTTCACCTTCTGGGGAGAACTTCTGAGGGCTGCTATAGTTGAATGTGGAAGCAAAACTTTCATGAAGGGCAGCCATACTGGCACTGCCTCCATTGTACAGTCCATATTGGCTCATGTAGAACATATCATATGTAGGGTCTGTATACTCTTCCTTCACCTTAATGACATCCTGGTTAGAAGAGTCATTGTGGTTTTCATCTTGTCTGTCACTATGCATCATAGATTTTTCACCAGGTTCATGGAGGCGATCATCGCCTTCCATGGATTCCTCACACAATTTGGGCTCTGATGATTCTGACTCATTTTCATAGTCTCTCTCATGCTCCTGATCTTCTGATGTCATGCTGTCTGCCCTTCTTATATCTGGTCTGGTAATACATCTGCTTCTGTCAGTTTTAGAAAAGTCCTTCACTGACAGGCCTGGGCTCATTTCTTCCTGAGAATGGCAGTGATTGTCATGACCAATGTCATTCACCATTGTACTGCTGTCATTCACCTCTTCATCTTCATCATCAAACTCATCAGCAGTATCAATAACTTCCTTTTCTATTTTAACTGGCATGCTCGACTTCCTTGGCTTCTTCTTGGGGGCAAGATCAGTATTAGGCTCTGGAGTGGGCATCAGCACTGATGGAACCGATGACTCTGAAGGAGGAGGGGGATGCTGCTCCATGCCACTTGATGCTGGTATTATTGGACTGGTAGGGAGGGAGGTTGGAGGACTCACCATCTCTCCAGGAGTAAGTAAATTTCTGTAAAAAGGAGGAACAGGTTGGACAGTCTTTAAAGCTGGAAACACCAGCTGGCTGGGAAGAGGATTCTGTAGTACAGGATCTAGAGGGGGAGTGGTAAATCCCATCGGTGGACGCCCTGGGCTTGTTAAAGTTAGGTTGGATTTTGTACTTGCTATGACTGGAGTGGCAGCACCTGATGTAGCACGAATTAGGTCTTTGTCTCGATTATTCCTTAGCATAGGCATGTGGAGGCGGGGGTTGGGGTTAGCACTGTGACGATTGCGGCTTCTGAGAGAGCTGAAGACCATGTTGCAGCCTTCAATAGTGCACCGGTGCTTGATTTTCAGGTGAACTGCATTGTAGTGGATTTTAAGAGTACCTTTGTCATAGAAAGTTTTGCCACATGCATTACAAAACACTCTTCCTTTTCTGGAGGCAGACCCCATTCTCCTCATTCTGTGAATGCGGAATGAGCTTTTAGTATGTTCTGTTTTTGATAAATCATTGACAGGTGTAGGTGTCTGAACAGGAGAGACACAGGCTGGCTCAGTTTTGGGTTCAACATTTGTGATGCTGGTCAAAGCATTCCTGCTGGATGTTTGCTCATTCTTGAAAGGTGTAGGGGAAACTTCAGATTCACTGCTCTCATTATATTCATTTTGGGTTGTAAGGCTTGGTTCACGGAGCCTCATTGCTGGCTGTTCCAGCAGGAGGCCATTTGGAGGCAGCCCCAGCAGTGGAGCAGAGACTGGATTTATGTATTGGAATGGAAGCAGGAATGCAAGGCTATTCGGGATGTTTTCAAAATGATGAATGCTGGAAGGGTTGCTATTCTCCAGGTGAGCAAGGAGACTTGGGCTCCTGGTGCGATTATTGCTTTCAATAAAAGTCCTTATATCTGAATCTGTCTTTGAAGATGGCACAGCCACAGCCTGCCCTTCTTTTTCTTGAATTGCCATCAGCTCCACAATGGATTTGGTTTCTCCAAATCTCAGGAACTGCTGAAGGGTAATGATCTCTTCTTCCCTGGACATGATGGCCCAGCGGTCCAGCACCTTGCCTGCAGCATCCTAGAGGCCATATCAAAGAAACAACAAAGACAAACACAAAGAAAAAAACTTATTGATTCTGCATAATTATTGAATTCAACAGAAGGTGCTCTGCTGCCTGCACATGAAATACTAAGCTCAAAAAAAAAACAATCACAACATGCAAACAGAGTTAATAGAACTCAACCAAAAGAAGCAAACTTTTCAGCCATGCAAATATAGTAATTACAATCACAGTAAGAGAAACAAGTTAAGTTTAATAATGTCAAAGCAAGCAAAATGTAGACCACTGGGGATCTGTGATCTAAACACTCCAATACTGCTATTTTAACAACAGTGATCTATATAATATGCAATAGTTTAGCATACATTAGTATAAAGCATGAACTGTTGCTGTGCAGTCCACAATGTGCATTCCATATTGTAAAATATGGAAAATTGTACTTTAGTTGTTATAAAATAGTGACACTACAAAAAAGGTCTAAATAAATAAATTTGAGAGATTTCCTTTTGAAATGTAGGTAAACATAAAGCTTAAGTAACTCATGGACCTTCTCATAAGAAAGTCTGACGCAAGACAAAAAGTCTTAAAAATACCATATAAAACTAGTATCTTTCTTTCTTTCTCTCTTTCTTTCTCTCTTTCTTTCTCTCTTTCTTTCTCTCTCTCTTTCTTTCTTTCTTTCTTTCTTTCTTTCTTTCTTTCTTTCTTTCTTTCTTTCTTTCTTTCTCTTTCTTTCTTTCTTTCTTTCTTTCTCTTTCCTTCCTTCCTTCCTTCCTTCCTTCCTTCCTTCCTTCCTTCCTTCCTTCCTTCCTTCCTACCTTCCTTCCTTCCTACCTTCCTTCCTTCCTTCCTTCCTTCCTTCCTTCTTTCCTTCTCTTTCCTTCTCTCTTTCTCTCTCTCTTTCTCTCTCTCTCTCTTTCTCTCTCTCTCTCTCACTTTTTTTTTTTCCATTAAAACAATACAGAAAAACACATTCATTATAAACTTGCATCAAAAGGTAGAAATACAGACACTGTTTTAACCATAACTGGACTATTAATGGGAATTGATTGCAGACTTGCGATCTTGGTATGGTTTAGACTTAAGGGATGACTTTTTTTTTTTTCAGCCTTGTTATAAATGACAGTTAAAAATATGTAAAAAGTAAGCATCTGATGGATGTAGATAGCATAAATGTGTAAAAATGTTGTCTCTTATTATTGCCTTCTGATACCAAGGGAAAAATCCAGAGAGAATACACATCAGTAATCACGAGACTATCTGTTGTTAAATATACATTAAAAAGCATTTCACACTTTCATTTTTGCTAGTAAGCATGAGATTTGCCTGAAGGTAGGACTTAAAAATTCTGCAGTGTAATGTCAGGCAATCCATTCCAGCATGTATTGATAAAAACATATTAAAATACTTATATAATGAATACATTATTTTATTGGCATCCTTCCTTTTGGGCAAATGCTGGACATAACATCAGCACGGTAACTATAACCAACAAGCACTGTTGCATGCCATCAAATCAAAATTATTCCAATGCTTCCTCATGCATTAAACAATTTGAAAGCCTTGCAAAGATACTCCTCTGTACTGTCTCTGATCTTTTTAAATCCTGAATCTCAGCTTCAGAACTTAACCAAACATGTTGGACTACACAGTACTGCAAAAACCACTAGCACTTATTTGATTACGAAGCCTGCAAATGTCTTTCAGTTTTTGCAGATTATATTTATTTATTTAATTAGTTTATTATCTTCAGTCTTCAGAGGATTGAGTCTTTCCTCCCCTCACGTTTTCTAGAGCACTGGAAAATGCAGTTTGCCCCAAATGGTAAAGCCTGTATTTATTTGATGAAAGCTGGTTTTCGTTATTTCAGCTCTGATGTGTGTCACCTTTATGAATTCAAAGTTAATGATGTCAATGTCATGTATTCTTCAGAACCGTGCATGCTACTGTGGAATGTTTAGAAAGGCTCCACATATGGCCATTGACAATGAAACCTTACAAGATTGTGAAACCCTCAAAAGTAATTAATTGCAGAATACTTTTAGAAGGACTCACACTGTTGACCCAGCTTCAGAGCACCAGAACCAATCTCTGTGCAGAAGCTGCTCAGCATGTTCTACACAGAGATTTAGGAAACCCATCATGCAGATGCTGTTTCGCAGTGTGGTCCTGGTTTGCATTAGTCAGGAAGTGTTTGCAGCTTTGAATACCTTTGAGCACTGTGGACATCGCTAATTTTGCTATTCCCCCATTTCTACCTGTCTGATGGAATAGTATTTTAGAGGTACTCTATGTTAATAAAAATCATCCAGAACATAAAACAACAGCACAACAAGAACAACACCCAACTGCAAAAGAAAGTGAAACAAAACAAAAGGACAGGTTCACATTTGAAAGCTCTAAGATTATGTCTTTTCTCATCCGACTAATTCTGGCTACTCTGCCCATGAATGTGACCTATGTTTCTCGTCTTTACTTCTCCCACAACTTCCAGCCAGCCATAGTGGTTCTACTTTTGAGCAATTCTGATGTGGTACTCCAAGAACAGTTCAGATTTTGGTGTCCAGGCCTTTGCTGTCATCTGTGACCCAATTTATATATACACATTTCCAATCTGAAGCCACAAGTATTCATTCTTTCTAACTTGCATTGTTTGAAGATGGAAATAATATTGTCTAATTTACGCTGCTTACATGTATTGAATTAGGACTCCTGTCTGCAGCCAGCTGCAGGCTGCTTTGTAATGTACTACTGGTAGTAATTTGTTTTGTTTTTGCTGTAATTTGTAAATCACTCACAGGCTTATGTAACAGATGGATGTTTTATAAAAACGGATATTTAAGTAAATAAAAATTAAATACAGCCAGCATGAGAATAACTCATGAGAATAGTAGGTACAGATCCTGTAACAGACTGCCACACGTAAGCGGAAGGTTACCGCACGCAGTCAGTCACCCAACCGCTGTGCAGCTAGCTGTTTGCACTTACCAAACAGGCAGACATCAGTGTGCTTTTGTGGAGTTATTTCACAGCTCAAGTCAGAGGCACTGGCAGTTGGCTATACAACCTATCTCTCAATGAGATGCCACCCCCTTTTGTCTTGTTTAGCTAAGGACAAAACTTTCTAGATTTCCAGTAAAGAGGGACAGACTTACAGCTGCTGCTATGTGCCACTGATCACAAAAACTAGCAGTCGCACAGCACAAAAGCTAGGTGTGGCTGCTGCAGGGTTACTCTCACTGTCACAGAAATTGCAAGGAATAAGAAAGTCAGTCTTAAATGATCTTTGCCTTCTTCTACTAGTTGCATCAAGCTATATTTGGTTATTTTGCAACAAGGATTTTTATTTCCCCAGTAAAAGCAGAAATTGTACAGATATCTGTATTTCATAGAAGACATACTACCTATGGATACCGTGTAGCATATGCTTCAAGATTTACAGATGGCTTTCCATATATCACTGTAAGTATGTATTATGCAAACCTAGATAAAGAGCAAATAGGAATGTCATTTTTTGATAAAACTTAAAATTAACAAAAATTCTAACCATTATCCCCTTTGAATTCAGTTATAACTAGCAAGGGATCTCTCTGTGTATGGTAATACTTGATTAGAGGTTCAAGTCCTTTCTTATATGTAATCGATTTCTTGTTTCTTACAATCTCTCATGCTAAATTTTCTCCCCAAAGCCATTAAATCCTATCCACATTTAAATATTCCATGACAAAAGGTTCCGATTTATATTACTTTTCTCAGCTCACAGATGATTAAGCCAAGCCTCCTGTGACAATGTGTACAAGGAAGCCAGTGAGTGCAGAGGTACTACTGCACGCTTACAGCTCTGTCTTACAGGTAGTAGATACATAAACCTACTCTGTTCAGCATGCTCTTTGTTTTTCATCCATACAGCCTTTTATTATTATTATTATTGTTATGTTTATGTTTATTATTAATAATTTTTATTTGTTGTATTTGATATGTGTGGGTAGATCCATTTCAGTTTTAGATGGAGAAAAACTTTTAATCTCTAAATTATACAAAATTTAACCCCCAAGAATACAGAACTTAACCTTGCATGTTTTTTAATTCTAAACACACACTTGACCCTTCCCCTTCCCATACATACATGTTTATTATTTATGTAGGTAAAGATTCATGTACACATGTACTGCATTAGATCTTCAAAGTAACATCATGGTTAAACATCCTGAAACTGCCTCCTCATTTTTGCTGAACATATATTAGGAAGAGATGTGTCAAGATATGTCAGGGTACATCTTGTCTTAAACTTCTGGGTCAGATAGAACAAGTGATGGGCCTCAAGATGATTATCTTGGATGATATAAACATGCTAAAACAGAAGATAGACACAAAGTTCACTCTAACTTGTAAGAGTTTAATTGAGGAGTACTGTGGAGAGGAGTCTTCATTCCTTGAGGGCCTCCAGGCTTTACAGATTTTAAGCTTTCAAATCAGCTTGAAAACCTCACAATTTAAAAACTGATTATTTAGAAAATAAGGATGGTCTACACAAGCATACAGTATAAACATACACTGAAAAACTTCAACTTTTGTTATGAAATCAGTTGTTCTAAACTCTCACTGTGTGAAAAGCTGCATTGACTCCTGTACCTGCATTGCCTTTAATTAATTTTATACATACACACTCACACAGAGACATGTATGTACATATGCATATGCACCACAGACTTTTTACAGTTCTAATTTTATCTTACTAGTTAACTTCTTGGCATAGGTAAAGTGTATGTATACTCCTGACTGAATGAGTAGTGAGAGTTGATTATAGAAGAGTTGAGATTAATAGAAAGGTTAAAAATGTTAAAATGGCTTCTAAAACAAACCTTATCTGCTGTGAAGCACTCAAACATTATTTTGGGGCACTATTGTGATAATTTCTGTGAATCACTCAAAATTACACAGAAAAAAACACCTCCAGCCTTCACATTTTAGCAAGTTTACATACGCACCATAAGCTGTTGCTTTTAATGCATATCAACTGGATATCTATGTTACAAAATATTACATAGATATGTATTTGATTAACTAATTAAGCAAGCATGGTGTTTATAATATCACTTTTTCTATGAATCCTTCTAAAAGAGCTATATATTTTCTAGCTGATCTCAAAGAAACATTTTGAGAGCAGCTGTAACAATTGAAAAGCAGACTGAGAGACATTCATTTGGTCATACTATAATTGCAGAGGATGGTTTTAATTAGGGTGTAGACAGGAGAAAAAAAATGAACATTTGTTTCTAATAAAGAAAAGCCTACATAATTTCCATGATTTAGGGTTTGTTGTTTTTGTTTGGCTGAATTTCCCAGGAGCATCTCTTTGCTTCCCAATTAAATTTCAAGCTGTTACGCTATGGGTAGTCTTACTGCTCCTGGAGTAAAAGTGACCAAAAGTGTGCAGCAGCACACCAACTCACATTTGTATGCATGGCACAGGAAATGTGAAACAACTTTGGCTCATTCTGGTCAACCCCTACCAACTTCAATAAGGCAGAAGTAAGCCTTGTATATACTTTCCATAGAAACAGAAGCATTCACATGCTCATTTTCTTGAGAGGTGCTTTTTCTGTGCTGAACCTAACTCACCTTTGCTCCTGTAAACATGAAAAAAAGTTGTGCATAGTTGTTTGCTGTGATTATACATGTGCAACTGATATGAGGTTTAACACACCCAACCTGCAAAGAGCCATTGTTAATTTTTTCCCCTTTCATCTGTCACTTCTTGTCCACCTCCCAACAGCCCCCCTTCTCCAACTGAAACCATATGAACAAACTCATGTTTAAGTGTCAGCAGTTCTCTCCTTGAGTTATACTGCTGCAGCAGGAATGAACACAGTGCAGCACTACTGAGTTCTCAGTCAATAATGGAAATCTTTATCTTTTGGCTTCACTGCAGCCTCCACTGTGCTAGAAAAATCAAAAGCAATAGATCTTCTTACCTTCAGACACCCCTTTCCCTTACCTGCTGGAGTTGTTTTCTTTCCCCAAATGACATAGGGTATGCATGAGGATTCCAGTTACAGCAGAAGAAGAAAAGAATTTTCTTTCCCCAAAGTATAAATGAAAATGACACTAGCAGTTTGTATACAAATGAACTTGTAATTACATGCATGCTTGTATTTAGTTTTGCTGCCAGATATATAACAGTACTTAACTCTGGATGCTCCTTATGCTTTACGTTTCCTGATGCACTCATCAGCAAAAAGCTTTGCATTTTGACCAAAAAGATCCCAAAGACTATTGCAAACTTTTACTAATTGATATTGTAGACACTGGGTCAAATCTGGCTGCACTTTAAATCCAGAGAAATTGCACCTTAAATCCATAGTAATTCCACTGACCATGCTGGAAAGTAATTTTGAAATAACTTAGTTCTGAAACACTATGTAGAGCCAAATCTGTTTGAATATATATTGGGGGCATACCACCATGGTGGAGCACAGCGGCTGTGTAACGATGCACAGGAGCACTGCTTAGCAGTTTCAGAGTGAAAGTGAGGAACACCATGTCCTGCTGAAACTGCAGATGGAACGTAAGGAGGTGGAATGCAATAACCGCAGCTGAAACCTAGCCAGGACACCGCCGTTAACCACCCACGCTTTTGCTAAATGGCCTACAGGGTCTTTACTGACCAAAAGTATGCAGGCCCTCTGTTTTATATCTCATCCTGAAGACATATGCCAGCAGCACAGACCCCTGCACAAGCAACCTGCTGGAGCACTGGTTCTGGGCTGCTTTTTAGGGAGTGGTATCAAAATACTAGATCACCAGCACACTACACCTTTCAGGAACTGAATTTCCTTATAGGCACTTTGTTATGGAATGCTCTAGATTATGGACCAGATAAGAATAAATAATTCATAAGATGATTGCTTTTTTTTTTTTTTTTTTTTTTTTCTTTCCCTGTATATCTCTATATCTCTGTGTAGAGCATTTTTATTTTTTAAAATTGTGATAGATCACTGTGGGGCTAAAACATTTTATCACAGCATTTCTAGCTTCATTTAATAATGACAACTGCATCAAGCATCTTCACAACTGGATGCTTGACTAGTTTTTCACAGTAAACCTCTGTCCACACTCAGAGAAAAACAAACATTCTAAGCACTATCAGAACCTGGTTCTCTTCTTGCTTTTACTAATTTTACAATGGTATAACTCTTATGTCTGATGTCTGTGAAATTTGCTTTGATTTATGACTGTCTTGTTGGTAGGAAGGAAAAAGAGATACAACTCCCAAGTGTTAAGTGGCAAAGTCTGTCTCTTATTCTGTTAGTGTGGATACATATTGCTTTGGTATCCAAAGTCATATGCTTAGGAATCCAAAGTCACCTTTCAGCAATTGTCATTATCTGGCATTTATTTTAAAATACCAGTGCCACTTCCCGAGTATTCTGCCCTTCTTTTCCAAAGTATGTCACACATTTTCAAATGCAAGCATTTATTCCCTTTACTGTCAGTTCTGGATCTCTAAAGACTTTGCTCAGAGAAGAGTTAATGAAAAGTAACCACATGTTTTATGGTATCTGCACATGAAAACATTTTTAATGCATACTAAAGGCAAGGAAATTGTTCTTACAATCATGGTAGAATATCAGGATTTTCTGGAAACTATGTATTCGAACTCCTTAGAGAGCTTTGAAATTCTGAATCTTGGACTCCAACTCTAGAGCAATATTTTGATACCTTTTCTTGCCTACAACCTGTAAGCATGGCAAATTCATGTAAATGTCCCTGAAGCAGCTGTGCCACCAACTTGTGTTGAGCAAGAGAAGGTGTTTGCCCCTAGGCAGACATGGCTTCTAGATGCAATCAAGCCACCATACCTGTGTATGAAGCCAGAAAGTTTAGACAGTACGAGCTCCCTTGGGAACTCTTCAGGATAGGGACATGCAGGAACAAAAAAGGGGCAAACAACTGAAATAATTCCAGGTGTAGGTTAACTTTAGAACACAGTTTTGCATGTAAGTGGATAGGAAATAACCAACATACACATAACCATAGCAATGATTGATTTTCATATGCACTTTCCCATTTTTTTTTTTTTTTTTTTTGCATATATAATTGCACATTTTTCCATTCCATGTAAGAAAATTTGCCTTGATAGTATCAGTCCTTGAAATCATTTGTGGTTTTACTGGTTGGTGTCAGTGCTGCATTGCTCACTGAGAAATTAAGTTATATTCTTTAAGCTCAGGCAGTCTTTCAGGGAATTTAGCAAGCTACTTAAACCTCTTCTCCATGCCTCAGTTTCATCAACACTGAAGGAATGATGTATTTTTTATGAGAAACGAGAAGCATTCACCCATTCACCAAGACCTCCAATAAGGTATTTGTGTGTATTTGCAATACACATAGCCACAAGAGACATTCAGGTTTTCTTCAGCCAAGACCTTCTCCAATGATCACAATGTGGTAATGTGAACAATTTATCATGTCTTACATCCCTGCAGCTGCTCCATGCAACATGCACGGCACCAAAAGCAGGGAAAGATATCTAATAGTCAAGTTAAATCAGATCGTCAGATGGTCATTTTCTTACTTTAAATCCCAGCTCACTAAAGTCATAACCCTAGCAGGAAAATTTAAGCCACAAAAGGTTTCTTGTACCAGGCTTGTAAGTAAAACTTCCAAAGAAGTCAGTAAGAGATTTGCCTAACCAACGGAATTGCAAGGAATTAAGGCGTTGCACAAGGATAAAAAGACTGAAATAAAAGTGTCAATAATAGGATTTCATTACAAACTTGGTTTTCTGATTGAATGCAATGTTGTGCCTCAATAAAGGGATTCCGCTGTACTATATGTAGGGTATATGAATGGCAGCAGAACCGGGAGATTGATTTCCATCTTTAGTATTCATCAGGGAACTATGCATTATTACTTGCAATATATACAACATGATCTTAATGAGGCCTTTTTCCTTGATTGTTTACCTAAAAAATTTACACCAAGAAAAACAGGTGTATCATAGGTGGCAATCTGATGCAGAAGGGAGATAGCAGGGTGCAGAAGTGACGCCAAAAAAAGCAAATGTCACTGGAATATAAAAATATTATGATACATGAAGTGAACTATCTGATTGCACATATTACAGACACTGAAATGCAAAAGAAAGTGGGGGAAATTATATTACCGTGTACAAAGTAATAATAACTGTGCCTGCATGTCTTAATACCCTCTTGTCCCAGCAGTCCTGACTTTCTAGGCAGCCCACTTCTCCACATTAACAGTAGTCATTTGGAGAGCAGCAAACGTGCCATTAGAAGCACTTTTACAAGTGTATATTCATCCACCAATTAGCTTAATGTGGCCGCTTTCTGCATATTTTCTATCCAGGCTTGCACAAATCTTATTAATATTTCCCCCTAGCGCTTTGACAGATTACCTTGTCATTATGCATCCTGGAGCCTTTTAAACAATATGGGTAAACTACTGTTTGCGAGGTTAATGACAATTATCCCCTAATTACTGCGTAAGTCACTCAGTCCACTTTATCTCATAGGCAGGGTTCTGCTCTGTGTATCTGCCATTGTGTCACCGTAAATGAATCTTGTATAGCTATGTTTATCTGTCGTAGCCTTGTAAATTACACTGACAGAAGAATGAACAAATTACTGTGTCATCACTTAAATACAGCTTCTGATAAAAAAAAGTCCCACAAGTACAGCAGTTGAATTTTAGTCTGATCATGATTAGTATACACATATTTAATGTTTTAGGAGATATATTTAGAAGCGGATAGGACACAGTGTGGTGGCAGAAGGCTCTGAAGTGGTAAGCCTAATGGCGGTAAAACAGAAGAAATATAAAAATCTACAGTACTAGTAATTCTATAATCACCTCCTGAGCACTCTTCTGCTAATTTAACAGCTAATAGATGAGCCATCTATATTTTCCAAACAATCTCACGTTCAGTGCTGTGATGAATTCCGCAGTTTGCATTGTTTTTGACCACATCCACAAAGGATTTTTTTAGCTGAGAAATCCAAACACAAGGTGGAACAGGAACAGCATCCATAAAACCACAGACAATGCATTTCAGAACAATATCAAAGATTAATAATTTGGATTATGCCTGACCAGTTCTAGTGACTCCAAGAGGATGGATCAGTGCAAAAGCTGTAACAGAATCTGGCAGGCAGCACCTACATCAATGTATTGATTTTAGTAAAATAAATAAAGTAAAATAAATAAAATAAAATAAAATAAAATAAAATAAAATAAAATAAAATAAAATAAAATAAAATAAAATAAAATAGCACCTTGCCTACTGTTTTCTACAACACCTGCTTATTGGTCACTGTCTTGGTGTAATTACAGTTCTACAGAGTTAGAGTTCGAAAAATACCGAGTTCAATTCACTCTCTATGCATTGAGGTAGTTCTATTTCAGAAGGGGAAGACAGAATTGGCAAATTCCAATTCCCAACATGTTCCATTTTCTGAAGCGATTGCAAGTCACAGTTAAGAGAAGTCCACTGACTGGACAACATTGAGACCAGGTATGCCCTGCTTTGAGAAAGAAAATTGACTTGTTATGGACTTTGATCCTTCTTTCACCAAGGATAGCTCAATGACTTTATCAATAAGCACAAACACACAAACAGAGACAAATAAAACCATATAGATGCAAAATACATCTACATGAACAAATGTCCTGGCTGTGGTAAATAACAGCACACATTATAATGTAAAAAATAAAAATAAAAATCCACACATACCTGCTTTTTAAACAATGCTTTTTTTTTTTTTTTTTTTTTTTTTTTTTTTTTTTTTCCTGTGTGGGTCTTGGAGAGGTAACTGTTTAATAGCTCTAGGAACCCAAGTCCTAACTGTAAGACAGATGATACAGTTCCAATGCTGGCCTCTTCTTGGGTCAGAGAAAGCCTTTTATTTTGGTTTTGGATTGCCAGCAGTCACATTAATTGCAGGGAGTTAGCTTTGAGTGTGCTCCTTATTGTGAATCAAGCTACAAATTTCATTTCCTCAAGCTTGGTGCAGTCATAGCACATGAACTTTCTCTCACCACTGACTGGAGAAGAAACTGAATCGTCTCACTCTCCCTCAGACCTAACATTTAACTCTTAGAAAAAGGGTATTTCCCTGCTTGCCAGACAAGTGGATGATTCATGAAGTGTGATGCTCTTTTAGCTACTCATATGAAACTGTCTGCCATGCAGCTTACAGGAAAACCAATGTGTAATGATGAGTACGTCATCCCTGCATGCTGCAATAAGGCTACACAATAATGCATTTTAAAAGCTTTGGGGATATGCTTTATATATGCATATATTCTACATTCAGAAATTTTATAAGTTTTGATAGGATCCACATTCAGATATTTAAAATGTACTTGATTTTGGTATTTTACACACCTTCTGGTTTATCTTTCCATTTTCTAAGCACCCTAAATTATGTCAAACACCACCTTCTGACAAGAGCAGTACAAAAAAATGAAGTCAGGAGGATGACATGCAAATTGGAACAGAATTATGATTCCTGAAGAGGAACAATATTAGACTGCTTAAGCTGCCATGCAATAAAAAGGAAGTGTCAGAATTCTCCAAAAACTGGTGATTATTTACTGAACTTCAGCAGGTTACACCAACATTGAAAATCTTTTCAACATAGTAAAGTGTACTTTTTTTTTTTTTTTGCTGGATTATACTAGTGTCATATCCAGAAAGAACGGGCAAACTAAGATAGAACAAAATTACTGACATTACTGAAAATAATAGTGGTTTGTATACAACATAGGTGAGGACAGCACCTCTGACCATGCTCTTAATATAGGCTGGAAGAAAAAGCTGTAGTGAAATAGTAAGAAAATGTAACAGCCATCACTGCCAGGGATAACTGAAAAGACTGATCGATTTTGAGTAAGCACTACCTCAAGGGTTTTGGTCCCACTAGGATTGATCTTTGTGTCTGTCCTGTGTTCAGTCAATGCAACTTTCAGCAGGATATCTACTGCAGAAATACATGGAAGTGCTGCAGTAACCTTCTACCCTCCCTCCAAGTATGTTATTTTTTCTCTAAGCTGAAGGAGAAGGAAACCCAGTGTGGCTGATGGCAAAGTGCTAGGCAACAGATGATTTTAAATGCTTAAGAACACAGAACACTGTCATTGTTGTGTACAATACTATTTGAAAAAATACATTTCTAAACCATTCATATTTCTCTTCGAGCCTGGAGTTCCTTTGGCTTCTGACCTTGGCATAGAAACTCTGCATAACAGAAATGTACTGACAAATGTCTAACAGGTATGTTGGTATTGTAAGGATTAATACTTGTCTTCTAAGAAGGCAAAAACAGGCCCTAAGTACAACATTAACCTTTAAGTTCATTTCCTAAAAGAAACAAGGCTGGCTGCTTCTGGGGAAAAATGTGGGTTGGTTAAAATGATGTTTTCAACAACAAAAACCTGTAAAAATAACAGAATGAAATTGGGTGATAGCTAAGAAACTAGGTAGGAGAAATACAGTTATGCAATCTAGTTAGAATGAACAACAATAACAACAAAAAAATTATATATCAAAAAATCCATCTACTTGGCAATTTTATTTTTGAACAGTCTGGGTTTTATCAGCTTTCTTCAAACAATCTCTAGAGACAGTGAGTTACTTGCACAGAACTCTATTAATTAAGCAATATTATTTACATAGGTATTATTCATCTTTTCCAGAGATCTTTTAAATTTAAATGGAAGTATGTACCTTTGATCTAAACTTGATTCAAAAAGCTAAGTGATAATGTTGTATGGACACAGATCAGCAGGTGGTAAAGGTTGATGTAAGCAAGAAAATACTAAAAACTTGAAAATATATGTCGTGTTAACAAGACAGTTCAGTCTCAGCTTTACTTATAAGAGGAAATTCTGAAGAGGAACTTGAACATTTGGAATTATACTAAAAATATTATTTTTTTGTGTGTATCAATTCTTTATCATTTTCAGAGAATTTCTCACAGCATGGAGTTTTGTCAATGATTCTCAAATCTCAACAACAGTAGAGGACTAACAGAAACAAAATTTCCATGATCAATTCATGTCGAGAAAGACCCTGGAAGATATGATACATATCCACAATATGGACTGGACAGAAGAATGAGCAAGTGAATACTAAATATTGGAGATTAACAAGAGCCAATCATTGGTCTGACTCTTTATTTAGGAAAAAATCCTTTTTTTTTTTTTTCCAAACATAATGGAAGTTATGCTTGAGTAAATTCTTCAAGGTCTAGCTGTGCTGAAGCCTGTACAACCCCCCTCATTCTTCCAACCAAATAGCCTGGTATGGTTTGATGGACATAAGCATTTAAGTGAACTTAATTCATGTGCAAAAAGTCTTTATTATTTTCAGTTTGCAGCTTTGGAGTTATTGGTGTTATTGGTTACTGGTTCAGAACTAGAGGTGCAAAATGACCTAAACACTTGGAAAGTCAAATTCAGCAGTTAAACTATACATATTCTCAGGATTTAAAGATGGACCTAAACATCAAACAGAAATTTCATAAACTACAAACATTTGCTAGCTGAAGAGAAAACCAATCTTTTAACATTTTATGATATTTTATCCTTTTCATATTGTGATCTCAGAGATAAGAGGTGGAGGTAGACAACCCAGTGAATATGGAAGGGAATTGAAGCTTTATTACTAGATTCCTAGTGGCTGTGGCTAGTGTGCCACTTCATATGTATTCTGGACAAATCATGATCCTTCCATGTCTTGGATTATTGTATTTAAAATGGACATGGACAGCATTTCCCCTTAATTCATGATGTTATACTGAAAAGCCCACCACAGATTTTGAAATGCTGAATTTGATGGAGCCCTAAATATCTGTATATTTGAAAAAAGGCTTACTGTGAACTTGACCTGGCTTTATGAATATTTAAAGAACTCTGTCCTGCAATAAGGTTTTATAGGAATTGAACTATGAAAGAACTGGAAAGAAAAGACAGACTTTGAAAGCAGTCATCTAGAGGGTTCCAGCAAAATTCACACTCCTTTTTTTTTTTTTTTTTTTTTTTTATCACGGAGGACAGCAAGACATGTTTGGAAGGATTCACTTCTACGATATGTAGATAAGTAAGCCATGATCAGTCAAGGAATGTCTTTTCTAATTCACACTCTTGGAGAGCAAACTTTATCACACTACATTGTGATTGTTTCATTCATGCTTATTATGTTCAGAACTTCCCAAGTGAAATAGTTCTCAAATAAAAATACCAATCCCACTTTCCCAAATGGATACCAATAAACACTAGATTGTTAGTAACACAGTAAACTTTGAAGAAAATAGCAGTGCTCATACTTACAAGTTTCTTATAACTTTACAAGACGCCCTAGGGGTGTCAGCGGACAGACGTAGGGGACAAACCACTTAATAGAGAAGAGACTCCCCTGAATACAACTATTTGTTGCAAAGCAAATAAAATGAATTATTTTAATAAAAAGAGAGCAGTAAGAATAGCTTAGCAAAATGCTAGCAAAAAGTAACTTTTAATGTTTGGGCACATCCTCAATGCTTAGAAATGGCATCCAAAGTTGGTTCAAGTGTGGGTGATAAAACAGATTTAGAGCTGCCTTTTAACTTTCACTTTTTAATAATAAAAAAATCAATACATTGAAGATTACAAACCTCTTAGTTTTGATTTTGTATACCAAAAGCAAAAGACTGACTAAGTTATGGTAGTGTATGAAACTCCTCAGGCCACAGACACGATGATGCAGATATTTTATACCCTATTTATTTATGGCATTCTACTGAGATGCCAAAATAAATTATTAAGATAAAATTAATGGTCTTTTTTTTTTTTTTAAATATATATTTTTTTCCCATGTATATGTCTTATTTGGAAATGCAATTCTGAGTATACATTCCTAACTCCAGAAATTTAACAGATTAACAGCTCAGACCCCAAATTAATCATAAATGCCTATTTCAAAATAAAACAAGGACTAGTCTGGACAGCAACATGCATACAAACAAAATAGTCGTATAGGGCTAAATTCACTCTGAATTACACTACGGAGTGAAGGGGAATTCTATCATGGTGTAGAAAAGAAATGACCAAGCATATTTCAGCAATCACAGATTCTCTCACCCATCCCTCAGTGATGGCAATGTCTGGAATGAAACTGTTTAAACAGTTTTGTGAAGGAAGCAAGACTCTGTTTCATTGTTCATAGAAAGACCAACTGAGCCTGCGTCAATCTCAATAATAACACAGATGATCTTGTACAGATAGGCCATATTCCTTGTCTTGAAAAAGACAAGTGGGAACTGAAGCCAGAAAGTCAGTAACAGTTTTGCCCACACAGGACAGTAAGGTCAAACCTGTAGAGGGGTCTGTAAAACTCATAGTAACTGGAGTTATAATTTGTAACTGTAAATAGACTTATCATCTATAAGTTATTAAAAACATACCTGTATGTATTGCAGTTCTTTTAGCAAGTAGCTTGCTGCCAAATAATTAAGAATGCAGCATTAGTGTTATGTAATCAACTCCTGGATATGTTTCTTCTATATTTTTTCTTAAGTGAACTACAGAGTAATTCATTTGATTTGGTGGAGCTAAACAGGCAAGGTTACCTATAATGTGGTGGTCTCAATCCACATGAGCTTGAAAGAAGGGACCACACCTTCCATTAATCAAATCAGATTACTATGCTTGATTCACCATAGGAACATCACAGCAGTGTGAGCATGTTTAAACAATTATAATGTGGTACAAACATAGCAGCAAGGACACAGCAAACAGGAGCAGCAGTAGGTCAGAACATGCAGTATTGCAATGTCTTACACCTGCATTTTTACTGATTTAAAGGAGTGAAAAACTGAATTTACACTCACACAAAGGTACTATAGTTTCTACATAACTTGAGTCACCTTTTACAGGAGACGCAGTATTATTAGGTTAAAGCAAAGTTGCCTTGTTCTTAAAAAGCAGTTCCAGGGTATAAAGTAACACAAGGAGAGAAAAAGTAAAGCAGCAGATTCACAGCAGGAGGACAGGTGAAGTTTGGAAAGAAATGGTGAAAACTACATGTAAGAGTTATGAGAGAGAATAAAGCAGGAGTGTAGTCCTTCTGTCACTGCCATGTTCACCCACCTCTTTTCCTATTTTTTAATGAGAGTGGTGAGAGCTGTGGCTATAGCACATCCACCCATAGCATAACCATCCATAAAGTGAACACTGACTGGGCCAGTGCCAGAAAGTAAAAGCAGCATTCACTTAGTATTTTTAAGCACTTTGTTTCTACATAGTCCTCTACGAAAAATCGATTTCCATAAAGCTCCATTTTCATCTGAAGGTACTGATGATGCCATAAACCACAAGAGTTTCTCCCCTTAAACCTTGTAGTGGAATTTCAGATTCACCACAAGAAGACTAGCCAGTGCTCAAGGAATATAGGCATATACTGCAAAGTATATTGTTAGGTCAGGCTCTGTATCAGAGATCAATAAACCCAGATGACAGTGGACAGCTTCAAAATAATTACAGGAGTATGCATACACACACAAACATTTCACACATTTTATCTACACTTCCCAGAGAATTCTACATATTATGTAAAGTTCTTTGATCTTTACCTTACTACCTTGTAGAGACAAAATCTCTAGAGAATGATGCTGAAGCAGAATTCCCTAGCAGAACTGCAGAAAACTTTGATGGACTTGGCACTCTCTGATTATTTATTTATTTATTTATTTATTTATTTTTGTGGGATATCCAAGGCATTGTTGTAGTGCTCTTCTGTCATTTATCTATGTTGGATTTTGTGTTGTGCTTGACTTGACTGCTATTATATTTGGACTGAAGTAAGAGAAACAGTTTTCTTTTGCTGCACAGGACTTTCAAAGAAGAATGAACTAATTGACAAAAAAGGGAGAAAGAAAGGGGGTGGGATATGCCATGTTCTAGAGAAACTTCAGAGAAAATATAACTGAGTCACATAGACTCCATAAATTTTAAAATTATTTGGTATCTGTATAATTTTAGCATAAGATGAATCAATTTCATTTTTGGTCTGAGCAGAATAATTACCACATTTAAAAAGATCCCTAAAACTGCTGAAGACCTTACACTCTAATGACTCCTTCCACTACTCCTGATCAGCACACATAAGCTGCTGTCTTAGTTTCAGAAATATACTTTTCAAAATCTGTGATAAAGCTTCAGTGATGCAGGACTAAGAAGTACGTAAGTGTCCCCTGATCTCAGGTGCAAGTGCTTGTCAGGAATGCAGATGCTGGTGACATGTGCCTCACTGGGGACTGAGCGCTCCACTGGTTCAATAAGGCTACAAAAGTGCAACAGGCCTTGATGTCAGTTACACGGTTTTACATACCTACCATGTCAGTTGTTCTCAACCTCCCTGGGAATTTATTCAGATATAAGTGTTCAGCCCATAACAATGTCTTCTATCTGCCAGAAAGCTAGAAAAATCCCCACCTTTTATGAACCTGCCGTGCATGACTGCTGGTGTTTTACATGTTGTGAGCAGAAGGAGAGAGAGAGGAGACAGAGAAAGGGACTGCAGGAAAGAAGTAGGGGAGAGAAGGGGAGCAGAGAAAGAGTGAGAGAGGCAGAAAGAATGAGAGTAAGTGAGAGAAAGAGGGAGAGAGAAGGGGAAGGGGAAGACTCCTAGAGAATTTCTGTTTCACCTGCATTTTATATATTTATAGGAAGAAATCCTACATACATATATACACCACATGTCCAAAAGCTATTTCAAAGTGGCTGGAAGTATAGAACAATAACTTTCTCTGAGCCATGGTGCTGAACACATCACTTCCTTTTCTCTTTTATTTAAAAGGTCTTATATTAAAAAATTAAAATTCAGCCTTGCATATATGCAATTATTTTAACTTAGATGAACAGCCAATGCAACTAACTGCTGATGCAAAACTGCTCATGTTAGTTATGCTTATGCAGCCAGGGCCCAAATTAGTTAATTTCTAGAAGCAGATATACACATACAGACTGCAGTCAGGAGGAGGTGTAAACTCTGTAAATATGGAGATTAGATATCTGTATACTTTGCCGACTGAGGCTGGGTATCAATACAGTAAAATCCTAATTGTACTGGTGACACTCTAAGCCCTCTTGCATTCTGTCACTCACTGATAAAACAATACAGAGAGTTTTTACAATGCTGCAGTCTTTCCTTTTTCTCTATGCTTTTCTAATTCTGATGATATTGTCAGAAACAGAGACTATCAAAGTGAATTCAAAATTCAAAATATCCAAAATCGTATCTTCCATCACTGACTCTTTGTCCAGATGCCTAGATGCTATCAGAGCTGAAACAATGAGAAATTCAAACATATCATTCCTGCTATTATTATTCACAACAGAAAGATAAATAAAAGACATTTTTTCAAAATTTTAAAAATTCTTCAAAAAAATTTAACTAATAGCTGTAAAAAAACACTGTCCTCATGCAAGCAATCACCTCAAATTGTGCAATAATTAAGATGTAATGCATAATTTTGAAAACACTTCACAAAATTTCTCAGAAAACCACACAATACTTACCATATCTATACAAACAGCATGCTAGTACTGCAGGAATCTTGACTGCTTAGCAATGCAATAGGAATCAAATCTCTGGTATTGGCTTTCATGCATATGCTATAAGACCTAATATGGAAAGAGGGTAGTAACCATAAATGCCATCTGAAATTCTTACCATAGCCAGTAAGGCTATGTGCCAATCGAGACCGTAGTTAAAAATACATACCATTTTGAAAGAAGAGAATTAGCAATGTACTGCCAAAATGATGGAGTAAGAAGAAATCTACTCTGGCTTTTGTCCATTTTTTGTCAGGAGGAGACGTCCTTTTTATCAAGAGTAAATGGAAGGAGTATGGAAGGTCTGAGAGAGACACAAAGGCTACTCTTTGTGTCTACTTCTGTTAGAAAGCTAACATGTTGGGCATGTGTTTTAGAAAACTCTGAAGTTTGAATTCATAAAACCATAGAATTATACAATGATTTGGGGTGGGACCTTAATGATCATCTAATTACAACCACCTGCCATGGGCAGGGACACCTCCCACCAGACCACGTTGCTCAAAGCACAATCCAACCTGGCCTTTAACACATCCAAGGATGGGGCATCCACAGCTTCTCTGGGCAACCTGTTCTAGTGCCTCATCACTCTCTGAGCAAACAATTTCTTCCTTCATCCAAACTTACCCTCTTTTAGTTAAAAGCCACTTGCCCTTGTCATATCACTCCAATCCCTGACAAAGTGTCCCTCCCTGGCTTTCCTGTAGGCCCCCTTTTGGTACTGGAATGCTGCTCTAAGGTCAGCCCTTCTGCAGGTCTTCCCTTCTTCAGGCTGAACAACCTCAACTCCCTCAGCCAGTCTTCACAGGAGAGGTGCTTCAGCCCTCTGGTCATCCTCATGGACCTCCTCTGGACTTGCTCCAACACATCCATGTCCTTCTTGTTGGGTTCCCCTACAGCAAAACACAGTACTCCAGGTCGGTTCTTACAAGAGCGGAGTAGACAGGGAGACTCAGCTTCCTTGAGCAACTGATTCTTTTAATGCGGCCCCAGACACAGTAGGCAATTCACAGGAATATATTTTTCCTGGTGGTGTATATTTGGTCATCAGTTATATACATGCATACAAAGCAAACTATCTTTTCTCTGCAGGCAAGGCTGAGATCCCCTTGAAAGAGTAACCCTTGAGATCCATTATTTCAGTGGTGCACATGATTCATAGGCATTACCTGCATGTTTTGTGTATACATGTTTTATGTATATGTCAATAGAAAACAAAAACACAACTACACATATAACCTTTTGTGAGTTCCTTCAACATTTTTTCCTTTAATGACTTTTTTTTTGTTTGTTTGTTTTTTCTTTTGCAAGCTCTAAGACACATCTTGATCTTTCAAACCAAAAGTTTATTCAAAAATTTTGGCCCATAACCATAGTATAAGTGATACTAGTAAGAAAACTAGTAAGATAGATACTAGTAAGAAAGGTTTGGCATTCTTCTTCCTTGCAGTGATACTAGTAAGAAAGGTTTGGCATTCTTCTTCCTTGCAGTGATGGTTCATGTCTGATAGAGAGAATAATGGGTCGTGATGGGCAGAACATAATTTTGCTTTCACTGTTTCATTTAAATACTCTGAAGCAGGTTGACAAAAAAAAAAAAAAAAAAAAAAGCAAAATTATGAGGTGTGTGGTACTTCTAATAATTTTATAACCCACCATGTATTACTGTGGATTGATTTATAAGTTTTTTTTGTTTTTTTTTTTTTTTTTTCTAAAAATCCCATTTTTTTTTAAATAGTAAATACATAAGTTAAAAATAGATTCTTATGATGTGATCAAACTAGATAAAGTTTTCTCCCTTAATATTTAATTTTTTAAATCTTATTTATTTAGTAAGTTGCTTGGTAACTTGCCATCCTTTCGTAAGCATGGCATTTGTATTAGTTTCAATCAGAGAAGCAATAGATTTCTGTGCAAGTACAAGCAGAAAACTAGAACTTCAAGTTACATATTAAACACTTCATGCTTAATTTAAAACAATAGATTTTGTCTTTTATTCTGGACCTCAATTAAGTTTTAAAAAATATGTTAGAAAATTTTCAGATAATTAAAATGCATATGAACTTTGCCCTGTCCACATTAATAACACATCAGAAGTAAATACAGCTGTATTCAGCCAGGACCATTAATGTCTATAAATGGTAAGAACAGGTAAGAAATTCCCTGTATCCCTTGAATCCCGGAAATTCTTTGGTATCCACTGTTTCTTCTACTATCTGTCTTGAAAAGAATTTCACCAAATATGGCTAAATGAACCTATTTCCTTTCTTTCATAAAGCAAGTTAATGAGAATGACTAAACACGATATTGGAAGATAGGTCTCCCTGCAACAGTTGGTCTCTTGCTGTATCTAGGATATGTTTCAAATGTCTCATTTTTCTGATAATTTACTATTTGTGATGCAGCATAAATAAAATTAAAAAAAAAAAAACACACAAACCACAAACAACTAGTAAATGACACAAAAATTGGTATCAAATGGAGTTCGTCATTTATGTGGTGAATGATTTATAGATATGTTAGGGGGATACCCAGGATATAGTTCTCTGCGTTGACATAAAATGCAGTTTTATTTAGTACAGAACCTTTCAAACAAGCTGTATCCTAAAATGCTGCACAGACTTATATCCTAGTGTTACACTGATATTGTAAATAACAGCAGATGGAGAAATTAAGAGGCACAGGTAAAAAGAATGTTTTCAGCTGAGACCTGAAAAGAAATAGAGACACCAACAAAGCACAGACTATATTCAAGAGCAGAAGGTAGAGAGCAAAAAGAGCATGTATGAGCTATGACAAGAAACCTGTGTTGGGAGATACAGGAAGTTAGCTGCTAATGAGCTGATCCAGCATAGAATGGGCTAGGGTTACAATAGCCAAATTTTGCCACCACCTGTGAAAATCTGAAGTCTCTACTGAATTAAACAAAAAGACGTGTGAGTATCAAAAGGTAGAGTTTGGCTTTCTCATTTGATTCATACTAGTATAAACTGTGAACAATTCTATCATTTTCAAAGGATTTCAAATAATATTTTTTGAGTGTAACTGGATATAAAATCTGACTTTTGTGAATCAATTTACTTGAGCAAAAATATGTTATGTTTTGGTTTTTGCCTTTTTTTTCCTTTTAATAATATTTAGGAACAATCATATATTTAATCTGTGTCATATTCTGACAGGAATGCTAAATGAACCACAGAAGAAGCTTGGTTAATTTGGTCATAGTTTTTTCTAAGCACATAAAACAATTAAAAGCAATGCTACTTGCTGGAACAGGTTGGCATAAAAATCATTTAATAAATCTGACTGAAAAGTTCCCTGCCCTTAAGAGCAAATAGTGTAAAAGCTAAATTTTCAGGTACAGACAGTGTGAGAAACACACTGCTTCACAAAACTGTCACAGATTCTCACAAAAATTACCAGAATCTGGCAATAGGTAGAATTTCAAGTTCTAAATTAAGTGGATGCTAACAGGGGCTTAATTAAGAAGATACAGAGAAGGCTTTCCTAGGTTTAGGGGTTTTATTATGATGTTTAAAACCACACCCTTCTTAGCTCATAGACAGCAATGCTTTTGAAAGAAATTTCAAGTTATTTCAAGGCTCACAATATGTTGCTATGGTGCATGGTGCTGAAGAGAATAAGGTAATGGGCTCTCTATTTAATGTGATTAGAGCTATTATTGACATAATGCCAGGAAGACGCAAAACCATTAGCATTACACTACAGCTCACTTCAGTCACTACTCAGATTTAGCATTTGATCCACAATTTTAATTTTGCTCTGCTCTATTCAGGGCTGCATTACACAAAATGCATAATTAAAAGCTGCTGTGATTCTCTCTACTTCTCAAATTAAAAACATAGCAAACATTTGTAGTTCTAATCCACTAGAAATTAATAAATCAAACATTGTCTTTTATCCTCATTCCTCAGTGCAATTCAGGATGCATGTTGGGAATATTTTACCATGCAACAGAGAAAGCTACTCTAAGAGCCACTGCTCGACAGGAAAGAACAGTCTCTAAAGCCTGTACTGTATTGCAGCAAGAACCTGGAAGACTGATAGCCTTGTGATTCCTGAAGTTATACTGGGATCTGCTTCTCATTGCCATCACTCTGTAAATCCCTTAAATTTATTTTCATTTATTAGCTTTTTCAGTCAATAGAAAAGAGTAGAGCTATGGGTGGTTTATATTTTGCAAAATCATGCCCCTTTTGGGTTTAGATTTTGCAAGCAAAACACAGGAGCAGTGGTGATCCAAAACAAAGATAATAATTGGCTCACACTGCAGATCAGCCCAATGATCGTAGTTCATCATTTTCCCTTTTCATACAGATGGGCCTCCTAACTAGACATAAGGCACACTGTACCTGCTCCCTGAAGTCTATCAATGCTTCCCAATGTTGTAGTCAAATCATTTCACTATGAACTGTGCAGGCATAACTAACTTGTTAGGAAGTTAGAATCATTCATCTCAGCTTGCTAGAACTGCATGCCAAATGAAACAGCATTCACATTTTCTCTGCTTATTCCTTTCCCAGATCTTTCAACGAATAGTAGACATGGGTGACGTTTTTGTAAGATGCCTTTCATTTTTACTATAAAGTTAAATGTTGACAGTGCACATGGCATCAGAAAAAGTTCTAAAACTTTCAGTCATCCAGTGAAAAAATATGTAACACAGACAGTGCAAATTACATTTATGCATCTTTTTGTCATTTGAGTGGCAAAAAAAAAAAAAAAAAAAAAAAAAGTGTGTCAGTAGAAATAGGATTCAGGCACAACATCATATTTTACATTCCCAGTAATAACTTTTAGCAGTGGCTCAAAAGTTCTTGCATCATACAGTAGAAAAGTGTTGAATCCTAAAGTTTTAGATAAAAATTACAGATTTCAAATGTGCACATGTATAAAGACAAGTACAAAGAGTATAAGAATATATTAGCATCTGGATTTTTGTATAAACAAAATAAAGCTAATTCAACAGCAACTAATTAAGAATTCAAGAGTATGCTTAAAACTATATTTTTAACTGCTCTTCAGTGCTAAGAATTGTATTAATGCTTATCACTGCTTGATTACTCAAGCAACCCAATTGCTGCTGCTACACCTTTCATTCTAAAGACACCTTAAAACCTGCATAATAGATGATTGTACTACTTTGTTACAAACCAACATCTGAAGTCTGAAGCAGGTCTTCGAATCTGAGATCTCTTAAGCAACTATATGATTTGCTTCAGCTGCAGATTCTCCCTCATTTTTCAGCAATGGAAGATAGACACTGACCTAATGCTGCTAAACATATGCAGTGTGTTGATTGTCTTGCTATCTGGTAGAGCAGAAATATAGATCTTTCCACCTCACCCCTCATAATCATCACAGCTGTAGAGTATGTTATTTTTGTAAAATATTTTTTTTTTCCTAAAATATTTTCTAAAATAAAAGCTTGGTTTAAACTTTGTTGCTGTTTTTACCTCCAATCTAACTGAACATTCTCATGAACTGAAAACTACTTTACTGAAATATTTTTCCCTAGCACATGAATATGTTTCATGCTCAGTGCTGATAGGATCCAAGCTGGCTTAGTGTTATTAGCTAGTATATTTTTAAAGAGAGTCAGATCTCAGTTTTTGCAGGTCTTCAATAATCCTCCTGAAGCTCCACTGTACCAAATCACAATCACAAACAATTTTGTATTGTGAAGATGTGATTCAGAAGTAAATAAAAATATAAACCTAAATACATATATAGAGTTAATATTATGACAGGAAGAATTTTGTTCATGAAAAATATCTAACATGATATGCATAATTAATTCAAATACATATTAGAAACCTAAGAGAAGCAATCATTTAAGACACACCTCATCAATATTTACATACCGTTAGCTATTAAGTTTCTAGGAAGAGTTCTTAAGACACGGTCATGTGTTTTGCTAAAGATCTTAATGAGTAATGATATGCTAAAAACACTAGGGTTCAAATCTGGCCTTAGTGAAGCCAATAAAAACAAGTGAAAACCCTTGGACCAGCCTTGGTTTAGCACAGAAGAGCAAGTTTGAACATCAGCCATTCCTGAGTCCAGGCCTAAATACATGCTTTTCTACTGTGTGCACAAACCATGTGCACTTTTTTCTGCTGGGTGATAGGGATGATGTTTGTTTGGTCTGAGCCAAGTACTAGAGAACATATATGGCAATTTTGCATGGGCCAAAGTAGGGAGAAAAAGCATGTCTGGGACCCTGCCTAAAAGGGTTCAAATCAAATGTACTCATGTCTGAGCAAAGTCACCATGCTTTCACCTGCTGTTGTGTGTCCAATCAAAAGAGACAATGCTTCAGAGCTTTTGTTTTCATAATGCCAAGCACAAGCATAATCTATTAACACACACTTTATAGAAATGCTTCCACATTAAAGGTGGAAACATACACTATTTTCACTGGATTTAAACACCAGAACTTTCTGTACTTTAATCAATGAAAACCTAATCTGATTTAGTTTTCTATCTCTCGTTATTCAACAGTACTCAAATTGTTTTCAATTTTCAGCTTATATTCTGGAAAAATATTAGTATTTTCAAACTATTTTTTCCAAACTTAAAAGGGACTGCCACAGGTTTCATACTGCAATTTTGATTGCAATATTCCCTATGAAGAGACTGCCAGGCTTCATAAATATAGAAATCTTTTGATGTTTGAAGTCCCTATTGAAAATTCAAAAGGAAGTGATTTTCTCTACGAGGACACATGGTGACGTGTCCTCCAATGCTCCTTGTCCAAGTCAAACCGATATTTGTGTGCAAATAATGAAGTATAAGGATGCATGCCAAATGTATTTACCCTTTCTCTGATAACAACCTTTACCATCATTACAGTCCATTTCCTTACCAGTATTGAATTAATGGGTTTGGATAACTCCTCTGCCAAATGTATCATACAAAACCAATTAGGAATTCTTAAAGGATCAAAAGCATCTTCTGGTCCCACTGAGTCTGTACCCACTGGCTGGCAATATGGCTAATAAACATTTTAAAAGTAAAGCAATGAAAGCAAAAATGAGTGCAAGCTCTGGAATGAAATACCACTGTCAGTATGCAGAAAAGAGAAATTAATGTCAAAGTTATGTTAAATCTCATATTCACAACACACCTAATCTTTTTTCTTTCTCCCTCTTAGTGAAGCAGATTAATTTAACTAAGGACCAATCCAGAACACCCTTTGAAAACAATAATTGTACAAGTAGTAGAGGTCTGTCTGGGGAAAGCTTCAGTACCTGAACTGTGAGCACAGCTGAGGCTCCTGCTATAGGAAAGGCAAAGACAAAATCAGTCAGCCTGTCCCTGACTGAGACAAAAATAATGTCCAGATACCCTGAGTTTTCACACTGGAAAACAAACAACAAAACAAAAACAAAAACAAAAACAAACAAAAAAAACCAGCAACAACAAAACCCAACAATACACATTCTAAAACCAAACCAAAACAACAACTTCGTGCCTATTATATTGGCACAAGGTGAGTGGTAATGCAGCACAATAATAGATTAATTAACGAGAAATAAGCACAATTCAATTGTGTAATAACCTAATAACCTTCCTTGGCTGCACCACAGCATCTTTCTCTGTCCTGCAGTAGACTAATTAACAGCACTACTACAATTCATAAACTTATTGCTCCTCATTTCTCTCTTTATTTTTGCTTCTGCCATCGTATTTTTGTTTCTTCATACTCCTCAGGTGGCGTTCTGGCCACCTACTCTCTTCCACGAAGCAGACCACACTTTTCTGCAAGAAATGTTCTAGGCCTAAGAAGCTCTTCCCAAAGCAGCTAGGACAGCAACAGAAATGCAGCAAAACCAATAAAAATCATATATTTATTGATAAAAATGAGGTTAGTACAGCATCTGACTGCATTAGATGAGTGCTTTTATCTAGTCTCTGTTAACACTGATTTCTTTAAAGAGAGGTGTGTTATTCATTTTCATTAAAACATTGAAATTCTGCAAAATAGATCTATTGAGTCTGATATGCATCTCACTTGCAGACATGTAAATATGAATCTTTACAGATTTATATCAACACAAAGAAAAATGAGTCAAAATGAAAATATGTGGAAGATGAAAATACCAAAACTTAAAACACTCAGGCAGAAAGATTCTAAATTGCTGCCTTTTTCCTGCATAGTGTATTACTTAATCTCCGATTTTATCCTTCAGTGAACACAGAATGTTCTGCCTAAAAACATCTTTTAATGCAAATTATAAGATGAAAGGATGGTTAGATGTAATAAGTGTAGATCATCTCCAGTACAGGTGTTTTTTAGCTGAGGAAGCACAAGACCTAAATTAGCCACTTGGATGTTGGTGGACTGTACCAGAGCAAATCATTAGGATTCAAGTGTGGTTTTGTACCATCAAAAGGATCATATTAAGTATTACAATAAATCTAATTTTGCAATAAGAATAAAGAACTTGTCAAATAGTGTAAAGAAGAAGAAACAGCAGTCCTGGAGTATTGACAGTTACTGGCTGAGCTGAGCAGGAAAAAAATGAGGGCACTGATGAGGGCAAAGAAGGTTAGCTTCATTCCATTGTAAGGAAAATAAAAGTATGATACTAGTAATGTTTATACATTTGTGCATGCCTCTGTGCATGTTTGTATGTCCTCATATACTAAAAGAAGAACTCGTTTCACTATGATGAATGAGGTGGAGCATTTTCAATACTCCTTCAATGCTGTAATGGTACAACTATACAATGTATTATTTTTGTTTGGAAAAAAATTAAGGGTAAAATTTCTCATGGTGTTCAGAGATGATAAAAGGAAGTAAAATAAAAATACAAACAACAACAACAACAACAACAATAATAAACACAACTTTCTCACATGGGCTAAGAGCATTCTTTCATGTTTAAATTCGAGGTCTCCAGTCACAGTAAATAAGTGAATATTTGGTACCTGTGCAAGTTAACACTGAGGAAAAGATCTAACTAAATGTGAAACTGAGTAAAATTCTGATATCATTTAGACTCAGCAGTAACCAATGAAACTGCATAAAATCCTTTCTACCTTGTGTTGACACAAATCTGTAAAGAATCATATTTACTTGTCAGCAAGTGAGATGAATCTCAGACTCAGTAGTTCTTGTGGCTTGCAGAATTTCAATGTTGTAGGGACAATGAAGAAAACACATCCCTATAAGGTAATCAATATTAACAGAAACCGTCTCCAACTGCACAAAACAGTAGCCGGATGAGAATAAGACCCAAAGCATGGACTAATACCAAGCATAGCATACACAGCCTTTCTAAAAAAAAATTCTATAATGACCTGCAGTATCTGCTGCTGCTGTTGTGACTCAGCTCTGAGGTTCTCCTTAAAAGTTGTTGTCAGTCATATTGAATTATGCCAGATTGTTGGATTATACTTGTGAAGAGCACAAAAAAGAGCACCCTTCAGCTTTGAAGATCATCTTAGTAGGTTTACCACAAGGTCTTTAAAACAGAAACACAAACCAACAGCTTTCTTGTAAGGTGGTCAAAAACCACAGTCAACATGCAAAGATTAGAAAGTCCAATACCAAACTGTTATTAGCATATGCTTGTTACATGCTACATTACTTAGAGATCATAGCACACTGTCAGTGCTACACAAAATAGCAAGTCTGGATTTATCTTCACTCCTCTGGACAAAGCTGTCCTTCTTAGATAGAGTTGGATAAAAGTTTATATGAACTAAGAACCTATACAATGTGAAAAAAATAAGCAAAATCAAATCAATAAAAATAAATGAAGATGCCAACAGCCATTTATTCACTATATTAATTTCTTGTATTTCCATAAACATATTTGCAAAAGCATATGTGAATACAAACATATCAAAGTACTTATTTTTGGTATATGTTGGTAGCCCTGCACTGACTGTATATTTTCATATTTTTGCAAAAGCACACACAAATTCTTGGCTTGGGTCTCTGAATGTTTCCAGAATTTAAATAATAAATATTAAAACTACATATAGATATGAAAAAAAAAAAAAAAGGTACTGCTACTTTTGTAATTAAAATTGGTTACCAATTAACTGTGTGATACACAAACAACAAAAAAAGCTACAGAAAAGGGACTTTAAAAATGTTTTATAAACCACATGCACAGAAAATTTAATGTAATAATTGGGAAAAGGTAGATTTATTGTATTGGAAGCAAAAGATCAGCCAATTGTTAGCTATTTATGGTAGTTCTGACATAAGATGAGTTTGCAGTGGGTTCTCAGTGCATCATATGCAGGTCAAAGCAACATGATCATCTATTTGCTCTTACCCCAGATATACTGAAAAAGTCAGAAATACTAACCTGAAAAAGTGTTGCATTGCTATCACAATGCAACAAAATTACTGCAGTGAAGGAAAAGCAAAATAAAACAACCCAGAAAATCAGTTATAGTTCTTTATTTTTGTACAGGCAACTGATGATGTGTCAGCGTACATGTGTGTATCTACAGCTTTTGCAGTCCCTCCATCTTCACACCTTTCCTCAGTCAACTAGGTGATGAAACATGAAATTTTAGTGGCTGTGAAACTATGTTCTGTGGTCTGACTATAGGACTTGCTACTTCTGTTACAGTTTGGATATTTAAAAAACAAACAAACAACAACAAACAAACAAACAACAACAAACAAACAGACAGACAACAACAACAACAAACAGACAAAAACATGCTCAGAAGAACAAAGTAAAATATTTACTGCTGGCTGTTAAACTACATCCTTCAAGTTAAGGCTAATGTGCTTTCCAATATGGGAACATTACCAAGGGGTCAGCATTACAGCATTAAAATTTTAAAGACCAGGACTCTCAGGAGCAGTACAAGCAAAGGAACACAAATAGAGTGATGGAGCCACTGAACCACAAACAGTAGTTTTTAAGTGAAAAGTCATGCAAAAGGTACAAGGGCCTCAGGTCTCTGGTGTAACAGGTACATCTATGTCTGCCTATCAGCTCACTCAAGTGCTATTAAAGGCCGACCAATCCATCTGAGAGGGCCCATTTGCTCCTTGCAGGTACAAATGGCTATTTGCTGTACATATGCGATTACACACTCACTTCCTTTGCCCTATGCTAACAGCATGTAAAACAAAAAAGTGCCATTTTATGTACACAAAGGCACTTATCTGGGGCCCTTGGGCTCTGAATACAAAGCACTCTGAATAGATTGATGGTACTGCGGTGGGGACAAACAGGAAATGGACAACTGTGTATTTCCCAGGTTAATAGCGTAATGATTCTTTATTACTAAAAAACTTGTGCTCTTCACCACCTTTTGCTACTGATGCTTCCACAGTAGAAAAATACGCTGTAATGGAAAGCTGCCAGCTTCTGTTTAGGCAAAGGATACTGAGAAAGTCAAAAGTGGCAGAGAGGGATTCTGGACTTTTTTCCTGGTTGTTATCATCTTATTTCTTTGCAGTTTCTATTATTGTTGATGTAAATCTATGAACGATCAACATATTTCTTTGCTTAGCTTAGGACGCAATACATGGAAACCTTTCTAGCATAGTCTAGATTCTATCCAGAGTTTCCAATTTGTTTAAAAATATGCTTAAATGTAATTAACAAAAGCTTAGGTGACACAAACCCTGGACAGAGCATTTCATCCATGTACCTCCAGAGACGTAAGCCTGAATTGCATGCTCCATGCAAGGTGCTGCGAGTTTTACTGCTTGTATCAGCTAAGATCCCTGGTGAAAACTACAGCAAAACAATTAATTAATTCATTCAAAAATAAATAAAGCCACCAAAAAACTCTCATACAATAATCCCTACACTTTCTTCCCCACTTATTTCCTGCAAGCAAAGAGTATTTTTCTCTTCAGAAAATTAATCTGCACAGAAAAGCATCAGGCCTGTTAAGATTGTCACTCCACATAAAGAGTATGATTTGTGCTAAAATTTGGGCTACGTTTTTTAAAGAATGAGGCATTCACGGACCCTGCTTTACAGAGAGAATTTTTTTTTCATCCTCCCTCAAACACATTTGTTACTTAAATGAAATATCAGTGTGAAAGGTACTCTTAGAAATATTTGTGTATCCTTGCCATAAACACCAACAGCATTCCCCTGACAGACAGTACTAATAAGGCTAGCAATGTAATCTCATGATTTGTACTTTTTATTGCCCCTTGGTGACTCACACTCCAAACATTCAGGTAGTTCTCAGCATTTTGAAATTTGGCTTTGTGTTAAATTTTGAACAATATCTGCCATTTTACACCTCAGAGCTCAGAGAAGACAGCACAGTAGTTGGTGTACAGATGTGACAGAATGTTTTTATTCCAGAAAAAAGCTCCCTGTTTTTGACACACTGGAAAATGTACAGCCAGAGAATGCTTGAGGCGAAGATGCCACACCAGCCTTACATCTGTCTGCTTTCATTTGTCTACAACTGTGCTTATAGATAAAACAAGCCTTCCAGATGTCATCACAAGCAGTGTTCATATGCTGACTTCACTGAGATGCTATTGTTTGCTGCCAGCATAACAGAGTTGTAAAACTAAAATATTTAAACTCTGTGCTACTCAACACAACTTTGAATGTCACACAGGATCTTATTTCAGGATTAATTAATGTACACCCCAATAAAATAATCATGTGTTAAAAAACAAAGCTAGCTGGCATATACAGTATGCTGCCCTTTTTTCTTTTTCTTTTTCTTTTTCTTTTTCTTTTTCTTTTTCTTTTTCTTTTTCTTTTTCTTTTTCTTTTTCTTTTTCTTTTTCTTTCTTTTTCTTTTTCTTTTTTTTCTCTCTCTCTCTTTTTTTTCTCTCTCTTTTATTTATTTTTATTTTTATTTTATTTTTATTTTTATTTTATTTTATTTTTATTTTTATTTATTTATTTTTAAGACACCAGCCCAGTTCCAGGAAATACAGTGGAGCTGAAGTACTTGCTGGTAAGGGAACAAAACATATACCCCCACATGTCTGAGGAGAAGGGTTCAACATTTCTATCCAGCATGTGGTAACATTTTGCATATTCTACATATTGTTAAATGTCCTGGTTTTGTGGAAGAAAGATTATTGATGAAAACTAGATATATTTTAGAAGCATATCTTGGTCTACAGTGTTAGTTATTAAATCTTTATTACAGCTGGTGGCAAACAATTAAGATTATTGCAAAATTCGTGAGTTTTCCTATACTATGTCTTCTGGACATTACAGTATCATTAATTGCTTACAATCTCAAAACTGCAGAAGGTTTCTCCAAGTGACCATTCTGCTTTGGAACTTCTAATCATTTGTGCTTAGTTAAGATAGGACAGCATTGGTTTAAAAAAAATGTTTTTTATATTCCTCTAGCTGTTTGTGTGGAAAACAGACATTTTCCTCTCCAGGTATTTCTTATGTCTTTATGTGTTTTTTGTTCAGTGATTGGAAGATAACCAGAGGAAGCAAACTTTTACCATGGAAAGTATCTTAGTTTGGACATTTCTTGCTGTGAATGTAATTATAATCTGGAGTTTTAAACCTTTTTCTTTCAAGTCCTTTTGTGAAAATTATCCTACTGGACCATTGCATACAGTATACCTATCATGCCATATGGAAAATGTTCAGCTATCTCTATGTAGATAGTTTTAATTTCTGAAAGTTCTGAGTTACTAACTCATAGAGAAGTAGGGTAGGTTGTAGAAAACCACGGGAGTTTGTAAACTCTCCAGAACAAATTGGCTTGGAAGACATGTAATTTCCAAAGTGACAAAGTGCAGACTATGCAAACTTTAAGACACAACTTTAAGACACAACTAACTGCTGGTAAAGAAAATTCTAAATGTCTGATAAAGTCAGACATTATATAGGCCTACCCTCACTTTTACCAGGTTTGGGGTACAAGATATAAAGAGATCACAATGGCCAATCCATAAATTGCAACAGAAAGAGGACTGTAAAGTTTGACTGAAGAAAACTTTTAATTTCTGTCAGCCTTTGCTCACATTGGGAGAGGCTGCATCTGCAACTTCGTAAAGTCTACAGAGAATACTTTCAGCTACCATATCATTTATCAGGCAAATAATTGGCATTCTAGGAATTTGTGTATTCTTCCAACATGTTAAGAAACCTGTATGCACCAGGAGTCACATACATACCATAATCTGAAGTCAAGGAATATACATGTTCATTTGATAAAGCTATAGGGGTTTTAAATACTAAGGAAAACAACAGGGCATTACTTACCTGGTAAAGCTGTTTTGCATGACACTTGATCTGCTGAAGGGTGAACACAGCTACATGTCTCATGACTAATTGCAATTAGCATATTTCCTTCTCTAATTTTTTTTTTTTTTTTATATTCCTTTCAAGAAAACCAAGTCATAGAACAGTAATTTGGTCAAACAACAGAAAGCAATTGAGAGCTCACCTGTTTTATTAACAACAACAACAACAAATTAAGATATATGTACATAAAATCCAATTTGTTTTGACAAAATTAAGGGATGAAAAGTCACTTATTTACACTAGAACTGTTAAAAGACTGTGGTCATAACACTAAAAATGTACACAAGTCACAACTTCTAAATGGATCTAAATACAAATATTTGAGGGTGAAGACAGTATGACCCATTGCTAGAAAACAGAACTCCATATGTATGGTAGAACTTTGCACTCCAGTTCACTCATCCACTAACAGTGAGACACATCTTGCTATTTGTCATCCATGTGTACTTCAAAAGAACCTAGAGCATGCAGTCTTCATTCTTTCATGAACCCTAGAGCTGATTCAGTTTACTGTCAGGAATATCTTATGACTATTTTATTTAACTGCTGAAGAAAATGCATATTATGGGTTATACAGCAAGCTACCCAAGATCAATCATTTCAAACTCTAAAGTTTTCTGGATTGGTAATTGAAATTTTACACACATGCACACCAAAAAAATAATAAATATAGATAGATAGATAGATATAAACATATATTATATATTATATATTATATATTATATATTATATACATTCACATACACACAAATATTTACACATAGGACTTAGAGGAAAGCTAATTGTAAATAAATTGCAAATGTCTTCACCTTTTATTTTAATAAGAAGGTCTTATCTGAAGACATTGTACATCACTTCCTTTATGCTTCAGAATAAAAGCTTATCAAGTCATGTATCCTGCTCATTCATAAACTACATGTTATATTTGTTCACTGTTTGATCCACTGGACCAGAACCAGAAACACTGATCTCAGCTCATCTTGTATAATTTCAAACATTAAGCTCCACATTGTAACCTTAAGCAGCAGTAAATACACATATTTGATTAGGGAGAGTAGTAACAGAAGGACTTAAGGAGCTTTCAGGGGGATATACCTACATTAAAGTTTGTAGCACTTGCTAGCTGTTCTTACCAGCTAACAATTTTCAAATTGTACTTTCAGAGAACAATAGTGATCTCAGCAGCAACATGAGCGTAAGTTAGGAGCTGAGTAATTGGTCTTCCTTAAAACTGATTTTCAGTTTTGTTGTTGCTGTTGTTTGGTTTATTTTGTTGTTGATTTTTTTTTTTTTTTTTTTTTTTTTTTTTTTGTGTGTGTGTGTGTGTGTGTGTTTAAAAATATAGTGTCTTCTTTAATAGGACTTACTGTAGAGGCATACAGCACTTGGTCCAAAGAACGCATTCTGCTCCACTTCTACCAACAGAGCAAAAAAGCTGGTTGACTTGGGAATGATTACATGATGAAAAGGATAAGAATCAGGGGGAGTTAAGTTACCTCTGTTGTGAACAGCTGCAACTGAATGCAGAAAGTAAAGAATTAAGGCATATGCCTGTCAAGAACCAAGATGTCTATCTCAAAATTATTGTTTTATGGGTAGTAAAAGGCACTCAAGGAAACTGTCAAAGACCTGCCTGGCCTTAATTTAGGGGCCTAAACCTCACTAAAAATGAAAAAGATTTGAACTCTTAAATGTCTAAGTCACTTGGAAATGAAACTCAAGATCCAACTTGAGATTTTTTGAAAATATTATTAAGTGACTCATTTCTATAACCATTCACAAATACTGTCATCTAGAGTTTGCAGACTATATCTGTGAACTAAAAATTTAAAGGATATATATATATATATAAAAGCTATATGTATGTGTGTGTGTATATATATATATATACACATACATATTTATGTACCTTTTAGGCATAATTGATCTCTTTTAGAAGAGAGGAATAAAAGAGGAAGAGAGACAGAGTCCATCCCCTCTGGAAAGACATTCATACTTTTCCTCACACGCACAGCACAAATGCTTGTTTGCACAGTATTGACTGTGACATACACATGTGCATTTGTCATTTACTCATTGTCTATGCAATACAGGTATCTTCAGATATCAGTCCTATTTGCAAACAGAATCCATTCAATTTCCCCTATTATTTCATCAGGACCAGCTGAACTGCTGAAACAAGCTTGCAGCTGCGAGCTCTGATGCAGTACCACTCCCATTCATGTCTATTAGTGCTCCCTCTGGTCTGTGAGACTGAATACATTGTTACTCTAAAATTTCTGACCTAAAAGTACAAGAATCCCCAGGGTTATGCTTCCTATACCTGGTTCATCTAGTCAACGGCCTAGCATATTCACAGTCTGTCTTGACTTACAATTTTTAATGCTTTATCTTATGACTTCTAATAAAATCTGTCACACCCTATATAACCTATGTTCTTCTGTGAATGAAAGCCAGCAAAAATACAAAGGTGTGTTCTGCGGTTTTAGTGAAATAATTTGTAGAAGGCAAAGTCCATCCTAGAGCCACAATGTCTTTTCCCTCCAAGTTGCATGAAACATTTGTATCTTTATTGGAGCTGATTTCGCTTAAGCCCTTTGAAAATAAATCATTCCCAAAAGCACTCAAGATTTCCCTGAAGACTTTGTCAGGCTTCCTGCTTCATAGGTTTCCACTCCTTTGCTGTAAGGCTAATGCATTTTAGGGATGTTTGTTCTGATGCAAAGCTAACTTAGGAGTAAAAATAAACTACCAGCATTTACAATACTGTTGGAAGGGAAAGAATGCTAAGTGCTAAACTTAAATTACCAGACCTGGTAGTAGATCCTTAATAACTTTCTCTTGAAAAAATTGCTGCTGTCTCAGAGGAAAAGACATTTAGTAAGAGTATAATGATTATTTTAAATATAAAAATAATTAAAAAAAAAATAAAATTAAAAAAGTCCCCAAACCTTCAATAGCCTTACATGAAGAAAAAATAATGATTTTGTGGGAGAAGATGATGGTACTCCACTTTCAGTTTGATACATGAAACCAATCGTTGCCATTATTACTCAAGTGCATGTTTATTACTCACTAGCCATCCTGTTTGCCCTTCTGTGAACACTAGGAGCTACATTTAGTTTGTTTCAAATGTGTCTGTATGTGAAAAGTTTTTATTACTGTTCGCATACATCAGTATGTATTTTTTAAATCTTAGTATTTAGAAACAAAGATATTTTTGCATAGATTATTTAGATTGCAAGACCAGCAACTTGTTGATTAAAGAACACACCATTATCTTAGCATACATTCAAGCATGTAAAATAATTATTTATTTTGAAATTCTGCTCTGTAGACAGGGTATTCATGTTAGTGAAGTGTTAGTACTTCACAATGCAAATGGAACTACATAACAGAATCTTACTTTAGATCCATGTTGGAACACAATTTCTTTCTTTTTTTTTTTTTTTTTTTAAATAACCCAATTTAACAATTCAGAAGTTCTCATGTATGTTTTATAAAAATGTATGAAAGACCTAAAAACCACTGAGAGCCATAACTTCGAGCTGGCTCATTTGTTTCCATTTTATTACAGTACTACATGGTGGGTATCAGGCTCTTCACAGAAAGTAGCACATTAAATCTTTATTCTAATCCATTTTAGCAGAACAATATTAATAGTTTAATACTATTTTGTCTGACTGATAAAATGCCATTCAGATAAGACCAAAGAGAGCACTGAACCCCAGCAGAGACTTATCCTGAAAAAAAATCCACCAGAAGTATTACTTGAAGCTATCACCAAAATAACACTTCCTCTTATATTCTATTTTTTTCTCATTCTCCCAATGAACTCCCAATGCATTGTCTGAAGGCCACCACACAGATGTGAAATGCATTGTTTATATTGATATCCTGTATTTTTGGCAGACCAGGTTTATATTTGGGGCCCTGTAATGAGGGCCCTGTAATGATGGCCCCTGTAATGCAGTTTCACAAAAACAGGGAAACAAACAAAAAAAACTTCTGCAGCTTCTTGAGTATGTCTTAGCAGGAAATCAAAAGAAAGGAAATGATTTGAGTAGATTATAGCTATATACTATAGCCTAGATATAACTGAAATCAACGCCAATTCTCTGTACTCTCTGCTGCACCATTATCTAATCCTAGCTGTGGGAAGGCAAGGTGGATGAACAGTGAAGATCCAAAACTGTTCAGGCCTTGTCTCCTTTTCATTGAGTTCAGAAATGAGACTTAAACACAACTGTTCCCTCACTAAATGGCTAAACATTAATATTATGTAATGAGGAACATGTCCATTTCAACTGACACACAGAAAAAGGGTACTATTAAACCATCTATACAGTTCTGTAAACCAAACTGATGAAACAAAGAACATACAAAATTGTGTGCTCTCTATTGCCAGTGCCTCATTAGCAGACCTGGTCCTCCAGCTCCTTCCCCAGACAAACTCGATACCTCTTCTTAAACCCTTCTGGCAAATGTAGACACAGAAAGAGTATTACAGGAGAGGAAAATAAGGGCTAAGGCTAAGTTAACTTCTGCAGAACCAGATCTCTTTCCACCCATATCAGAAAGCCAAAGCATCTGCTGTGAATCAGTTTTCCATTATTACATGTTGAAATAAATGCCTGATACTGTACAAGACTGTTTTATTTTCTGCCATCTTTTTTTTCTGTTTATTCATTTATTGTTCTTATTTACTTACTGATGCAGGTCTTCTTGGCTGTTTAGGCTAGCACTTTACAGGCTAAAAACTTCATTCACAAATCTTACTAATTTTAAGTCTCATTTGCTTTGTCTCTCAGTATTCCCAGGAAATTCAGCTACAATCTAATTCTTCTGTGTAACTGTGTACTTTTGTCTTCAGAGCCACCTGCAGGTCTACACCTTTTGTGTATAATAAGAAATCAACCAGCAGCTATCCTCTCATATGCTGTAACCATGTTCTACTAGCTCAAAGAGCTCTACTCTAGCATAGATTCCAAAAAGAAAAAAATATTCTGCATCCTCTCAAAAGTCACAATTGTTGATCAAAAGAACATACAAAAAAGAAATTCCAGATTCATATTTTCTAATTTGCTGAAATACAATAATCTTAAGAGTCAAGAGGGAAGGGCATGGGTCTAAAAGGCATTTCTGTTATCTCAGGTTTGAAATAACAACATTGCTGCACAGCATTGTCTGAAGAGTTAATGTCACCATATACATTTACTCCACAATAGTGTCAGAATTTTCCAGAATAAATATCTTCATTCAGGTTGACTTTCATGAAGATGAATTTGGACAGATACTAAGTAACAGAAAGTACCAACAAAGGACTAAGAATATTGCAGTTACTCAAATAATCCAAGGTGATCCATTGTAGCAGTGAGTATGACAACCTTCTTATATTGGATCATTGGATAGATCTTTTGCTCCTGTTTAAAACCTCTATATTGGTTGCAGAATCATGAAATAAAGTTAATTAATTAAATCCTTTCCATCTTTTTTTTTTTTTTTTTTTTTTTTTTTTTTTTTTTTTTTTTACTAAGAGAGATGGACAATCAAACAAAAAATCACCAACAATATGCCACCTTGTCCAGCCAAAGGCTTGTGGGAGCATGAAATTAGGTGGCAGAAACTTGGACAGAGTTATGGGTTTATGGGTTTCAACCTTATCCCCATCTCTCAGGAAAAAAAAAAAGTTAGAAGTCCTCATGAGTCTCCAGTTACATAGCCTAGGGACATATGTGGCTCTGGAAGGAATTAAATACGACTACAAAAGAAAATTATTATCATATAAACCAAAAAAGAAATCAAGCATTCACATTACTTAATTGAAGACATCTAACTTAGGTGATCTCCTTGCCTTTCCCCAGTTTAGACAGTCAAAGCTCCAAATGTAGGAATCTGTGTTAGATATCTAAAGTAAGCAATTTGAATACCCTGGGACTCTTCAAAACTATTATTGAAATTCAGGAGAATTTGGTTGTTTAATTCATTTAAAATCCTTCAAAGATCCAATTCTAAGTTCTCTAATAAGCAAGACACCCATGATAATTCCCTATGTTTTATTAGAAAGCTGTGAGGTACATAATGGTGGTTCCTTCAGAAGACAGACAATTCTTGATGTCTCTTTCTAGCTAAAGCACAACCTGTAATTTGGGAAGCAGTAGACCTTGCATATGAGTAATATTCAGTCAGACTGTTCACACTGCAGCTAACAAAGAAGGAAATTTCCATTCTGCCATGTTTTCAGAGGTAATATATTTAAAAATCTAAGTACAAAATCTAAAAAAAAAAAAAAAAAAAATAAAAGTAATTTTGCTGTTTTTTATCAAGCAAGAAGATGGGATAATCACTGAAGCATCAGTTTGGAAGGGGCAATTCTCTAGGAACAGGTGGCAGAGACATCATCCTGAAAGCAAGTGTCCACCTCATTTTTTTTTTCATTTTTCCTTAGTTCCACTCTTAATTTTCCTGAAAGAAGGCATTTGAAAATAGAAAAAGGTTTCTTCACCTGTAAAAACTATATTGTTTCTCAAAAGAAAAAATGTTTAGTGTGGAATTACCTAGTTGCATGTGTAACCACTTCCCTCTTGTGGGTTGAATGTAACCCAAAAACAATAGGTTGTTTACAGAAACTGTCCAAAGTAAAGAAAAATGACATATTAACTTTTTTTTTTTTTTTTAAATGATCTATTTTTTTTATACCATTCTATCTGTAACTTCTGCCAATTTTATCATTTTATCATTTATAGAAAACCACAGTCTCTCCCTAACCATTTTGTAAGAATCTCCCTAACCAAGTTGCGCCAGGGGAGTTTTAGGTTGGATGTTAGGAAGAACTTCTTTACCGAAAGGGTTGTTAGACATTGGAACAGGCTGCCCAGGGAAGTGGTGGAGTCACCATCCCTGGAAGTCTTTAAAAGACATTTAGATGTAGAGGTTAGGGATATGGTTTAGTGGGGACTGTTAGTGTTAGGTCAGAGGTTGGACTCGATGATCTTGAGGTCTCTTCCAACCTAGAAATTCTGTGATTCTGTGAAGATGGTTACTCTCTTGTTATAACAATCACTGCACACTTGTAGGGAAAACTACGTGGTGGCTAGAAGGCCTCTCCACAGTTATGTAATGGAAATATAAGTCTTGCATAACGTTGACAAGGCTGCTTTCACTAATTTTAAAAACTATGATAGTGAAGTCGAGGTAGAGGCTCAAGGATTGAGACATTCTGAGACCAGAAGAACCCACTGTGTCATTTCCATAACACAACTCATTTCTCTTGTGGTTCACCAAAGGAAAGAGGTAGTCTTCTCCAATTTAAAAGCAAACTGCACATATTATTGTAAAATGGCAGCAACAAAATGATAAATTTAGTAGAAATTTAATAAAGAAAATGAGAAATTTAGTAGAAAATAGTTTTGTTTCAGACAGCTGTGGTTTGTATTATTTAACTTCATCCTCCTGCAGATAAAAATAAATAAATAAATAAATGTGGATAGTGGACTAGCTAATGAAATATATATTCATAGCAACACAACCTTTCCCAGATGATTTTCAAACCAGAGTACAACACACTATTCCAATGAAGTGTACATTCCCTTTATTGATGTTTGAATGATTCTGCATCACTTTGATTTGAGAATATTTCATGACATAGCAGAATTTTTTTAGTAGTCAATAAATTAAATATGCACAAGTTTATAATTTTTATATAGGTAATATACTATAGATAAATTTTATAGAATATAGCTATATATATGATTTATATTAACATTACAGTTTGGGAATGGGTGATTTACTGATGCTTTTTGCCCTTGTTATGGTGTATCTCTGTATACATCAGCTCAGTACTACCTTTATAAGTATTTTAACTGCCATTATTAATCAATAAAACTGGCCGATCTATGTGCCACCTTTACAGTATATATTGTTAATGTGTTAATTATCCCATGAAATACATTTAGAGAGAAGATCATTAATTTCCAAATTTCCAGGGATTTTATCCAGAAAAGGATTTCAACAGTTTCAAGTGGGACTCTCTAGAAAGAGAGATTAAAGTCCAAAGCAAAAAGGGGCTTTTCCAACAGTCTGTGAATAGAAAAGACTTTTTTTTTTTTTTTTTTTTTCTCTGTATATTCCCCTCAGTAAAGGCAAAGGTGGTACGCAAGCGCAACCACATTTCTGATTAAACTTTCCTGGGCCCAAGTAGGTTTAGAAGAGGTATCTCTGAAAAGTAAAAAAATCCTCATAGTCTGACTAATCAAACCTCTAAAATAATATTGAAAATATATATATATATAATTATTATCCTTCTTGGCAAAACTAGTAAAAACTGAAGTGGAATTTATGCTTTTTTGGGGTACATATGTCACTTTTCACCGAAGCTCACTATTGAGTTTCCCATGAGGAGAATTGACAGAAATGTACAGACAAAGAGGTGAAGATCCTCATGCCTTTGACTTACACCTTGAGCAGACATCTCCAAATATAAAATGTTATGCCAGCTATAGTTATGAATGCAAAACCATAAATGGTTTGGTTAATCTGGGATTCATGAACTCAGTAAGTGGTACTGGAATTAATTGCTGTTGTAACACACATCCACTTACTTTCAAGGATCTGAATGCTTTGGCTCTCCAGCTATAGTTTTTCTGAACATTTCTTGGTTTCCAGTAGGAAGGATGACTGAAATACCATGAAAGGAATGCTATCTGTAATCTGTTATCTATTAATCTAAGACCAATTTATCCAAGAAATCTCATATGATATTAAGTATAAAGAATATTGGTTGAATCATGGCTAATTCATCAAATGAAAATTCCCGATGTTTTGCAGTTCACTTTTTATATATAAAATATTCACCATGTTTCACATTTGATAAGTGACTTTGCAATTTAAAATTAAAAAAAAAAAAAAAAAAAAAAAAGGTTTTATAGATTTAAAAGTCCAGGTCATTTACGTATCATTCTTACCATGTGTGAAATACTCTGGTACTAAAAAAACTAATGTCCTACTTCCAGTTGTGTTTCTGAAAAACAAGCAACTTTATGTAACACACGACAGTGATTTTCCAGCAAAAGTTTGACAGTGCATGGGTCCCGTAGTTGAAATTTTTGCTCTAATCTTTGTTTATAGTAGAAGTAAATAATCCAAACAAAGAGCATTCCACTATGCAGGGCTGATGGCTAAGTGATAAGGCAGAGCCCGGCACCAATGACAGAATCAGTAATCTATTGAGGTGAAAAACAGCACTGATAAGTAAAACTGTCTTCTGATTTATAGACCCAAAGTTGGCTTTTTAACCCTTGAAAACCTGTACCACACAAAAGCCTGGGAAGAGAGGCATGTTAAAGAAAAAAAGAAAAGCCTCAAAGGAATTTTTTAAAGAAAAAATGTAGAGGCTAAGATGATACTTTTATCTCCATTAAAGCACCATAAACCTGAATTTTAGATATACTACTTTTAAGGACTCATACCAGTAATGAACTTCTGTTACACATAAAATTGTTCAAAAAGCACAATTTACAATAAAGTCTTCTAATATGGATCCTTTTTTGTTTATATAAAAATAAATTATCTTAAAAAATAATGAACATTCATCTTGCAATGCTTAACGATGATATGAAACACAATATCATAGAACCTTTGGTGTCACTTGTATCTCCAGTAGTTAAGTCCTGAAATCCTGTCCAAGACACTGGTCTCTAGGCAGACTGAAATATTTTCAGTTCCTCTATACATCACATTCAATAGTTAATTCAATAGTTAATATTTCTCAGAATCACAGAATCACAGAATTGTAGGGGTTGGAAGGGACCTCAAGAGATCATTGGGTTCAAAGCCCCTGCCAAAGCAGGTTCCTTAGAGCAGGCTGCCTAGGTAGGCGTCCAGACGGGCCTTGAATATCTCCAGAGAAGGAAACTCCACAGCCTCCCTGGGCAGCCTGTTCCAGTGCTCTGTCACCCTCACCATCAAGAAGTTCTTTCGCATGTTGGTGCAGAACTTCCTGTGCTCTATTTTATGACCATTACTCCTTGTCCAGTCCCCACCAACCACTGAAGAGGTTGGCCAAATCCCTCTGTCTCCCACACTTCAGGTATTTATACACATTGATGAGATCCCTTCTCAGTCTTCTTTTCTCCAGGATGAACAGACCCAGGTCTCTCAGCCTTTCCTCAAAAGGAAGATGCTCCAGGCCCTGTATCATCTTTGTGGCCCTCTGCTGGACTCTTACCAGGAGATCCCTGTCTTTTTTGTACTGGGGAGCCCAGAACTGGACACAGTACTCCAGGTGAGGCCTGACTAGGGCAGAGTAGAGGGGGAGGATCACCTCCCTTGACCTGCTGGCCATGCTCCTTTTAATGCACACAAGGAGTATGGCCTGTGTAAGAAGTATCTTATCACTTACTTTCCATAAGAATTCTCTTTTTTTACAGCATAAAAAGAGATTTTTAAAGAAAAATATTTTAAACATATATTTAAATTTGCTTTCAATATTTAAAGAGCACATTATTTAAACTCCCAATGAATATAAAGAAACATATCAGAAGTGGAGTACGTTTATAGAACAATGACACATGGATTTAATGCTCATAGATAGGAAAGTTTATTTTTTATGATTGACTTTCTTAAAAACACTTGCACAGCCCTGATAACTGCTGCAACACTTTTAAAGAGTTCCTAAATGCGGAAGGTAATTATAAATTTGCATATATGAATAATTGCTTAATAAACAATGTTACTGGATTTTCAGTTCTTACCCCACCATTCCATATATGGATAACTAGGCTTACAGAATTGAGGTGACTCTTTGACCAATGTACCTTTACAGTTAAATCTGCTTTTTATGGTCCTGTTACAGTCAAAGTCACTGAAACCTTTTTGCTAATTCTCATGCCAGTCCATCTAACTGTCTCATTAGGTGATAGAGAGGAACCTGTACTTTGTAACAACTGAGAGATAGTTTATACATTTGCTAACCAGGATTAATCGACCATATTTGAAAGGAAAAAAATAATGCAGAATTATGATAAACAGTGCTATAGCATCAGAGCTGTGGTCCAGAAATGTAGCTACAAATTTTCAGACCATAAAACACCTGCAAGACAAAAATAATGGAGAATTTCTGTACTTGATTTACAGCATCTTAGATTTCAAACACAAATATGTTCCTATACAGACTAAGTGTAATCTCAGTTTAAGTTCACCTTAATGTATGTGAAAATTTCAAGGCATCTCCGAACACTTCCCATGCTATTCAATCCATGAACATTAATCATATTTCCAGTGAGATAGGACAGTAACACCAGACATGGCTCCTGAAAATTATAGTTCCCACAACAGCTATCGCACAGCTCACCTTCATGCTACACACGCACCTAACAGCTGCTTCTATAACTTCTGTGCAAACTAGAGAAGTTTCTGAAGATTTCTATTCATATAATTTTAAATACAAATCTTTCATATTTTAGAGTACTATTTTAATGATCAATAATATTTAAACTACTAAAATCTCCTTAACAATATGTTTACCAACCAAAATGATTTGATCTGGAGAATATCCAGATTTTCCATTAACCACCCAAAAAACATTCACTTAACCACCTGAAAATACCACCTCCCTTTTAAAGGCATTTTTGGCCAGTGTTCTGAGTATCTGCATACAAAAGTTCTTCCTTGAAATTAATAAAGCTATTCTTACCTATAAAACTCCTTTCTTTCATGTGGGTAGTGGAATTTTGATTATGGTTTTATTGGAAGAATAAAAAATAAATTAATTCTTTGTAAAATTATTTGATCTCTTCAACATATGTAATTTTGATAACATACTGCAAATACTATGTATTATTACCATCTCCCATCAGTCAGCAAGACACAGTTAGGTATGATGATTTCTCAGTTTTCATACAATCCGATTAAAAATACAGTCTTTAGTAAGGCAATGTAGACAAATCCTGCTATTTCCTTTAAATCCATGAACCTAGCTGTTACAGTAAGATTTTACTAAATAATTTAATTTTACATCACAATAAGAAAATTCTTCCACTAGAGTAGAATGATTAGAATGTATGACAGCACACTTAAAACACTGCAAGACAAGCTAATGTATCACTGAAAAGTTATCTTCTCTGGATTTATAATTCCATCTATTAAGTACAGAAGCTGTAGGCCCAAAGTCTCTAGGACAATAGTCTCTGACTTCTAACCTATGGGAAACAAAACAAAACAAAACAAAACAAAACAAAACAAAACAAACAAACAAAACAAACAAACAAACAAAACTACAAAACAACAAAACTAAACAAACAAACAAACAAAAACACAACAAAACAGAATTTCTTCACCACGTTGGTATACTGTGTCAAAAAAGTGCAAAACATTTCATTTTTAATAATGAAAACTTTCGTGGCTTCAGGCTCTGGTATCTCAAAAGTTCCATGTTCAAGTAATACTAAATCCTACCAAATAAATAAATAAATGCTGTTAGACAGCCCAGAACTACATACAGTTTTACTGTATCCATTTAATTTTACTGACAGCATGAGTGAACAAAATATTTCAGTATCTAAAAAAATTGCTACTATTTTAAATAATGATTTTAATAACATCTCATTATTCTCTCAGATAACATAATAAAGGCATCACAGTACATTATAATAGCGCAGACTTCCACTTGAACAGAAATATTGCTGTTTACTGCTATGCTTAAATTTGAAAGTTCTTCTGCCTTTCTTTAAGTAAAAAAAATAATGAAAGCCTGAAAGGAACCACAATCTGACAATTTTTGTAGTGTTTGTAATAAAATAGTCCAGTGCCAATGACAACAAAAAGAAAAAGAGAGAAAAGGGAGAAAAAGGAGAAAAGGGGGGAAAGGGAGAAAGAGAGACAGAGAAGGCAGGGGAGGGGAGGGGTAGGGGAGGGGGAAGGGAGGGGAGGGGAGGGGAGGGGAGGGGAGGGGAGGGGAGGGGAGGGGAGGGGAGGGGAGGGGAGGGGAGGGGAGGGGAGGGGGAAGGGAAGGGAAGGGAAGGGAAGGGAAGGGAAGGGAAGGGAAGGGAAGGGAAGGGAAGGGAAGGGAAGGGAAGGGAAGGGAAGGGAAGGGAAGGGAAGGGAAGGGAAGGGAAGGGAAGGGAAGGGAAGGGAAGGGAAGGGAAGGGAAGGGAAGGGAAGGGAAGGGAAGGGAAGGGAAGGGAAGGGAAGGGAAGGGAAGATTGTAGAAAGAGAGAGCATTGAAAAACAACAGTAGCCACCTGACATAAAGTAAGTAAAAGAACTGTTTGTGCCCAGTACTTTGGAAGAAATTGTTCAGGAACAATTCATCCATGTGAAAGTCTGAGTCATAATGCTGTCAAGGTCGGTGAGATCTCTGGTGATCAAGTCAGCAAGTATCAGCCATACATGCTAGGCTGTCTTGGTGCAAAACTAAGATGTGGGCACTCCAAATCCTATTATTTTTACATAACAAGCAACACCCATCATAATTCATATTTTTTTATACTACATCTACCACACTGCTTCTGTATCACTCCCCTAAACTCTCTAACGGCTCCCATGTCAATTTGTTCTCAAAGATTTATCATGACATTGTGAAATAAAGCAGATCAGCTCTGACCCTCAGTTGATATAAACAGCAATAGCTAAGACTTTGGAAGTGATCACAACATAAAGGTCTTGAAATCTACCTGTCACAAACATCTGCTTCATTCTCCTGACTCGAATCTGTTTGTGCTGAGCTTCTTGCCCATGCTTTTCCTTGTGCCACCATGGAAACCAGATCAAATATCATCAAGTCAGGATGTAAGCATGTTTTCAGATGCTTTGCAAATCACTCTACAGCTCCAGAGATAAATTCCCCAAAGCTTCAATCTGAATTGAAGGTTCACCAACCTAATGCAGCTAGGATTGAAGAGGCAGTTCCCTGCAATTGCTCTATCTAATAGCCACAAAGATGAACTCATGGGCTTGCAAGAAAAAAGTGGAAAGATTCCTGGCAAATAAAGAGACCAAGAATCAGACTGAACTAGGAACTAGTGAAGGGCATGGTGAATTTAGTTGAAGATTTAGTGTGTTGTTTCCAAAATGAACAAGGTGGAGGTGAAGATGACAGAGAAAGGCCAAGGACAAAGCTCTAATGGAAAAGCAAAATCTGCATTGTGGCTCTGGAGATTCCTACCGTACAAATAAATTGTAAGGATAAGAATTTCCTGTGCCTCTTCCTTTACAATGGCAGTATGTCTATTAATCCTGCATAGTCAAGCACTCGTTCCTGGCATTTTACCCCTTCTAAGGCTCTTAATGAACTTCAGGTTGTTCCTGCTGTGTCTGCTCCTTTCTGTGTCGTTGAGGTAAATATTTCCATGAAACTGAGCACTTTCCAGGATCAAGGTAAAATATTTTGTGTGGAATTCCTCTCTACTAGTATGTCCAACATAAATAACCTTGTAGGCTAGAGTTCTGATAAAGTCAGTAGAGAGAATGTGGCATTTCCAGATCATGACTGATGCACACTATATAAGGGGATGGGAAGGAACATTAAATGTTCACTGACATCAAATAAACTTGGAACAGACCAAACACAGTACCACGAAATGGCTGAGGCTGGAAGGGACCTCTGAAGATCACCTAGTCCAACCCCCCTCTGCCAGGCAGGATCACCTAGATCACGTTGTGCAGGATGGCATCCAGACAGGTTTTGAATATCTCCAGAGAAAGAGAGAGGTCCACAACCTCTCTGGGCAACCCACTTCAGTGCTCTGTCAACCTCACAGGAAAGAAATGCCCTCTCATATTCAGCTGAAACTTCCTGTGCTTCAGTTTGTGTCCGTTGCCTCTCATCCTGTCTGTTTCCTGAAAATCTGGCAAAAGAAATGCCAAAAGAAGTGGCAAGAAATATTTATCTTTTATAAGATATATTGTAAGATTCTTTTCTTACAAACTAGAAATACAAATAGCTACTTTGTGAGGAGGTAGGGGAAAAAATTTCTTTGGTGTGTTGCAAACCTACTTCTACCTATTTCAGCAAGTGTCACAGAAATGTACAAAAGTAAACCAGTACTTCTATTGCCAGAGTAGGGTTTATATTATGAACCAGAAGAATCCCTGGGATCATCCAGTAGACTGTAAGGACCAAATAAATACTGAGTAGCCCCTGCTGGAAAAAAACAAAACAAAACAAAACAAAACAAAACAAAACAAACAAACAACAGAAAAAACACCCCAGCACCACTTGCTCATGGAATCAAGAAATGTGTCATGTACATACGTATCCAAGGGAAGTAAATTAAAGTCAACATGTGATCTCAGGTACGGCATCCTGCCTATTGGGTGTTTTACCTTGCAACATGAATATCCCTTAATTGTGTGTTGCACAATACTTACATGTTACACACATTGTATGCATGTATGTTTTATATAATGTTTAAGGATAGGTTGGAGGTTTTATCTAAGGTATGGAGATGAACAAAAAAATTCAAGAAATTGCCATTAGCAGACGAAACAAATTTTGTTTCCAAGAAACTTCGAAGTGTTGCCTGTGGTTCCTTCTCTGGTGTTATTTATGCCACACCCAATCCTGTATACTACTGAATCAAAAGAACTGTAAGAAATGTTAATACAAGGGTATACATGTATGGCATGTTTGTGATATTTAGGCCTCTGTTAAACATGCCCCTTTTCAGAAATCAACATCAGTAGCTTTCCAACTTCTTTGCCTATTCCTTTGTCTTCTTGCACATTCAATTATTTCTGAAAATAATATAATAAGAACACTCAAAAGCTTGGATTTCATCAGATTTCTAAACATGAAGGTTACTCATAAACCCCTGAAGACAATAATCCTTTATCTTCTACTATTCACACTATTTCCTTTCCATCTTTTTTTTTCTTTTTTTTTTCTTTTTTCTTCCAAGGAAAACTTCTCATCTTCTTATCTTATTGTTTGTTGAATATGGTCACCTTAAATTATATTCAATTAATATAAAATATATTTTTCTGAATTTTTGGTAGAGAAGGAACATTAGTGATTCTTTTAAACTCTTGTTTTCTTAGACTATGTTTTTATAGATTTCTCTATTGGTTTAGCCACAAACATTAGTGAGGCTACAAGTTATTTGTTAGGTGAAAGACTATTAATTAGAGATAAAATAAGAAGTCCAGAATTTTCAGACCTCTGAGTTGTATTTAGTGGAAACTTCCATCCAATCTCTTTCTAGCCTACGTTTTACCTCTTTAAACTTTTCTGGTGATGCTCACCATTCTGGTGTCAGGTTATTGCATGAGCTGAAAATTTTATTTGCCAAAAATGCCTTCAAGGATCTATTACATCCCTTTCACTCTCTTAGGCAAAGCCACCATCCAATACATTCCTTTCCCTCCATCTCATCTTCCTCTTTTGCAAAAGTAAAAGCTTCAAATGAAATACTGACTTTTTTTTTTTTTTTTGTAATTAAAATTGTTTATCAATAAAAACACAATTTCATTTTATATTGCAAATATAAACAATTGAACAGCTTTTTCTTCTGTGGAGGAATTCACTGTTTCATAGGCTGCACTCTGGACTGGAGAGTCCAAATTCAAATCACTTCCTAATCCCACATGCATGCCTTCACTGTAACATGAGATTGGCTTTTTGTGGTGTCTCATCTCTTCAGGCTCTTCTAGTTTGGAAAACCACTTCAATCTCCACTGGAATAAAGAGAAGAAGAGGCATGCTTTCTGTAGGTCGTGGTATCAGACTTTTCCATGGGGGTTTAGGACTGTAAGATTCCCCAACACTTGACTAGTTATTTATATGAAAAGGAAAATCTCTGCTAGAAATGACTATTGAAGGACCACACCAGAATGTCCAAAAGTATTGGTGGTAAGAAGTAACTTGAGTTCAGGTTTGTGACTCTCATTATATGGAACAGGATTTTTAACTGAGGGGAAAGGGAGTTTTATCCACCAGGAATTATCACAGGTATATCTCATTTTCAAGGTTTGACAAGGATATCTTGGCCCCAAGTTTAATGAAAATTGGAATGCTTTCTCCAACTAGTTCAGTTCTGTCACAGTGGTGTGCCCTAATGAAAACGTCTTATACTGAACAACTCCTAAATCTAGTCTTGCATTCCTGTAGTTCTCTGCATATATCATGAACTGTGAAACATTTGTTTTTCCCCAGACTCTTCTGAGAAGGAAGTTGAGGCTACCAGAGCATCAGTGAGGTGTATAATGTCATCAATTTAATGGCCATTGTAAAGCTAACTGGCTATACAATAGTAACAAATTAAAATAATTAAATAGTAACAAATTAAAAGTTGTTAGCCTTTCCACTTCTGTCCTCTGCCCTCCTTCTCCCCTTCTTACTGAATGATTACACTGAGACAGGCAGTTGACATTCCAGGGCTGAACCACAAAAATAGTCAATAAAACCACTTCAAGTTTAACACATGTGTCACTTTAACAGTTCAGCTCCTTACCAACTGTAGATCCACATACTCCAATCAATGATCACCAGTGAAAAAAGTTGCCAACACCCCTAGGTTACTGTCACTAGGCTGTCTGGAAAAGTGAATCAGAGATCCAAAGAGATATGATATCAAGTACAAAGGAGCTGTATTCATTTCATTTATTTTCTGCTGTTCCAGGGAAGATGACAGATCAGGAAAAACAGATCACTTCCCTGCAGTGTCCTCCACTCCAAGTAGTTCTGTAGAAAATAAGATGGTGGCAAAGCAGGAAAAAATGGATTGCACAGGTTGATGATTACAGGTAACAGGAAAAATGAAGAGCTTAACCAGAGGTTGAAAAGAGTTGACTTACTGACAAGGTAAAAGAGAATCAGAGAGGGCAAGAAAATAAAAAGGCAGACAGGTATACTGTAAAATGGTGGTGGGAAATAAGTTGGGAGATGGTGTCATGTAGTGATGAACAAATCTCAGAAATTTTGGGCTGAAAACCTTGCAGGGAACTGATTGACTCATTAGGTCGATACTTTGCTAGATTATAGAGATCACCTGAAGGTATTTTTTTAATGGACCTTCAGGATTTTGAATTCTGAAAACAAAATCAATTTCAAAAAAAAAAGAAAAACTGAAAACCTTTCCAGATACTGCAGGAAAAAAATTGCCAAGTCAAAGCATGCAACTTTTTAAGGCTCATTTACCACTATTAGGAGAAACTGAAACACAAAGATGTGCTCAGAGCCTACCTTCCTCACCACGTGGCCTAACCTACTTGATTCTCAGCTTGCACTGATTTTACATTAATGGAACTTGATTGATGTCAGGAACTCTTCTCTCCCACAGTGGAACAACTACCATTGTTTATTCTGACTCAAAACCAAACCAAGAAATCTTTACACTGAGGTGCCTGACTTAAGCAGTTCCTTGAGAGCAATTTGTTCCTTGAGCAATTCAACTTGAGAGTTGAATTACAGAGTAATTCAGTTCCTTTGGACCAGTTTTGATCTCCATTGTTCAGCATAAGCTCATGAATGTCAAAAGACAGTGAAATGTAAAATCAGTGTATCGTTGGAAACAAGATCTTCGGTCACCAGGATTTTTGTAAACCTTTGTTAAGGATACTTCTAAAGTATCAATGGCATTGGAAAAGATCCAGCCTTTCAGCAAAATGTACTGTCTTGTTTTCTTAAAAAGTGATGTTTAAATAATTTACATTCTCCTTTTGTGTTTTGCTCTAACTGGAACCTTTATTATGTGACCTTTATTCTGGATGGCCTCTGAGGTACCATATACAATAGCTACTTCCATGCCATTACCTCATATACAAGCCAGTTGACATCTTTGCTGGATTTGAAACTCCCTTCCATCTACAAAGTCCCAGTTAAAAGGAAAAAATCTATAATTCTGTGGGTACTCTGGATCTAATCACCATCTCTAACTTTTATTCTGAGGAAGATAGTACAGCCTGCTTGCTGCTTCAGAAAACAATTTAGCATTGACACAGCTAAAACATTCTCCAAAAGTGGGCAGCAAGAAAAGCAGCAAAAACACAAATGCATGAAATGGAGTGTTGGTATCAGAATCACTAGCTATTTGCAGAATTCTTGTGTCAACAGGACCAGTAAACAAGTGCTAATATTTCTAGTGGAGGCAGCATCCATGGGGAATTACGTAGTTAGCTGCACAGAGCACAGAATCAGATCGGAGAGGGAATTTTGTCAGCTCCTGCAAGTTGGCAGTATGTGGCTGTCAAGAGTGTGAAATGGAGCTGCTTCAAAGCTGAGCAGGCTGTGACCTGAATGCTGCACATCCATGCACTCAGTGTGAGAGGATCAATGACAGCATTTGCTGGGCTCTAGTCATCCCCTCTGCTAATGAAAGCAGTCCTGAAAGGCATAATGCAGGGCCTCTAGGCAGCCTAAAGCCTAGCATTAGCAGAGTTTGTTATAAGCTTGGCTACTGAGTGCACTGAGTACCAAAGACCCCCTCCTCTATTGCTCTACCCCACCAACTCCCCCCGGCTGTCTGTTTAGTGTCACTCAGCTGGGATGGATCCCGTTAAAGATCTGACGCTTAGCAAGGACTCAGAGGTGTCTGGAACGCCTGCCTCTAATCATAAACACCACAGCTGGCAATGATGTGGTCGAGGAAAAAAAAATCACCTTGATCCAGCAGCACACATTCCCTTTGATGTTTCTGCAGTGAGTTCACTGCCCAGAGAAAAAGGTACTGCTTAAAAAAAAAAAAAATCAGGCTTGACATTCTCAAATCATAACCACATGACCCTCGATTCCAAGACCTTTTTTTTTTTCTTTAAAAAAAAAAAAAGCAACACAACCCAATCCCATGAAAACACAACATTTTGTTCTGAGAAACTCAGGGAAGAAGCATCTGACAATGATAACATGAAACAGGTTTGGAAGATAATGGCAGTTTTAGAAGAAAACACTTCCAAAAAATTCAGACTGCCACTACCAAAAATGGAAGAAGCCTTCTGCCAAAGATTGCAAACTGTGGTGACCTTAAGCAAGAGACTGTAGCTGATTCAAGGGAAAAATGAAAACTTTTCAAAAACAACATTGCTTGTGCTCTGCCACTGTTTATAAGTGCCTTATGCCCTCTTGCCTTTCGGGGTGGCCTGGTAAACACAAGAGCTCCTCTGCCACAAAATTGTGTTAAATATGCAACTCTGTGTGCATGATTGTCTACTTATTTATTTATTTATTAACCCAGAAAGGTTACAAAGAGAATTGTGAATCCAGTGGGAAAAAAACTTACTATTTATTATCTTACTTTTTGGTATCTTTCCCCGTGTTGTATATATGGTGATCAAATGCCCAAGTTTATTTATTTTGATACTTTGTGGATTTCTTCATAGATAAACATTTTTTTTTCTTGTATTTATTTCTTTCTAGACAAGGAAGGATATATATAACATCTAAAAATCTAAGACTATTACTTGTGTTCTCTGACACATCTGTGTTATTACCTCCTTATACTATGCCATCTTTTAGTCATATGCTGATACAGATTAAGAGCCTGATTTGAACAATCTTACAGCCATGTATAGTCTAATCTTGTTTTCATTATTCACAACAAGGGAGCATTACAGTTAATAATGAATTTCTTTTCCAGTCTATATGAAGAAAATGGCATACTAGACATACTGTCTAAGCCAAAGTTTATTTGCTAGTGACATAAAGAAAAATTCTGAACTAACTTTGAAAATGACATAAAAAATGTAGCTTCACATTTCACTCCTATTTTCAAATTTTAAAATCTAGCATTTATACATGTAACATGAACAGCTTGCAGAGAAGCAACTATAAATAGTCTTTTTTGGAGTATTCAATAATATTTTTTGCCTTTCTGGATATTCCTTTAAAATGTTCTTTTTCATGATTTCATGCAACACATAGGCTTATTATAGGAGTCTTTTTTCCCCAGATAGAGACCTGGTTTTATCCCTCAAAATCAGAAACAATACTAGCATCCATTTTCTAACAAGAAGACTGAAATTGACTCCACAATTTCATTACCTGTGGTATTAAAATGCACTATATGTTACTGTGGCTTAAATTGATCAGAGACATCCTGATACAAATAAATTATAGATGTGATGTAGTGTGTACAAAATGCAGAGGTCAAGAGTAAGTGTAAATTGAACCACCATGTCATGGGTGGAAAATCTGGGAGCTGTATTCCAAACCTGTGTGAGATTTCACAGGCTGTTTGTGCTGACAGCCTTCCCTGCAATTCCACCAAATGTTGCAGATTCAGATAAGACTTAGATTTATTAAGTTTATGTGCTGTTCTGCAGTGACGTGTGTGTGTGTGCGTGTATGTAAAGGAGAGAAAGGCTAGTGCAGCTGGGTTGTGAAACATTGGCAATTTACATACCCCTATATGGTAATTTTCTCCTATACTGAATGTAAACAAAATACAATTAAATAATATCCAAGATCTGCAGCCCTAGTGACACTGAAAATTATGTGAGGAACTGTCATAATCCTCTTTGATTCCATGTGCACGAATCTCTTTTCAACCAGCAAGAATTAAAATCATACCAGGAAACTGTTACTCACATACTGTCACAAACATGGGGTAATTGATTTTATTTAGAGAAGGAAAAAAATAAAATAAAATTAACCCCCCCAAAAAAAGTATTTTGTCAAGTCTTGTAGAGAATTATAGATTTTACTGCAATGACGTTTCCAAAGCTCATTTGTTTACTTCTCTGTATGTGAAGATTCAAGAGGTAGGAGTAAAGATACACATCCCTTTCTTCAAGGGAAAATCAGAGCTGTCCATCCATTCATTCTGGTTTCCTAGTTTCACTGTGAATAATTCTAAACTTACTGACAAAGTCTATTGCCTATGATAATTTTCCTTTTTCCCTGACCTTACACTATTCCTAAATATCAGAGGATGAAATTGATTAGAAATCAGTCTGATTAAGAATATGGTTTTCACATGAATATGGCTTTACCCCAAGGATTATTTTTTTTTTTGCCTCCCATACTTAAATGTGACAAAAACATTGAAATATTACTTATCAGAAACATCCCTCCAATGAGAGGCATGAGAGTTCACTAATAGATTTCCTTCAGCTTCGTTTTACAGATGAGTTTTTAAAGTGTTTTTAAAGTTTTTAGTTTTTTTTTTTTTTTGTTTGTTTTTGGGTGCTTTTTTTTTTGTTTTTTTTTTTTTTTTTTTTTTTTTTTTTTTTTGGTTACATATTCTTTCATAATGACTACAGAGGAGAACAGAAAAGCCAAATGCTTTCCTGGTCACAAATGGATGTACTTTGAGGAAGCCAAAAATTTATTCCATTATGACCTCAGTTTGACCAAGTAAAGAGCACTGCCAGGTAAGAGAAGAAAAAGGAAAAATATTTGGTTCTAGAAGGTACTACTCTTGCTCACACTGAAATGAAATATAACTGAGCTGATGACATGTAAGATGTGGCACGACTGGCCCTAAAATGCATGTGGCCTCCAACTGTTGCATTGGACTGCACTGAAATTCAGTTCATATTACATGTTCACCTAACACTTATGTGTTTTACTTGCATGCTTTACTGCTGTGTGATTAAATATGGCATGTTGCTTTACAACAGTGAGATACTATAATTCACATTCCCTCCCAATGTACATTACATTGCCTTGTTGCCTGACTTGACTTGCCAAGTGTCTCGGGTTCTTCAGAACTGGCAGGGCCAATATGCAATGCCTTGGACCACTGTGAGGCTCCAGGACAAGCTAGCAGTTTCATGGGGAAGTACACACTTTGTAACACTTTAGGGGCTGCAGTCTGAGAATGCATTCAGCCCTTCATTTCTAAACTGGCTCAAAGCTGCATTCAGACAGCTCACTCACAACATGACAGAGGAAGTAACACCTCACACCAACTCCCTAGTGACCCCTCCAGATGAATAAGGAGAGAAATTGACAAGCTACAAAGGCATTCCCAGATGAAGGGAGGCTGGCTGGCTGGAGAGTTTAGGATGAGACATGCAGGTCAAACAGAAGTCTTCAGGGATCCAAAAACTCATCTTTCCTGTCCTGATCCCCCTTTAAAGACAGCAACCAATTCTGTCAAATTATAGTGCTCTAGCCCTTTTATTCATTTTACTTTCATATAATGTAAGGTTAAGCTTGATTTAAAATTAATTACACAAATGATTATAAATCATTTAACTTGGACACAGGCATACATTACTGATGCTGAAATCAGTTTGATGCAGCTCCTCACTAACAACAAGCTCGCTGTTTACTAATCACACTGCTGTTCACGTGGATGAGTAACAGCTTCAGAACTACAGCAGAAACCACACTACTGTGGCACTCTCTTCACAACTTTTTGCTTTTTTCTCTTACTTTTGAAATGAACTACCGCCAGTGCTTTGTTTCTCTGCTGATTTTGGCAGCCTCATTGGGAACTTGCTGGTTACTTTTCATGCGTAGGTAGTCTTGATATCAACTCCAAAACTTCCTTGCCTTTATTCATTCTAAGGCTTCTGCAGTACAACATGTCTGCTTGCAGAATGGCCTCATCAAGTAGGAACTGAGGTAGTTTATGCTTTATGAAGTTTTCTCAAGCTTTTGCTTTTTGTGTGCATGTTTTCCCCAAGAGGTGATTGAAAACAGAAAGAAAAAGCCTGTGTTTTTTTGTTTGATTGTTTGTTTTTATTTTCCTTGGGGTGGTGGGGAAGGGTGTTGTGTATGGTAATTTTTACTTTTACTTTTGTCTTTTAATAATCTTATTCTGAGACCATCTATGACAATACATTTTGGAAAATTGTTCCTGTCCAATAAAATGCTCACATTACTCTTTTGCCAGAGGCACCCACTCATTATATAAATCAAACAAGCATAGAAAAACAGACAAATAGTGACTGGTATTGCCCGGTGAATTTCTATGCTCAGCTAAGATGATTTGGGTGCATTGCATGCAGATGTCAGGTATTTTAATAAAGAGCTCCTTTGTGCAGGGCCCCACTACTCCTCCATCACTCCCAGCACTCCCTTAAAAGGGGGGCGGTGGGGGGACAACCATTCCAGCTGGGCTTGGAACCTCGTCTGAGTCAGGAAAACCACAGCTCATAAGCAAAGAGGAAGCATAATGTTCTACAAGGACAAAACATTAGCAAAAATGTCACTCAGCCCTAGTTCCACATGTTGGCTGCCACGGCCTCTTCCTCCTAGCATGCCCGATTGATATAAATTCCATCTGCTCAGCAGCCAAGTGACAGAGAAGAAATACCGGCATCTGGTCTCTATTGCTGTCGGGTTTTTGTTCCATGTTAGACCTTAGCTAGAAACATATGAAGAGATGAAGGTGCTGGCAAGCGACTAAAAGGCTGCACTGGCACAAATGAGACTTTCTGATGCTTTTCACACTTCACTCTGGATTTTTATGGGGAAAAAGGCGAAGGAGACTTGATAAACTGAGTCTGGAGAGCCAACAGGCCTGGAGGTCATTTGGTGCTTCTAACTTTTTTTGAGTGTTTAAAACTGTAAAGCAAAACAATTTTTTTTAACACGACAGAAGGTAACGAAGTCACACAAGAATGTTGCTCTTCAGCTAACTTTTTTTTCTCTTTCTCTTAAACATCCACTGGTTTGGACCTGATCCACAGGCACTTTATATTCTCCTGAGAAGCAGCTGGAAAGTGCCAAACCACTAACTTTTTTTAACCCTACTATGTCCAGCATAAAGTCAGTTCTTCCAAATAAAGAGAGAGCAGTAAAGCAAACCAGCAGCATGCATTGCTGCCTGAGTATTGCTATCCAAGTACTTTCTGAGAACAACTGTTGAAGAGGTACGGGATGATATGAGTCAAGGTGTGCATGCATATGGATGCATGCTAAGATTTCTTTGAGAAGCAACTTTTCACACCAACATAGGGGCAAGAAAAAAGAAACGTGACAGAGAGGAAAGCAGAAAAGAAAATACATAACAAACTTGCAGACAAATAACTTTGTCCTTGCAGAAAACAGCTGAAACCATAAACTTAGGTCATACTGTACCCAATCAGATCCATGAAACACACAGGATAGCTATTCCACAGCAAGGTAAAAGCATTCTAAAAGTTAAAGTGGAATCTAATTATCCCAAATCAATATAGGACTTGCTTTTATTAGAATTAAAAACAGAGTTGGCTTGCACTAATTCACAATGCCTCCAACCTTTGTTGGTCTCTTGTGATCCCCTCTGCAATACAAAGTCCTCTTGTTTGGGTGAGAGGACCACAAACTGACAGAGCAATGAAGCGAGTGAACAGCTATCAGAACATTATAACGCCAGAGAGAGAGAGAGAATGTAAGAGAAGAGCTCTCAAGAACATATAAATATATAATAGAGCCCTGGAACACTTAATAATTAATTGTGATGAAGAAGCTTTTATTTCAACAAAAAGAAAAGCTTCCAACCAGCAACCCCATGAGAGCGGAGTAGTCCGGTACACTGATGCCCAAAAGGAAGACCCATGCCAGTTCCTTCAGAGGGTGAAGCTCCCCTTCCACATGGGGCCAGCCTTACCTCAACACAGTCTGCATTACATCCTCAGATAAAATCTGAAGTGATGCCTAACACTTAAGCTGATTCTCTGCCTGCAGTGGAATTTCTCCCAATGACTTCAATGAGATTTGCACCCTACCCAATAAGGTCAATAATCTAGGTGGTTATCTGGCTAACTAGTATCACATTATCACTGAATTAGGGGTCAAATTTTCAACTGCTGGCTCAACTCAGTGAAGTGTTACTTTGGGCAAGACACTTTTGCTAACTTAGCAAGCCTCACAAGAGAGTGCTACTTACCTTGTAGCCCAGATGAAAAGCTTTAAATACACATGGCATAACACTCTTGGTAGGAATCAGTAGTGCTCATTCATTTATGACATACCTCCTTATGATCAGTGACTTAGAGTTTTGCAAAGTTTGATGGGACTGTTTTAATCGTTGCATCTTTTCACATGGGATTTCTGCATCTTGGAGATGCAATTTACTCATCCAAACAAACTCAGCACAGGCATTTTCACTCAGTAGTGCTCTCCTCAGGCATGCGCTCCTCATTCCTGCATAAAGTTCTGATTTTCACTAACTTATGTTCTGATTTTCACTAATTTGTTAGAAGTACCCCCTGAAAAACATTATATTAGAGATTAATTCAAGCTCCATGTTCAAACCCAAGAGTACCATCTCAACTAATGTACATACAGTTGTTCAATGGAACAAGTTATTTTGCCACAATTTCTACTTACAAAAAAGGTAAGGCACAAACTGTCTTAACATAGCTGCTACAAAGCTAATATAGCAACTACCCACGTATCATGTCACTTTAGAGTGCCTCTTCAAAGCACAACCTTTTTCATGAGACCTGCCTCTTTATTGCCTTGACCCTGAATGATTTCCTGTCCACACAATACACTATGCTTACAGTAAGTTTCTACTGAGCAACAGGATCAGGTAGTAATAAATACCCCAATCAGCGTTCCTTAGGAAAGGAGACATATCCCTCTAAAAGAGAAGAGACAACTATTCTGTTATGTGTAGTGGAGTTAATTTTTACAGCAAGGTGGCAACCAATGCCACTTATATCTCCCTCCCCTTCCCAAACGTGGTTCATACAGAGTTTCAATTGACTTTTTGTTCTGATTTCTGGAGTATGTACAGCAGTGAGGTGACTACCACAGTAAAAATAAACAGTAAGACAAACTATTTAGTATTAAATAAATGTGTGCACATAATTGTTACATATGCTGATCCAAAAAAACTCCAGGGTTACACATCCAGTGAAATCAGTGTGGCCAGGTGAGAGTTGACTTAAAGCAAATTGTAACATCTCTCACCGTCTGGAGCAGACAACATTATACTTCCCAAATACAAGACTCAGTGCACAGTCAGAGATGACAGGGGAGAATTCAGGCGTCTAACTGTGGAACCCATCAGCCCAATTTCCCGCAAGTCAGGAACATGAAACAACGCAGCAGCTGGGATGACTGAATAGCTAAAGGAGCTCGTGTGAGCTTCAATAGCAGGCCAGAGCAGCACTCCACTGTGAATGACAAGTGATGGGCCAAATCACTGGGGAGCCACCGATGAGTTATTAATGGTGACAGGTACACTACCTGGGAGACAGGTTGAGAGGGGAAAAAGATTATTTATAAGCGAATAGTTAACAGCTGTACCCACTGCTAAGCATTACATGGATGCCACAAACTGTAGAATTCAAATCTTGGGTTATTCAAGCACGAACAACTGCCTGTCACCAAACTGCAATGCATCGCTACAAATTAAGGTGGGAGAGATGAGACGAGACTGGAACGATGCCTTGCTCAAGAAGGCAATGTCATCACAGAGTGCAGATAAGAGCTAGAGAAGGGCTGAGATAACCGTTAGGTGAATTATGGTTCTTAATAATAATGAATTTGCAAGAACAGCTTTTTAATTTTTCCTGAGGGCTTTTGCATGAGAACAGATGCTGAATGTGTCCTGTACTGACAAGAATAAATGGGGGAAAAATTTAATAAGCAAAGGAAATGTTTTTGAAGAAGTTTTATTTTGATATGAGAAATAATGCATTTCTATTGTTGAGGTATTTTTTTCTATCTTCAGTTTCCTCCCATGTTTGAAAGCCACATTGTTAAGCTCATAATATAACATTATTACAATACCTACTATAATATAGTTCCTCAGTTTTTCCCAAAGGAATGAAGCACTGTACTACTGAGTAGAAAAAAGTGGCCTGAAAAAAAATCTTTCACATCTATTTCTCACATACTCTAAGGGAAGCAGGAAAATAAATAAATAAAACAGGATTTCAGAAATGTTTTCATAATGTGAATGTCACCCTGAAAGAACCTGTTTTTGAGCCCTTTCCTATCCCATTAGAAAGACATATGTCTATAGTGGCTTTTTACATAGGGGATGAAAACAAGAAAATAATTTATATATATATATATTTGGTGGTCTTTTAACACAATAGAGCATTTAAATACCAGCAAGACTAGCCAGGTGCCAAAACAATAATCAGGTGTGCCCACCTACTTTGATGCTTCCATAAAGCACAGGCTGGGAATCTCTGCACTAGATGTCTGAACAGAAAGAGGTATTTCTGACCTCCAATGAAATGTATCTAACAGGTAATATTAAAAAAAAAAAAAAAAAAAAAAGAGAGAAGGGGAAGGAGAAAGGGGAAGGGGAAGGGGAAGGGGAAGGGGAAGAGGAAGGGGAAGGGGAAGGGGAAGGGGAAGGGGAAGGGGAAGGGGAAGGGGAAGGGGAAGGGGAAGGGGAAGGGGAAGGGGAAGGGGAAGGGGAAGGGGAAGGGGAAGGGGAAGGGGAAGGGGAAGGGGAAGGGGAAGGGGAAGGGGAAGGGGAAGGGGAAGGGAAGGGGAAGGGGAAGGAGCAAAAAGGTAATAAGCTGAATGCTTAAGATGCAAATTCAGTTTTCCTTGAAATACAGTCTCAAACAGATTGCAAAATGGTAGGAAAATAAAAATAAAGGGCAAGTCAACAGCAGCTGGGTTCTTCCAAGATGAAGGGAAGAAACAGTTTATACCTATGGGTACTGCCACTTCTCATTTCTTTGCCATTGGGGCATTGTGCTCTCACATGCTCTAGATGAGAAGTGTGAGCCAGAAATGGTTCACACTTCAAAAAACTTCAGAGTCTTTAAAATATATGGATATAAATTTTAACACAGCTGTTTGCAGGATTTGGTCCAAAGCTTTCAGTTTAGTCATTCCAAAGTGAACAGTGAACATTAGAAAAAGGCAAATAAGTCTGTGTACACATGTGTTCATGTGTACTGGGGGAGGGTGTGGGGGGGGTAATATTAGTCAAGCATGCTCATAACTTGCTCTCTGCTTTTCACAAGATTTCATTATTTTTCCTTGTCTGTTTCATTCTGGTTCTCATGGACAACTAGTATGATTCCTCAGTGTTTTATCTTCTCAAGCCATACTTAAAAATATAGTCAAAGCTAAGTGGGGCTGTTACATTTTATTTCAAGTTGTCCATTAATGTATTTTTATTAAATGCTATGCATTATGGAAACTACTTCTCACCTAATTTAACTGTTAGGCATAAAACAACAAAGAAATCACTTTCAAAGGTGCAGTGACAGAACCAGGAACTGAATATAGGTGGGATTAGCCTTCTGAAAATTCTGGATGTACACTGATACCCCAAATATTGTTGATTAAATATCTTGTTACTGTTTTTAATTTTGTTTGTTTGTTTAAATAGACACATGCTAGAGGAGCCAGGCTAGAGGCAGAGAAAAATAATTCACTAGTAAAAAGTTAAGTCACTATGCTCAACTGTTAAAACACATGAAATTTGCACTGAACAAGATGAGCCTGGTTTTGACATCTCCATTTCTGGTAAGCAGTGCCCTACTGCACAAGTGGTTCCACTGCTTCCTAAGAAAGACACTACTAAAATAAATATCAGATTCTGTCTCTAAATGACAATTTCCTTTCCTGTATTAACATGAAAACTGAAATCCCAATTTCCATAACCTTTCTTTAGATATAGTTCTAAGCATTTGGATGTGTAGATTTGGATAGTCAAGTTTGCATGGAAATATCAGTGCCTGTTGCTATATGCACAAAAGGTAAAATTGAAATTTAATTTTACAAAATTGTGTATATGAAATTGTGTATACGAAAAGAATAACTTCAAAGATATATCAGTCGTCTACCTTTCAGCAAAAACAAACAAACAGAAAAGAGATAAAATTATTATAAAACATGCGGTGCAAACCTTGAGTTTGTTTATTTTATAACAGTCAACATTATTTGCCATGTAACCAGGTCAGAATTAATACTCCAAGGACAATACACAACATACATCCAACATTGTATTCTTTACTGCCCACACAGAGTCCATCCACTAAAGAAGTCCCCCATTTTCCTCCAAACAAAATGAAGTACTATTCGTTTTTTTATGGATTCATTATAAATTCTTCAGTGACATAAAAAGCAAGCTGCCGATAGCAATAAAAGGCCAGGACACTAGGAAGGAAGGTTAGTTTCTAAACACATCAAAGTTTGTTGAAAATATAACATTTAAGGACTCTTTCCTTCCCTGTATTTGATTCCTAGCTGTATTATGTTCTTCACGTTGTCTCAGACAGTCATATACTAATAAGTATTTGAACAGCTTTTCCAAACCCTTTTCTCTTTTTTCAAAGCGGGTATTTATTTGATAAATTACTTCCATACATTTCAAAGGGAACAGAAACTCATCTCATAATTTGTACCTATTATGGACCAGCTCATTCAGCATGCTAGATGAAGTCTGGGCTCTCTGCACAGCCTCGGTAGCAGGGCTGTACTCTAGTTTGGCCTGCAGACTAGAAGGGAAAGGCATCAGGGATGCAGTAACTCACATCTACCTTGTCCACAGACACTAGGGGTAGAGATGGGCACGAGTGCTTGGTGATTATTCTTCCCACATACCTCAGAAAACACCATCTTGAAGCAGGACAGAAAAAAAGAGCGGCAACCTGGCACAAAGAACTTCCTTTAGTGAGTGTGTGGTCTTCACTGACATGACAAAACTAACTTGGGGATCTCATGATGAAAATTGGCTTCATTAGAGAATCCCAATGTGCAAATGATCCCTGGCTTGTGGCCTGGCTTTGGGAGATGTAATAAACAGTGCACAGAGTCTACTCCAGTGAAAACAAATAACAATAAAGAAAAGATCTTAAAAAAGACGCAATTTTAAAATGAAACATACTTTATCATGGAGTTCTCACAACCTACTATTCATTCTTTTTCAAGTAAAGAACAGTGCTTACAGGAAGGGAACTGTTTTGTGACCTCGGCTGACATTCATTGAGGCCCCAATTCAGACAAATATACAAGCATATGCTTAACATTAAATATGTGAGTATATCCCTATTGATGTCAACGATATGAAATGTTTGAAGTTGGATAGGTGCTTATACACATGGCTGAATCAGGACCCATTTTCTGACAGTGACGGAATAGTTCTTGAACCAAAAAATTAAGCCTGGTTTCCTATTGCTTTATGCCTCTGGTGTCCGTTAAGATTAGAACTCCTCTGATGTACATTTTTATGAACTGTCTTCCTCTGTCTTTCCAGTATAGTTTCTTTGGTGCTTCATAAGTGGAAAGTCCTGTCTTACCATCAGTGTAGCAGCTACCAGTGCTTCTGTCTCCAATACCTGACTACACACACAAAACTTGTAGAGGCTTCATAATTTTGCAGAACCTTCCTTCCTGCCTTTTGAAAAAAACTGGCAATGATTATATACATCACTGGCATACTTTTGTGTGGTGCAAAGGCTGCTGAGATTGCAGTACAATGGTCTTGTATGAACTAAGTGTAAACACTCAGTGGAGGTGAACATGAGTACCTTGGTGAGGGACTTACAGTCTGAGAGTACTATGACGTAAAGCAGTGCTGCAACAGAGGGAAACCTTACAGACACACATCCGTCATCTGGTGTGACTAATATTAGAAACTCATGCTATGTTAGTAAAGTTATTATTCAGGCATGGAAGTATATGTATACTTTCATCTTGGATTTGCAGTTTGAAGCACCTCTGAAGCACCTCAGACTGGTTTGATGTTTAAATTCTCACAAGTCCTTCAAAGCCCATAAAACTTTCTATTGCATTGACATATTTATCTTGCTCCAAACAAATCTTTACATTGATATAACAAGCAGTTCCATGCCAATGTACTATATATTCATTGATCTTTTTGATACTTCAGTTTACTACTCTCCAAAAACATAAAAACTTAAAAACAAATGTGTTATTATTGTTGTTGTTGCTGTTGTTGTTGTTGTTTTTAATTTTTGTGACTCCAGTAAAAGTTTAAAACTCAAGTGCCACATTGTTTCCACACCCAACAAGAATTGTTGAAGTAACCGAAAGAAAGAGTTAACTCTTCAGTACAGCTGAATTATTCCAACTATCAGAATATACAACTCCCTATTTAAATATTATTATAGGACAATATTAGTACTATCAGTACTACATACAATAATACTGCACTATAACATAGCAATAAGATTAGCAAACTGAAACATATGCAAGGCTACAGGGCTGTTCAATTCAAAACACTATAAGTTCCAGGCTCAGAGAATACATAAAAGTAGGCATTATGTGAAACATACTCTTCCAAGAGACATCCTAACTGTGTCATACAAAATGAAGTTGTTGGCTGTATTTGACTTGAGGATCATAGGCTACTCAAGTCTGCAAATGAAGGCTGGAAGTGACCAGTACAGAGACAATATGCACATCACAAGTAGGAGCCACTGTATCTCTTGACCACACCACCACTGCTAGTCCCAAAACAGATTCTCACATTCTTTAACACCCAGGTTCCTGGTACCCTTATGACAAGTGCAATTGTGTTAGCAACCTGCTACAAATGTTATTAATTCCTCATCATTTTTCATACTTTATTCTACCCCACACTTCTTCTCTGATAAAACATATCTGCTTGTAGCTCTGGCAGAAAATGGATATCACGGGTCTCTCATATGTGATATATCCACCACCTCACATCTCTTTGAGCATAAAAACTGGGGAGAAGAGCTCTGTTTTCCATCCTGTGACATTCTTTGAATCAGTCCTATCAAGAGGAAACCAGGTTACATATGAGAAGTGATGAATTAGTACTAGTAAAATTATTTAATATATTATTTAGTATTCAGGAACATACTACAGCAGAATAATGAATTCTTGCAGTATTGTCAAAAAACTGTGGATATACAACATTTTGTTTCCTAGAGTTCTTGTGTTGATTTTCCTTTCTATCAAAAGGAGTTTTCCTTTCTCATTGTTTTTTATTGTAGGTTTCAAAATAACGAAGAAGGAGCTTGAAAACACGAACCTAACATTCTCCAGTATAAAATAGAAAGTACAAATAAATTTTATTAAGTCTAATCTATTAAATTAATCCCACAGTTTTTAGAATCTTAATTTAAAAACTCAAGATGTTTGAGGTCTGTAATACTATACTGGTACTTATTGAAAATGTGCTTACCTTCTATGGTGACTATCATTTTCAGAAGCCATTATGCACCAAGGATTCACTCAAGTTTTTATTTTGCTAGCTGAACAGAGAAAGCAGAACAGGCATTGTCCTAGCTATTTCCAAATATTCTGAAAGAATAATATTTATTTATTTATTTATTTAGTAATGAGAAACCTGGTGCAACATAAGCCAAGCTGCAAGCAACCTGATGAATCGGTCAATTTCCTTTATCCTAATTTGTCAGCACCATATGTCAATTTGGACATGAGTTAAAGATATCCAGTATCCGGACTGCACAGATAAAAATGTAATGATGTTAACTCTATTACCAGATCCACATCACTGGGCAAGCTATACAGTTACACTTAAAACTCAGCAAGCTGACGTACACAGGGACAGCAGTCTTAAAAATTCTACCCATTCTGCAAGTGATTTCCTGCTCTGCAGGATGACAGACAGATTTCTACACACTTTCTTGAAGAAGGAATGTAAGACTTCAGGGTGCAACTCTGACCTTCTAAAGCCTATGCAAGATTCATCATGGATTTTAAGCAAGACTGGATATAAGCAGACATATTTTTCCCCTACCATAAAAGGAAAAATATGAAATAAATTCTTCTTCTTACATTTGCTAAAAAGACTATTTAAAATACTATTTACCAAAACTACTGTTCCTGTGGTGGTGATATTTTAGAATTTGACTAAAGAACAATACTAATTACACATTCTATTTCATTAGAGGATCTCAAAGCACTTCATAAACATTAATTAAGAACATCCAAGTATTAATTGGGATGATTAGAACATTTTGTAAAAGCCGTGGGGGAGGAGAGAAATCAAGCTGAAGCACAAAGGACTCGTGCAGCAAGTTAATATATTAGAGCCAGTAGAATACTACGTTTCCTGCTTTCAGGTTAAGTATTCAGAATTCCAGGACATGGTGTGAAATGATAACCAAATCATGGAATATTTTTCAGCACAGGAAAGAAAAGTAAATTCTTAATTAAAATATAAGATTTCATCTTCATTAGATTCAAAATGTACAAGGATAAGTAAAAGGGGCTTGTCTGTCTGTGCTCTTACTGCCTAGAAGGCAACAGTAAGTGCTAACGACATTTACCACTCCTAATAAGAGTCACTCACACTTCACTGTTATTCCATGTTATTGCTCAGGACAGGCACTAGCACCTCATGGAAAGATCAGTGCTGCAAAGGAAAAAGTCCCCTTGAGATCCCTTGGACTTCAAGAAAAGCAGTAAATCAATTGATACTGGACAGATGACAAGTGTGATTCTCTGAGGCCCTCCCTGATTCCTAAGTGTCTGTGGACCTAAATTTCATGACTGCCTGAAGCCAGTGCTGACACACAGACAATCAAAACCACCTCTAAACTTCGACCAAGAGGTGTCTGAACTGGGAAAAGTCTTAAATTCATTAAAGTGTCATGGTCTGGACTCTGTACTTTCTAACTGAGTTAATCTCTGCTGATGCGTAGCCGAATGTGTAATATCATGACCTTATCACTTCCAGAACCATGATTTGAATTCAACCCAAGATCATCGGTGGACAGGTGGACTAAAAAAAAACAGAAGTTCTAATCTTTGAGCTGTATTTTGTAAGAATAATGTTGATTACTTGGATTCCTGGCCCAACTCCTCCCTTCCCTCTCTTCTTCTCTCCCTCCCCCCAACCTTTCAACACACACACACATTTCCCTTCAATCAACAGCTTCATATCCTTTTGTATTCTTTATTTTATAACATTTCACTGCATTGATTACAAGAAAATTGATATGGACAGTAACCCCAAAATCCTGTCCTTAACTTCATGGTCATATTTCTTTGATATAGTGCAGGACATGTTCTGAGGAAAGATTCAACATGGCATTGACTGCAAGAAAAGTGATTCTCCAGCCTGTGAGGAAAAGCCCCTCACCCACAGTGAATCATTATGAAAAATAGAGACTTCTGTCACAAACACACAAACACATACACATGCATAGGATCTATTACTAATAAAAATAAACATATAGCATTTAGGTAAGTGTATATATATAAACATGTATTTCACTGAAAACCTTCTGTGATCATAAACAGTTAACACAAATTCAAACACATTCTGAAGTAAGAAAGCTGGAAATAGTTTCCTCCTTGGCTTACCTGCCAAGACCCAAGTTCATGGCTCTGTTTCTCCTGTGATGCTTGATGGCATCACTCACACCTAAAACAGCCCAGGGAGTGAACTATTCCTCCTCCCACCTCCTCCATCCTCACTCTGCTTTAGGTATTTTTTCATCAACTATCAGAAAGAGAAACACAGAAAGAGAAAACCATGAACTCAAGCCTTGGCAGGTGAAGAGCTTTTCAGCTCCATTTTGAAAAGAAAGCACACATGGTCCTGGCATATGCCCGACAGACTTTCAGAAAAAGGCATTTGCACACACTGTATTCCAGTGGCTGTGCCCAGCTGTGTGAAACTACATCAGAGGAGTGGGATCACTGCTTCTCAGCCCGGTACAGTAAACAGTTAGCATTACAGGTAGGAGAAACACAGCTTTACAAAAGTCAATCTCTCCCTCTCTCTCTCTCTCTCCATCTCTGGTCTTCATAGCCAGAAATGCTTGCTATTTAAAAGACCATGTATTTCAGAGCCATGTGAAGCACTATGGTTATAAAGGCTTACTATTTCATAGTAGTCATTAAGAACTAGCATCCTGTACACTGCTGTTGATCACCAGGGGTTATAGAGCCCTCCGCTTCATTACCCGTGCAAGATGCAAGACACAGAGCAGCAATAACACAGCTCTCCAGCCACACATATTATGGAAATCCAAATGATCTTTGCATGTTACTGAGACATCTGTTGTGATGTAACTTGTCCTGGTGGCATTCAAAACAGCCATCAAACTCTTTGGCCTTTACTTTTGTTCTTTCCCAGTTCAAGTGCTAACAGTCACAATAAATAGTCATGTAGCACTAGAGTGATTGGTAGTGTTACTATTAGAGGTAAGTCATCAAAAGCAGCAGGGAGATGTTAGGCAAGTTAGTGCATATACAGAGTAAATCTGAAAGCACTTCAGACTGTAGAAAAAGTGACACTGCTTTGCTTGTATACAACAATGCTTCCCTGTGGTGCAGCAGTTCCAGTGCTCTGGCTCCTATCTCCCTTTTAAGCCCTTAAAGGTTTATCTGAGCTTTTTTTCTTCCCCATTTAGAGTAGAGATAGGATAGTCACTCCTGGCTTAGTACAACTGAGATGAATACAAAAGAGCAAGGGGCACAGCAAAGAATCTGTTTCACAGAAGTGCAAGGGAGTCATGCTAAACTCACAAGGGAGAGAAGAAACTCTTCCAGATGATCACAGACACAAATATTAGCATGCAGTGATGCTGTGGGAGGAATGGAAAACTCAGGAGAAGGACACATCATCTAACAGATCCTTTTCATCTCTTTGTGAAACTGAGGTGAGGCTGAAGGAGGGAAGATAAGGAAAAAAAAAAAAAAAAGGCAAGCAGAGGGGAATGGGAGGAAAAAATAGCAGAAGTTGGAGTGGAAAGAGAGGGAGGATGAATCATATGGGCACAGAGAACAAGAAATGTACAGGACACATACTGAAGAGACACAGGTTTAAATCCTATCCATACTGAGAGATTAGAAGTCTGGATAAATGTTAACTAACTTTGAGCCTTATTTGCTCAGAAAAATTATGTTTGAACAAAAGAACATATATCAGCATTATCAATAATTACAATGGGAAAAAAAATATAAAAATGCATCTAACAAAGCTAAAAAACAAAAACAAAAACAAAAAAAGCTGTAAAAGAAGGGTAACTATTCTCTTTATTATCAAGTAATTAAATGTGGGTGGCAGTTAATATCAGCTTGCATGTGAACGACTTTGTTTGTCCTTTTTATTTTAATATAGACTTTAACAAATAAACTTCTTAACCTTTCTCCTTATTGGTTTTGCTATCAAAAAAATAAATAAATAAATAAAGATAATACTTGAAAAACATTGAAAGACACAGTAACTGCTTCTTAAAATGCTTAAAAATTCCCCAGTGGTCACAACTAAAGGTATTAATTAAAAGAGATTGAAAAACAGACCAATAAGGAATGAAAAGTGATGTCAATTAAATAAATGCACAACCTTCACAGAATCCCAGAATCATCTAGGTTGGAAGAGACCTCCAAGATCATCGAGTCCAACCTCTGACCTAACACTAACTAGCCCTCTACTAAACCATATCACTAAGCTCGACATCTAAACATCTTTTAAAGACCTCCAGGGATGGTGACTCCACCACTTCCCTGGGCAGCCCATTCCAATGCCTAACAACCCTTTCAGTAAAGAAGTTCTTCCTAATATCCAACCTAAACCTCCCCTGACACAACTGTAGCCCATTCCCCCTCATCCTGTCAACCCCCACCTTGCTACAGCCTCCTTTAAGGTGTCTATAGAGTGCAATAAGGTCGCCCCTAAGCCTTCTCTTCTCCAGGCTGAACAATCCTAGCTCCCTCAGCTGCTCCTTGTAAAACTTGTTCTCCAGACCCTTCACTAGCTTCGTTGCCCTTCTCTGGACTTGCTTGAGCACCTCGATGTCCTTCTTGTAGGGAGGGGCCTAAAACTGAACACAGTACTTGAGGTGTGGCCTCACCAGAGCCGAGTACAGGGGTTCAATCGCTTCCCTAGCCCTGCTGGCCACACTGCTTCTTATACAAGCCAGGATGCTGTTGGCCTTCTTGGCCACCTGAGCACACTGCTGCCTCATATTCAGCCATCAACCATCACTCCCAGGTTCTTCTCTGCCAGGCAGCTTTCTAACCACTCATCTCCCAGCCTGTAGCGCTGCTTGGGGTTGTTATGCCCCAAGTGCAGGACCCCACACTTGGCCTTGCTGAACTTCGTATAGTTGGCCTCAGCCCATCGGTCCAGCCTATCCAGATCCTCTTGCAGAGCTTTCCTACCCTTGATCAGATTGACACATGCATCTAACTTGGTGTCGTCTGCAAAGATACAAAAGCCATTTTTATTATATTAATGGTGCATAATTGTCATCGAAACTTTTTGCTGGGTGGCAGGAGTAAACATTATTTTTTCACCTATATCATAATTTGATTTTCATTTTTTCTTTATTTTCTCTATTACATGTAATGTAGCCTACAACCAATTTATAGGTGTTCTTATTTTGAAAGAAAAAAGCAATAAGTCAACTGATGGGTCCTGGAAAAAAATGCCTGACAGAAACTTCACATGACTTGTGATTATAGATAGTAGTCTACATTTCACTGAAAGTATGATATCATCTCTAGAGTGACCTGACACCACCTTGGAAAAGCTGATACCTCAGATATGCTGCTTGTTTTGTTTTGTTTTCTAATACTCCTTAAGTTTAAGCAACAGAGGCTATTTGACAAGCTGTTTAATTAAATAGCCTTTGGGCTCTGTAGCAAAACTTCAGACATCTAGTCTGAAGAAGAGAATGCTCACGGGGCACCTTATTGTTCTCTACAAGTACCTGAAAGGAAGGTATGGGGAGCTGGGGGTTGGCCTCTTCTCACAGATAACTGGTGATAGGACTAGAGGAAAAGACCTCAAGTTGCACCAGGGCAGGCTTAGTTTGGAAATTTAGAGAAATTTCTTCTCAGAAAGAGTAGTCAGGCATTGGGATGGGTTGCCCAGTGAAATGGCAGCGTCACCATCCCTGGGGGAATTCAAGGAAAGGTTGGACTTGGTACATAGGGACATGTTTTACTGGATGACATTGGTAGTAGGGTGATGGTTGGACCGAGTGATTTTGAAGGTCTTTTCCAACCTTAATGATTCTGTGATTCTATCTTAAAGGCAGACAAATGAGTACAGACAAGAAGGCTGAGACAAAGTCTTAAAAGCTTGGGGGCAATGTTTAATTTTAAGAACAGGAAAACTATTTTCACCTGTCCATGTGATTAATATCTCACTTGCTTAGAAAGATGATGTGCTAAGGGCTTTCTTTCTTTCTTTCTTTCTTTCTTTCTTTCTTTCTTTCTTTCTTTCTTTCTTGCCTACCTTCCTGCCTTCCTTCTTTCCTGCCTTCCTGCCTGCCTTCCTTCTCTTTCCTTCTTTCCTTCTCTCTTTCTCTCTTTCTCTCTTTCTCTCTTTCTCTCTTTCTCTCTTTCTCTCTTTCTCTTTCTCTCTCTCTCTTTCTCTCTCTCTCTCTTTCCCTCTCTCTCTCTTTCTCTCTTTCATTCTCTCTTTCTCTCATTGTGTGTGCATGTTTTAATTTGGGGGGAGGAAGGAAGGATTTTTTAAATTTCTCATGTCAGTGAGCAGCACCAGAAAGTCTGGAAACCAAGATAATGCCTGTGAACTACTGTCTACAATCTACTTTTTTCAAGGGGATGACGGTAAGAGTGAGAATTTTCTGCATCAAGCTGGTCACTTAAATGTTCTGTAACTCTGCTCCCTTATTTGTACTGCAAAGAAAATATTTGTTTTCCTCTTTTACACTAAGGGAATACAACTATTTGATCATGTAACACTTGAAAAAGTGTTGAGTTGTTACTTAAAATAAAACATCGAATCAATATTTCCAAAGAGTCAGTTTATGGCCTCTGCGTAGTGGTCACATGTCCTGTTGTCTGCAGCTGGATCGGTGTAAAAGCCGAATGCCCCAGCTGTTCATTGCTAGTGGCACAATTGTTCTCTAGTCCTTATTGCTCTGAATAACCAGATTTACTTGCACATGCTTAGCAGAAGGCTTTTTCTAACCTGTCTTGTGTAGGCTAAGGAGAGATTACACATGCAGTTACACTAGCAAATGGGAGGGATGAAGTATTCTCCAGTGGGTGAGCAGAGGAAAACAGCTGGCAGAGTTATATCTTCACTCAGCTCAGCTGGAACCAAACCAGAGCTGGAGACTTGCTCGCAGTTGAGCTGCTCTTTACAGCAAAACAACCTCACTGAAATCAATAGTTACTAATCACATCTCTTTGAGTAGCAGGCACTGAATCTGACCCAAAGCAACTACTGTTGTTGACAGAATAATTTTCTGTCATGTAAAGACAGTTGCTGTGTTGGCTGTTCCTAGAGAGAAAACCTACAGCCTCAGTAATAGGTCCACACCGAATACAGCAGCTTCCTTCCTCAATATAGGTAATAGATTAACAAGAGTAGAAACTGAAGTGGTCTACAAGCCCGGAGAGCAGGCACAATCCAGAAAGATTCCCTGTGAATCTTGTTTTCCAGGGGGACCACTTCTATAAGTGAGACAATTTTTCGTCCACCAAAATATTAATCCTGTGACTTACCTGATAAGACTGCTGACCTAATTGTCACTCACTGACATTTCAGAGATAGGTACCTGTTCACCAGAAATTAGGTTTATGGCACACAACCTAGAGGAAATTTGCCAGGTCTTAATGCCTTTCAGCCGTTATTGGCAAGATTGTGATTGTCCAAATGTGAAAGGCAGTGTATCGTATTACATCTGCTGGCTTCTGGTTTCTTCACTTCCTGCAGTCTATTAATGAATTCACTGAATGAAGCAATAAATACTGATAAATACTGTTTTTGTTGTTGTTGTTGTTGTTGTTGTTTTTTCTGCCCAAACTGCTTTTTAGTTTGCTATTTAGAAACCTTATTACTCAAAATGAGGGTGTTGCAAAAATCCCACCCACCTTGCAGTGCTAATACACAATTAGAGAGGCATTGGTTTTCTTTTGTTTCTCTGAATTTTCTAGAGTGGAGCAAACTGTGAGGTTTTCTCAAAAGTTACTGAGAGCAGGTATCTTTTCTGGTGGGAAGAAAGGTTTCATTATGGTTCTTAGACAGAAAAAAAAATGTCTGACAATACTAAAATAATTGATTTTTAATGGGTACATCTAACCTAAGATTATTTATTTTGCTATTTGAAGCTTTTGGCTCTCTCATAGGAGGCTGATACAATTTCTTTGGAAACTTTCTTTGTATGTGTGTGCGGAAAAGCTGAATTTGAAAACCTCCTAAAATTCTATGAAGTGTTGCAGTTTTATAATGATGAACCTCATGGAACACCTTTTTCTTGAAGGAGACATTACCTGTAGTTTTCATAAGTGTGTACCCTGAGAGTGATACCACCCATTTCCTTCCTAATTTCCCTGCATGCTGCTCTTCTCTGTTTTATCAGATAGTTCAACAGAGGTACTTTCTAAAGCATCATTCTCTCTTATCAGAGGTTTGGTTATTTTCCTGATATTTCTTTTACTACATGCTTTACTGAGTAGTTTCCCTTTCTTCACCAAATACTGAGCTTCCTAGCTTTATTGCAAACAAAATGTTTTTTGTTTGTTTGTTTGTTTTTTGTTTTTTTTTTTTTTTTTGTTTTGTTTTGGTTTGTTTTGGTTTGGTTTGGTTTGGTTTGGTTTGGTTTGGTTTGGTTTTTTGCCCAGAGAAGTTGTGGAGTCTCCATCCCTGGAGATCTTCAAAAGCGGCCTGGACATGGTCTTGGGCAAGCTGCTATAGGTATCCCTGCTTGATTGGAGTGGACTAGATGACCTCCAACCTTAATCACTTCTGTGATTCTGTGAAATTAGATGGGAGGTATAGGAAGTATTCATTTGCCAAATAACACAATCCACAGCAAGGCACTAACCAAGTCAACATGTGGTAAGACTAACAGCTGCCTTTAACTTCCATTGATAATTGTTCTTCTTTTACTGACATAATATTCAATTCACTGCTGTTGAATGTTGTGATGGTAAAATTCATGCCTTCAGGGCTATAGTAAGTTTTAGCCAGATAAACTGAACTCTGGCCTAATGGTGTATTATAGGCTTTTACACTGCTCAGATGCATAGGTCACAATCTGACTGTATAAACCTCTCTGTAATTATATTACCAGCCATTCTTGCATGTATTAAGATTATTCAAACAGATAATTAAAACAAAATCAATATAGGACTGATTCCACAATCTTTAAAGCAAGAAAGCTACTGATGTCAGTCTTGTCTATAAGACATACTAAATTCTGCACTTCTAATATGTTATGCCTAATCATTTGCTGCACTTACTAAACAGCAGTTTTCTAATGTTATGTCTCAGAAATAATGATTTTTCTTCCCCCCCCCAATCGATTCCTTTGCAAATCACATTTTTTCACCTTTCTTGGTCAGCAGTGTTCAGAATGCAGGAATCTAAAACATGATGCAATACGCACATAGTCCAATAAGAATATTTATTTCTATACATACCTATCACATATGTATACAAATTATACATTGTATCTAATATCCATGTATATGTATCCATGGATATATATTGTACAACCACCTATAGTTATCTATTATACCTGTACAAATATCATGTATATATACTTACGTATAAGTTCTATACCAGAAAGAAAAAAAAGTCTTATATGTAGTGTATAAATGTATAACATTTAACCTTTACAAAATAGATGCTGATGCCTCAGAGAATCTTAAAACACTTAAAGAGATCAATTTTTGTATATATCTTAATAACAGGATCTCATTACTATAATAGTGGCCTTTTTATTGCTCTTCTCTAGGAATGTTCTACAATTCAAAACTCTTTTCTGAAAAAAATGACTATAGAACATTTAAGAAAGTATTCCAGACCTAGGAATATGGATGTTTCCACATAATTAGGTAAAGCTAATTTACTTCTTTCACACAAAGGAAAGAAAATTGAAGAGGAATTGAAAAATACAGTCAGAATTCCTCAGTGATGGAATAAAGATTCCCATATTTTCTGTATAATGTCATGCAAACTATCATTGTTTAAGAAAATAAAGACATAAATCAATAGAATTTTTAAAGATTTCAGGCATGCCTGATTCAACAACTGGATGAATTCTAGAAGATGCAGATCTCCCACAAAGTCAGTAGTAATTAAGAGCACTCAGAAACATTTAGTATTGGATTCTCAATCAGAAAGTCTTGTGAAATGTAATAATTCACTTATGACCCCAACAGATAATGTTATTTTTAAGATAACCAACTACACATATTCCTGGCCATATCCTTAAAGCAAGCTTAGCCATTTTTTGTTTACTTATTTGGAGTTTTGTTTGCTTACCTTACTTTAACCAGTCCATCTGTAAAACTTTATTTAATAAAGCTACCATTTTAAAATGGCCATATAAACAGGACTTTCTTGTTGGTACCTTACCTTATAAGGATACCTGCCAACAAAACCATGATCACCATCCCCATCTCACCTACCCAGTATTTGGCATCATGATAAAGAAGGAAAGAAAAGCTGAAAGAACTGCTGATTAGGATCTCACTTCCTTAAGTTGAACTGTAGCCCTTGAAAACATGCCAGTTGCCTTATATGACCAAGTCAGGCTTGCAGTTAGCTAACCTCAGTATTTGCAGTATTTGAGGTATTTCCTACAATACGCAGAAGCAAGTACAAATGCATACTGCAGTACTAAGGAGACTGCATTTTTTCAGCATAGGTAAAAATTGAATATTTTATTTTGCCAACACCATCGTTATTCTTCAACACAGCACATTAAATATTTCAATATCTTTCTACTTCTTTGGGTGCATGATCAATAGTTCCATACCAAAAATATCAGTTAGTTCTGTTTGTAAGCATGTTTTGCTTTATTTCCTACCTGAAGGATGTAGCCTCGAACATAGTCTCGAAGTGTCCAGCCTAAGCCATGTAGAATATGCAACACCTCCTCTTGCTTCAGTACACTGAAGAGTCGATCAAGTAGTATCTTCAGTCTCACAGGCACAGCCTGGGTACCATAGAGCATCAAGCTGCTGATGTCAAACACAACGTTGGACTGCACAATCTCCACTTGGGTTGGGTGGTAGAGGTGTTGAGTACTAAGCTTGTCCAAAGCTGAAAGAAAAGGCATTACATATAAGGAAAAAGCTAGCAGAAATGAAATAAAACATTCCCAAAGAACTATCTAAACACATCAAATTTGGCAGATGCGCTTATTTTCAACAGAAAATAACACTTGGATGATTCTTTACTGCTGATGCACTCTAAAACAGTTTCATTTTCCAAGGGTCACAATTAACTTTAATTCATAGAGCAGAAGCATTCTTAGCTGAGCTCCAGAGACCATAATACTTGTAAATTCAAAAGAAATTACAGAAAATTAATGATGAGCTGAAGGCTAAGACTGAAGCTACACAGAACTGACCGTAACTGTTAAAGATTTGAGACTTACCTTCTATGGTACAAATTAAAACAGATACACCTTGAACCACAGCCTTTTAAACATGTTAAAAATCATCCCTATAAGTTACCATGCAGTCTATAATGAATTCACTGCTACTTAAACCAGCTACTAAGTTGGTTTGTTTTATCCTTTAGTGTGAATTTTGTAATATTCACAACACAAATAATTCAAAGATGAGAGGAGGGGAAGTCTGCAGGATGCAGGCAACTTTTATCCCCTTATGAAGTTAAATGGTATGGAATTATATATGACATCACACACTACATTTTGTATCAATGTTTATATTTAATTTCCTTTTCCGTTTTATGAAGCATGTTCCAGCACCTAAGCTTCTGACTCCTTTTTTAAAATTAAACTTTCTGAGCATTTAAAATAATCTTATAGGGACTTCTCCTGTACTTTGGTTTCTTCTTTGGCTTATGGTCACTGGAGAGTTCATGTACTCCTGATAAATTGCTTTCTTACATCCAAAGCGCAAAGGCCCTTATCATTTACTTGCTGGCTTCATTCAATACATTTACTCCAAGGAATACTTTGTCAAAGAGTTCCGGTTTCCTCATACTTCATTTCTTGTAACTGATTTGTCTGATCTTTCCTATTCTAGTGGTTAAGTCAACTTTGAATAAATAGCTTTAAATATTAATTTAACATTCAAAAAAGATAAGGAATTGGCAAGCCTAGGGACTGCAGCCCTATGTCTCTCCACAGGACATTTATACTGCAGAATGTGAAGGGTGGGATTTTTCTTCTAATAGCTCTTCTTCCAAAGCGCTTCGGCTATCTAGGCTTCATGATGCGGGACAGATTTATTTATGAGTTCTAATGAATAGGATTTGATTGAAGTATAAACAGGTCAAATACTTTCCTACAGCATGTTTATGTTTATGTTTATGTTTATTTATTTTGATTTTTTCCTGTTTGTATGCTAGTTTTTGTAAGATGGTTATTTTGCTACTACTGTAACAGATGTGTCTTCAAAGTACTCAGAAAAAAACAACTAGAAAGTTAATTTTGTTACTGTGTAGATTGAGGTGTATTTGAGAGGATGTGTATGTGTATGTGTAGGTATTGGGGTGATTGTTTCTTTTTACTTAACAGAAAACCCTATGCCTACAGTGAGGAAAAGCAAGCTCTTTCACTAGAAGAGGAAAACTGACTTGCTTAACATTTTTAAGATGGCTATTCTAATTTGGCCCATGTCAGAGCAACTGCAATACGTCTTTATGTAAAGACTATTGAGTGGATTATAAAATTAATAACTAGAATGAGGTTACAAAACTCTATGGACAATTACCCACTTCATGTAATGTGACCACTGTAAAAATAAAACCTTAAAAAGAGGTCAAGATGGAATAGAAAAGAAAAGAGAAACAATAGAAAAGGTTGTTTCTTAAGTGACTAAACACACTGGTTGAACAACAGGCAGAAATTTTTACAAGATGTCCTGTACTACTGAATTTATCTGAAACATCTGTTTTCAAGCAATATTATCTAAAGTTTTCTGCTTCTCAAAAGAGGTGCACACAAGCAAAAAATAAAGAATTAGTCCTGTGCTGGATTAATATTTCAAGTGACAGTGAAATGATCTCCAGTGAGCATTTGTGGCTTTATTCTGCAAATTATATAATTAAAAAATAAAATAAGTACATTCTATTAAAGTATAAGTCAGTATATGCACTGAAGTTCATAATTTACAACACAACAAAGCATATATTTTTGCATGGGTGTGTCACAGAACATTTGCAAAATAAAGACAGTCTTCATACAACAGACAAAAGAAAAAAAAATAATGTGTAGAGAAATTAGAAGTTCTTATGGATCAATGATTATTGAACCCCCTTGCAGCTGTCAGGAAAATGCAATTTTAAACTTTAATTTGAATAATCTGTAATACCAAACTTTATACGTATATACATGTATATCATATACATTTATATATACATAAAAATATAATACAAGAAATACAATATATAATAAATAATAAAAAATATATTTATGTATATTGTATTATATATACAATATATAAAGTATATGATAATATATGTATATATATATATATATATATATATATTAAGGAAATTGCTAGGAGTTGATAGATGGAGATTACTTTCCATGGTACTCCTAATTGATTTCTTTGGTATAATCTGAATCTGTAAACTAATGACAGTGTTTTAGTTAGATTCAAGAGGCCTTTTCTATTGTTAGACACATGTTCTTTCAGGTAAGAGATAAAAATAAAGGACCTAAATTTCATTACTCTTTCTGTTAGGAAAATAGTATTATCTTTAGCCTTCTTGTCAAATCTCAGACTAGACAGTTGCATTCTGTTTTCCTGAATTGCCCACCTAATTTCATGTAGATAAGGCATTCCTCGTGACTTCCTGCCCTAAACTATTGGTTCGATTCCTTTATGCTAATGTTCAGTGCTGTGTTTCATAGATGAGTATGTTCAAAATTATCTGCAGCAGTGTATGATTTCATAAGTGTTTAAGAGACTTCAAGATGAAACATGCTGTATATAAGAATGAGTTTTATTATAGCTGAAAAAATACATAAATAGACGTGATTTTATTAAGAAGATATCACTTACTGAATGTCATGAACTGTTCATTGTAAGTCCCTTCTGGGTGCAGTATGAGGTATTACTCATACTTAAGTTTTCAGTGGGCTCAAAACTTCACCCAGAAAAGTCTTACCATGTTTGTGACCTTTTGCTCGTAACCTGTACAGTTTTTGCAGAAAATTACTATGATGGGTTCAACTAGGTGCTTCAATTAAGGCAACTACCTTTCAACAGCCTGGTTCAATTTTTAGCACTGCCCCAATAATCTGATATTTTTTATTTTCATGTGAGCAGAAATCTATGCATTGATACATGAAGGAAAGACCTGATGAAACTTAAAATCATATGCTTGCAGAATAATATATATTTTTTTTCTTTTTGTGGAACAGCCAAAAAAGTTCCTTTTGTTCTACTATAATGGCTTACAGCGGAGCAGTATTCCCACAGTGATCTCTAAATTTCAAACATTTGTTTCAGAAATTTTAACTAATAAAAGGGGGGCAAAAAGGGTCGTAAAGTAGATAAAGTGCATAATTAGTGTAGGAATTAGTAACCTTTCATTTCTGTTTTTCTACCCATCTCTGAAGTATTGAGCATGCACCATAATCCTTAAATGATCAGTATTAATCACTGATTTTAGAAGATGCCTATCTATTTAGGATTCTTTTCAGTACTCTTCCTAGCCTTTTGCCATCGCAAGGTGAAAACCTTTCTTTCTGCATTGAAGTGTTAAGATCCTATTGTAATTTTGTTGCTGCAGACGGCAATTTTGAGAAGACACAGAAGACCTAATGAGATGTTCCTTGGGGCTACATCCTTATGTACCAACACATTCACACATTGCACACAGTGCTTAGGTTTTCTATCTGTTGCTGTAAAAACAGAAGCAGATCCCTCCAGTTTACACCTTGGTCTCAGTGCTCTGCTATTGACACTCAAATTTTTGCAAATTGTACTCACCTAAATAACCCAAAAGATCTAGAAGGACTGAATATTTCTGTCTTAAGGGTTTCAATGCATTTTAGTTTTGTAGTTATTGTTGGTGGTTTCTTTATAGTCATTCTTGGCAGCTGAAAGGAGAGTGTCTAGTTTTCTGAGTGTAGAGAAAATCCAGGTAGCAAAAGGCTAGCTCATCCAATTGCAAATTCAACTTGCCTGTGATCCCTTTTTCAGGAAGAAATAAGGATATATAGGACAGATGATGCTTAGAACCATGAAACACTTCTTATGACTATTGTCCCAATTATTTTAGGCATCTGAGTTAGCTACTGAATAATAATAATAATAATAATAATAATAATTATTATTATTATTATTATTATTATTATTATTATTATTATTATTATAGACAAATATAAGCTGTGTGAGCATATAAAATTGAAGCGAAAATTACATTAAAGGAGTTGCATGTCATGCACCTGCAAATGAATGCTAGGTTCTTTCTAATATTTGGATTATCCATTCTTTACTTTCTTGAACAGTAAACTAAATTCCCAGATTTTACACAGACTCAGTATAATTTAAAATGTAAAGAGAACTTTGAAACTGATACAGTGTCAATCTTCACATTACTGCCTATATTTTCCTTATTATACAAAATGCCAGAAAAAGTTTTGGGAGTATTTGTAATAAATTGATAAACTTTTCCTTCCCTTCCCTTCCCTTCCCTTCCCTTCCCTTCCCTTCCCTTCCCTTCCCTTCCCTTCCCTTCCCTTCCCTTCCCTTCCCTTCCCTTCCCTTCCCTTCCCTTCCCTTCCCTTCCCTTCCCTTCCCTTCCCTTCCCTTCCCTTCCCTTCCCTTCCCTTCCCTTCCCTTCCCTTCCCTTCCCTTCCCTTCCCTTCCCTTCCCTTCCCTTCCCTTCCCTTCCCTTCCCTTCCCTTCCCTTCCCTTCCCTTCCCTTCCCTTCCCTTCCCTTCCCTTTCCTTTCACTCTAGTAAAGCAGGGACGAGGGACCTACTTCACCATATTTTAGCGGAGTTTTTGGACACTGTGCAATTCAAAGGAAATTAAGTGGAGTAGATAAAGTAAGGCTAAAGTACTCACTCAACTATTCAAAAGACAAAACATTAAGAAAAATGCTTTTATTCTGTCTATACTGTGAGCAGTTCATAGGTTCAGCTATGCAAATTTACTCATTGACCTAGGACCCCATATTTCTCATTTTGTAGTGAAGAAGGTAATCCAAATGAAAAGTCATGCTTCTGAATGTTTCCATTTTTGGTAAGTAAAAGAAACACAAGCAAATGCTGACAAAAAGTGTACTTTTAAGCTCTCATACTGTTCTTTGAATAGGTAAAAGCATGACATTTTGCTTTTACTGAATATAAGAGAATTTTAAATATCCTAGTTAAAATGTAATTGGAGTTGTAAATCAGAGAATCATAGATCCATGTAGTTCTTTCTAATTTCCTGATCCTAGATGAATATTCAGGATTGCTGGACAGTTGAAAAAGTCTAGTCCTAGGAGTTTCCGTCCTAGGAGAAAATCCTTATTCTCAGCTGATTTGCCTGGCTGTGTAGCACAGAGCACCACGTAAGAGATTCCAGTCAGTAGGTTACAGTGCACTGATCATTATGAATCTCAACACATTTCAGCTCCAAACTTGTGCTCAGCAATATTCCCACTCTTGCATGCTCTCAAACCAGTTCTCTAATCTACCAAAGACAGACACAGTCAGATGGGTACACTTATACATGACAATAAATAGTTTTTAAAACATCATCATATTTCCAGATAACTAGATTTGTTCAAGGATAAATAGGAAAATGAAAACAGAAATTTTCAGTAGTTTGCATCCAACCAATGACTGCGAGTATTCCAGACTCTTTTTATCTAAATAACTGAGCAAATTTCTGCAGCAAGAGAAACTGAAATTGATAAATCAAATATGCAATACCAGCATAAAAAGTTTCCAAAATACTGTTGCAAAAACAGCATGCTGAGTATGGTAGAACAGATACAGTATTATTAATGGCAATGTGCAGCACTGTAGTTTGCTGTTGGTTTTACTGGTGAACATGAACAACTTTACATTTTTCAGAAGATTTTCTTCTTTTTCCTGCTACAGAGAAACAAGTAGCAACTTCTTTCAAGAATAGGAAGTTCTTAGGAATGACTGAAATGCTGGAGGGATGTGCAGACTACTGCAGTCATAAGAGGTGGTCTAAGCTAGCCTCCCTCAGGAAGCAGATTTAACACCACCTGCCACATTGTGTACTGCAGTACATTTCCCAAGTCAAAAAAAATAAATAACAAAAAATTGCTCCTTAAAAAAAAAAAAAAATTAAAAAAAAATGTCACACTTTGAAGGTGATCAAGGACAAGAAAACTTGCCAGTGTCTACTGAATGACTCAAATATTTTTATGGTTTAGGAAATTTTCCCACTCACCCCTTGGCACAAGCACAAAGATGGTGGAGCATTAACATCTATACTTTCTGATCAGTCTGGGCATAAATACAAGCATCCTTTGGTGATTTTCATTTTGTTCCTGTCTTCATTCCTTTCACAATTTTATCCATATTGAAGAGGAAAATTCACTAAGTCACTAGATTTCAAAAGATCATGGAAGGTGAGGAAGTAATTCATATTCATAGGCAAAAATAACTTTTCCTTCTGTCTTTTACTGTATTTAAATGCTAATAATTGAAACCACTTGCCAAATGCATTTAATCTCTGACAGACCAACACATATGTAATGTCCTAATTTACAGCTTGCATGTACAGATGTTCACACTTAGTAAAAGGACACTTAATAGCATTTTAAAATTAAACGTGTGTTGATTATAGGTGTTTCTAACCCAAACAACACAGCAACTGAATTGATAAATGTCTTCATGCCTCACCATGTTTCATGCTCTAACAACATTTTTGTAACAGATCAAAAAAATCCCCAGTACTTCAGTTACATGTACATAAAATAAATGTTATTAAAAAAGTCTGAATGAAATCTTTCATTATTATTATTATTGTTTTTTAAATCTATGATCTGATTCCAAGTTGAAACACTTAGATTGCTACTAGGTTTATGTAGCCGAAAGCAGAACCACAGTTTGTTCACAGACATTGCTTGCTGTCTGCAATTTTTTTTTATCCCTTTGCAAAACTTTGAACCCCATCCAGCTTTGACACACTGCCTCTTCAGTTAATAACTATCAAGTTTCCCCTTGTCTCCTGTCTACTTTTCTTTGAGGCAATTGCGCACTCAGCACCCCGAGATAATAACACACATCTATAAGATAAAAGCAATGGCATTAATGTAATTGTCTGCCTTTCTCTCTTTAGCCTAATCTTTTTTTTCCTTCAGTTTTGACTGCATCTGTGACACCTGTTTTTGTCTCCTCTGATCCTACGACAGGTTTTCCGCTGACAAGGTTTTTGCCTGACAGAGATTCTGCCAGACAAGAGCATAATAAAATATGAAGAACTGCTTGTCAGAGTTTCTGCCAATGCTCACATGAAATAGGGGAAAAAAAAAAAAAAAAAAAAAAAAAAAAAAAAAAGAGTGTTTTTTTTTTCTTTTTCTTTCTTTCTTTTTTTTTTTGTTTTTAAAGGGGCCCTGTGCTGGTCACTTTTGGCCTGTCAGGAAAACAGCCTCCTTGGCCAATTCCTGCAAGCCAAACAGGTGTTTTCTTTTATAAACATAGAAGAAATTGTAAATGAATAAATAAATAAATCTTCTATAGTAGAAAATATGATTGCATAAAACAAACAAACAAACAAACAAACACTTTATCCTAACTTTTACATTGCATAACCTTTTTTGAAACACAGAATTGACTCTTAAACAAATAAATATAGTAGAAAGCTTTTTCCCTTTGTTGATAGCTAATGTGTTCAAAGGAAAGAGCAATACAGGACCATGCCATTCCATGTTCTCAGAAAAACATCTGAGCTACCTGCATGGTCATACTTCATAAATGAGACAACTGACCCTGGGGACCATGATAAGGAAGATCATGGTCTTCCTTATCCTCTTCTCCTCTGCAGGACTTGGATCTTGCTGTGCTTTCTTGTCAGAATATGCATTTGTGCTTGTGTAAAGGAGGATTTCAGGACTGGTGATTGACCTGATATAGATGAATGATGGGAAGGTCCCAGCATATAATTGCTTTTGTGTTTGTTGGTATCATCTGTTGATAAAACCCTGCTAGAGAGAGCAACTACTGACCAATGCATATGCACCAAGCGGCCTTCACTGGACTGGTTCACTGGACTTTCTAGACATTACCCTGCAACCTCAGTCCATTGACCCAGAACCACTACTTATACTCAGGCTCTTCACTGTCTACCTAAGCTACACCACAGGTGTGCCTGCCTGACTTCTGGATGTTCCTCAGACCCATGTTGCAGCATGGTCTCTAGCCCTGTCTGTGACATAACCTTTTTTGTTCCTGTCTGAAGCCCCCGCAAGGACCCTTGGACTGACTTAAAAAGTCTAAAAGCAGAGGATCAGGCAATTCCAAAACATTGGAAGTCAAGCAGGTGGGGCAGAAGGCTGGCCTGGCTGACCAGGGATCTTCTTCTGGAGCTTAGGCAGAAAAATAAAATGCTGGACCCTGCTGGAAGCAGGGTCAGGCAACGTGGAAGTTATACAGGTGCACTGTTCGCATTTGTAGTGAGAAAATTTGTGTGGCCAAAGCCCAACTAGAGTTGAAGCTGGCCAGGTCTGTGGGAGACAATAAAAAGGGTTTTTTTAAATATGTGAACAGAAAAAGGAGGACCAAAGAAAACATAGGTCTGCTATGTGATGGGAAAGGTCACCTCACAGACAAGGACATAGGCAAAGCAGTGATGTTTAATGCCTTCTTTGCCTCTCTTCTACGCTCATGATGGGCTTTGGGACTCAGGGTGCCCTGAGCTGGAGGACCATGATGGTGGAAATGATAAACTCCCAACCAACCCTGAATGTGTGCGGGATTTGCCACTCCGCCTCGATCCATAAAAGTCCATGGGTCCAGATAGGATTCATCCCAGGGTGCTTAGAGAGCTGGCGGATGCCATCGCGGGACCTCTTTCAATTATTTTTCGATGGTCTTGGGAATCTGGAGAGAACCCAGTAGACTGGAAGCTGGCAAATGTTGTACTAATTTTCAAGAAGGGCAAGAAAGAAGACCGTGGCAATTACAGGCCTCTCAGTCTCACATCGGTGTCTGGTAAAATTATGGAGATCATCCTTGAAGTTGTTGAAGCACACCTGGGAGACAATGCAGTCCCAGTGGTTCACGAGGGGTAGGTTCTGTTTAACAACTTTGATTTCCTTTTATGATAAGATCACCCATCTAGTTGATCAAGGGAAACCAGCTGATGTGATCTTTTTGGATTTCAGTAAAGCTTTAGACACAGTTTCCCATAGGATCCTACTGGACAAAATGTCCAGCATACAGCTAAACAAAGACATCATACGATGGATAAGCAATTGGCTGACGGGCAGGGCTCAAAGGGTTGTGGTAAATGGGTCTGCATCACTCCTCTTCAATGTTTTTATAAACTGTTTGGATGTAGGAATAAAAGGTTTTTACAGCAAATTTGCCGATGACACTGATCTTGGAGGAATTGTGGACTCTGTTGAGGGTAGAAAGGCCTTACAGAGAGATCTGGACAGATGGAAGAGCTGGGCGATCACCAACCACATGAAGTTTAACAAGAACAACTGCCAGGTCCTGCAACTGGGATGGGGCAACCCTGGCTATACGTACAGCAGGAGTTGACTCCATGATCCTTATGGGTCCATTCCAACTTGGGATATTCTATGATTCTGTGATTCTATGACTTGCTCCCTTCACCATGTCTGAGGCTGGTGATATACCCTTTTCATGGTTCTGCCCTCCCGGATCAGACCCTGGGGGACTGTGTCCATGAGTGCAGACATGGTCTTTGCTGGAATTTTCCTTGGCTCACAGTTCAGACCCCCTTGCTGGGCAGCCCCACTCTTGCCACTTGACACATGGATTGACAGTACCCTTCCTTCTATTACACTGGCTAGTCGTTCACCTGCAATCTTTCCCATCTCCTAGTCTTCAAAATCTAATATCTCCTTCCTATAAACCATTAACACCTCCCCTTAAAAATGGTGAAATTGAAGCCAACATATATTTTACTGGGACTAACACCACCTGACTGACATACTGTATACAATGAGATAGCAACCTGGTTGGTAGTTATGGATTCGTGGGCAGAATTTGGAGGATTTCCATCTTAATCGAGCTGCACCTCAAATTACATTGGTGATTCATAAGTTCACAGAAAAGTATAGGTTGGAAGGGATTTCTGGAGATTTCCTTGTGCAGCCTTCTACTGAAAGCAAGGCCTTAAATCAGGTTATCTAGGGCCCTAAGTTTGTCAATTTGAAGGTTCATTATTTACAGCGAGGGATATTCCACCACTTCTTTAGAACACTTGCTCTATCTTTTATGCAGCCTTGAAAATTGTAATGAAAATGCAGCAGGCACAGACCACCTGTTAACACCATTCTGTTAAAGTGGAGTACTGAAGCATCATTTTACAAAGGCAAGAGCATGGTGATGTTTAAACCTGTGGTGGCACATGGGTTCAAGACCATGAGATGCTTTCTCATGTGTGCTAAACCCACTCAGTCTTCTGAGGAAAACTTCCTGTCCATAAGTTGATGACAGCTGAAGATGTTCAGATTCTTGGAAGACAGGTTCATACAGCTACCACTGATAACATCAATCTTTCCTACCACCACCCCTCAACCAAATAAGACACTTGCAAAGGACTGCCATAAAATTCATGTGCTGCAAACATTTCACAAATCTCCTGTTAAATATCTCTCAGAAAATTTGATTGTAAACTGTTAGAATATAATTAGAGAAGTCATTGAGACTCATATTATAAATTCTTACATTATGTTTTCTATTTCTAAAATCCAGATGGAAATGGGATAGTAAAGTAACATTGTTAAATTAACCTGAGACAAGTTTCCTCATAATGGTGCTACAGCTAAAGACAAAATTCTTCCTGGGAAGTAATAAATAAATAAATAAATAAATGAAATTCATTTGAATTTCACATTTGCAAAACAGAAAGCTGAAGTAAAATTACCCGTGGTATCATCATTACTTTGTAACATCTGAAAGCACTATGAATTTTTTATTCTTCCAGTCAAATCCCATTTTAACCTTATGAAGCTATATAGAATGGAGTAGTAGGGTTTGTTTCATTTAGAGCTCTTTCAATTTGTGTTCTGCTTAACCTACTGAACTCTAGTTAATTAAGACGTTCCTATAAACAATTAAGCTTCTTGTAGGATCGTTAAGAAGATATAAAAATTTATGATGTAATAAAGTGTAATAAAATGATAAAGTGGTTAGTACATCACAGTAGTTCATGTGCAGCAGTACAGTGTTAAAAGAGACAAGTATGCAGGTACTATGACCTAAATGTCCTGAAGAACTGTGGATGCATATCACAGAAGAAATGTCACCATTGCTGCCCCAGAAATCTGCTGGCGATTTGTACCCTTATGGGATTTATCCTGCTCATAAGGGAATTACCCATCTAGTTCCAGACACTTTTTTGCTCCTGATGTTATGCTATGTATTAAACTTCTTATCGTAACACTTAAGGGGCAAGATAAGGGTTTTACTGACTACCTTTTCAAAAAGTGGCCTCTACTATATCTGGAAAGAGGGATTCCAAGTGCTAATAAAAATCATTGTTTCTCTTGCCTTTGCTCTATTTTGTGTATAGCAAGTCTATTTTTTTCCTTACTCGATTCTCTCCTTAGGGAGAGGGCAAGTTATCCGAGTTAACTCCTAACATTTTAGTCTATGTTATTGGGTGTACTAAAGGAGATGAAACCTACTCTTTAAAAAGTAAATCATTTCAATAATGATGGGCAGCAAATAAGAATATCTTGCTCTTTTTGTTACATTCTCAGTCTAAACTTCTCTGGGCATTGTATAGCTAGTCTAGGTAGATTATAACTAGAAAAGTGGTCTTATGTATATTTCAGAGACTAGGAAATTGATGTTCAGGGAAGCAACTTGAGCAGGACTGCAAAATGTAAGGCAACAATGGAGATGGATAATGAATATTATGTTTTCAGTTTATATTATCAGGAAGATAATTGACATGGGCAGAGAAAAGTTGTATCTATGATGCACAGATTTCTGATTTTTTCCTAAAACACTATTCTAGAAATAAGTTATTCTTGCCCCAAACTTTGTGTCTATCTGAGCAACTTAACACATACGTGAAATGTCTAGAAACATCATCAACAACAACAACAACAACAAAAAACATGTTAAAACTCACCCAAAAAAAGAGAGAGCAAAGCAGAAATGCTGACAATTCCTTTTTAACCATTACAGAGAATTGCTTATTTTTGTAGCCACTTTCCTATAAAGTATACCTGCAGCAAGGTGGTAAATGAAGTTACACAGAACAAGACGATATGATGCCCACCATTCATACAGACAGAAGTTTTGTACAAGTCTTTCTAGATGTATATAAATCTTGTATGGAGATACGTAGACACTGTAAACAATTTCATGGTATTCTTCCAAAATGGGGCTGAGATAATTCACCTCCAAATCTGTTGCTAACACAAAGCAGTCTGACTGTCTGGTTGCAAACAAGAGTTGCCAATGAGCATCTGATAGTTTTAATCCCTGTTCCATGAGAGTAGAGTGTTATTAGACATTTAAGATTTTCATACAATAAAATACAATGAGAAAGGGCTTCACTTTGGGGTGTGAATATAGACCAATTCAGAAGAAAAGGGCGCTATGCTTCAGAATGGGTCATAGTCTGTTCAAGGCTTACTAGGCTTTGGAGCAGTCCTCAGCTGACTGTTTAATGTCTGGTTGGGGTAATCTCGTGTGACCACATCCAAGGGATATTAACATTTTCAAACCTGTGAGCCAGTAGAGTCATGAGAGGAAGATATAACTTCTTCCTGATTGAGTCAAACATTATGATATCCTGAGAGTGGCAAGGAAGAAGAAAAAAAATAATAAATCTGAATGGATCCAAAGTGTGTGTGAACATACAAGTTTCAGAGACTGTGTTTTTCCCATGGGAAAAGCCTTCCTCAGCACCTGTGAATGGTAAATTTCTATGAGGACTAAACACTTGACCATGCCGTTAAGTAAGTATCAACTGAATACAAAGATAAAAAAGAAAGTATTTTTATTTGATCTTGGGGCAATTATTTCCTTTATGTCACCTGTATCTGTCAGTTGTATCTCTTTTGCCCAGAAAAGCTGTAGATGCTCCATCCCTGAAGGCATTCAACACCAGGTTGGATAAGGCCCTGGAGAACCTGATCTAGTGGGTGGCATCCCTGCCCATGGCAGTGGGGTTGGAACAAAATGACCTTGAAGGTCTTTTCCGACCCAAGCTGTTCCATGATTCTGTGATTCCATGACAGACCTTTGAAACAATATTACTTGTCTTGGATGCCCTAGTGCTTGGCTATTTTCTTTTGCTTTTACCTCAGCTCAATTTGCATTAAAGATGATCTCGGACTAACCCATGGCAAACCCTGCATCACATCATTCCTACCAATATGGCAGGCTTTAAAACCAGATACTGGGTCAGACTACCCACAGGATAGTAGATTGGAACTTCTCTGTGCTTTACGGACCACTTTGGGAATTGCTGATGAAAGGGAGGAAAAGGAAAGACACAAGCAGGAGGATGGACTTACAAAAAGAGTTTACCAGTAATGAATCAGGTAAATTTCCTGGAAGTAACTGAGTAATGAAAAATATGTCTCATCCTTCAGGGACAAAAGGAAGTTATAACATGGTTTAAAAGGTTTTTGTTGGTAAAATACAGGAAAAGACAGACGATCTAAAATAGTTTTACTTATGAAGTTATGAAGAGTTGGCCTTTGCTATCAATGAATTGAGATAATTTCTTTGCCAAAAATCTCTATGTAACTAAAAAAAAATAAAGCTATAATGTCCTCAAGTCTTTTTAAAGCATTTTAAAGAATTAACTTAGCTGAAAACAAACTAAAAAGTATTCTTGTTATGCGGAAGTTTTGACTCTTTTTTAAATATTATGAAACAACACAAAAATAACCCTTTATTTTACCACTAAATTATAACAATAGGATTATATTTCCACTTTCCCTTTTTAGTGTTTATTTTCTGTTATCCCACTTTTAAAGTAAAGAATAACATGGCAGTTCTGCCAGCTTTTAGAGAGACTCTAAGATCTGTAACATGTTTTGATTTTGTTTGTTTTGTTTTGTTTTGTTAGAGATGGCCCAAACCTGGATTTCTATCACTTGACAGTTTTAGACTGTGAGAAATGTAGAAACCATGCTCATTCTTATTTCAACATAGCTCTCCTCTTCTACTGCCGTGTAGCTCACATTTAAAATCTAAGCTTTCTTCCTAGATTGAGCCCATTCAGCAACTTCAGGGTAAGGGAGGAATGGAATTTCTAATATATCCACAGGATTCTTCTTTATTTATTTGCTCCTTTTCTTCCTTTTCTTTTCTTGTATTTCACCTTTCTTTTACCTGACAACTTCACCAATTACCATGTAGAAATCACCACTCAGTCATTTGGAAAGAACTCACAGTCACATCATACATTTGGGTTTCATGACAGAGTATTCTCCACTTTTAGGTGGTCATTGTTTTTGTTGTTATTCTCATTTACAGCACGCTAATGCATGCATTATAAAAATAGTGGAAGCAGAAAACTTCCTTCACAAGACAAAAGTAACTCACATGGTGAGTCTCTGAGCATAAGCATTCATTGGGTATGAGGCTTTAAGATGGAAAGGAGTAATGGATTTGCCCTGTGTGATTAAATCTCCTAATGTATATTCTATCTAAACTTCAAGAAACTTAATCTCAAACGTATTTGAAAAAATGGCCTGGCTAAGTACCTGACTGGAGATGGAACCATATACAGTTCATACTCTGAGGTACTCATAGAGGTACTAAGGAGTACTTGAATATGTAGCCCTCATTGAACTGTGCTGATTGGCATGATGCAGAGGAAAAGACAGCAAAGATTGCTAGACAACTCTGGGACAAAGATCACTAGAGTGACCACCAGGAGAAGAAGGGAGGAGGACAACAAAAATATTCACAGAATACTTCTTTGGTAGAACAGATTGAATGGTGTGAAATTGAGATAGTCCAAGAATGCATAATATATCAAAAAGATCTAAAAGACATTGCTGCTGTCTGATGTCTGATTTGAATTTTATCAGTGATCAGTTTGAGGGTATGATACAGAACTAGCATTTTTAATTTTCTCTTTGAAACAATACACTAGTAATTTCAGACAAGTTTAATCAAATTATTCTTTTTCTTCCCCCCCCCCCCTTTTTTTTAAAGTCTCTGCAAAGTCTGAGATATTGAAACAAAAAGAAACAGAATGAATGTCATAGTAGTTTTAGAGTGCTATGATGTATTTCACCTCAACACAGTCTATTCATCCAAATCCCTCAAAATATCTATAGTTTCACACTAATAATAACCTATTCCCCATTATGTACAGCAGTTCTAGAGAATGTTATGACACTCTATGCAGTTTTGGGCTTCAGCCTTAAAAATGGTAGTGGTAGGATTACCACTATCATACAGGGGTGCATGGTCAAAACTTGATAAGCTGAACTTTTGCAAACAGAATCACTTATTTGACACACACACAAAAAAAAACTTTGATGAATCTTCTCAAATACAGACATCCTACTTTGGCACCTCCAAACAGATAAAAACTGAACTTGCAGGCAACTATTCCTTTCAAGATGTGTGCAGCTCATTTCATCTGAGCAAAGAAAAACATAATAAAGATGAAGGAAGCAGGAATAGCAGCAACAACAACAAAATAGGACAGTAGATGCTAAGTGTAATAATATTGTTGTGGCTTTATGCCTTTTCTTGCCCACTCCAAAAATTTCAACATTTTAAATGGCAATTGTTAATATTCATTAACCCTGCACAGATTAGTCAAGTAATGCATGAGAAGACTAAGTTCTAGGCCATTTTTTATCAACTGAGTTAATTATGATCCTAGGTTATTAGAACCGAATAAGCATGTTACTTCCTGTTGGAAACACCTATTCTTTGATGATTACATTCAGTAAAGCACTACTCCATATGCTAAGCATTTGAGTTAAAATTCATTGATAAAAATCAGAAGGTTCTTAAATAAGAACCCTTATTTAAAGCAGCAGAAAATAATACTTTCATTCAAGGAGCAACTTCTGAAAGTACAATGCCAACACTTTAAAGAAAATCACTTCTGAACAGCAACTTGATTCAGTCATTTTAAAAACCATGTGCTACAGTGCAATGAATTGTTCAGTCTACTGAATGTAGCTGTCAAAATTCTGGAAAAAAAATTTAAGATCAAAAATTCACATCACAGTCTCCAGGAAGTAATTTATAAGTCTGTGCTTTGAGAACTCATATGAAACATACATCTAACTAGTCTTGCTCTGCCATAAAATGTAAATACTCTAGATGAATGTACACAAAGTGTACTAAAAAATAAATAAATCAGAGCATTCTTTGCTCAGTGCAGTAGTAAAACAAAAAATCAGTAATAATATATAGCTGTATTAAGTTATCTACTTGGAATGTTAAGTGCTCAAGAGAAAGTGGTGCCTCCAAGGTACAGGAGAAGGTGATGCCTCCATGATTATAACATTCACCTTTCTAGTTTCTGTACTTGTGAAACAGAGCCCTGTGGTTATCTCAGATTACTTTTACATTCTGATTTTGAACTCAACAACCTCACAGAAAAGCATTTATCAGCATTTAAAAATAAAAAGCATTTATATTATTTATTTTAAAATATAAAAAGCATTTATATTATTTATTTTAACGTATACTGGTTAAAAACAAGAAGTGGGATACCCATATGTGAGATTCCAAGTGCACTCCTTCTTTCTATTACTCAACAGGAAGACACCCTGGAAAATAGCTAGATGAGTCTTCCCTACTGTGGATAAGCAAAACCTCAGATGCTGATTCTACACAAAACCTGAAGTATGCCTGAACTTCAGAATTTTGTGAGGTTTAGTAATCCTTCCAAGAAATGTCAGTCTGGTTATATTGTGGCTGAAGATATTTTTCCAGGAATTAAGAGGAGTGAAAACAAGGATTGTCTCTAGACAATCGAGTACATAATACATTTGCAACCAACTACCATATGGGTGGCATTATGCTATTGTTAGGCAGGATGTACATACTATTATCAAGTATTATCAAGTGACACAGGACTGAATCATACTTACATTCCTGATTTTTGTTTTTTCCAGGTATGTGAATGTTTTAAAAACTTCTCTGGCATTCTTTTCTGTTGAATTTGCTGAGCATTCACACTTGTAATAAGTCAGCAGTCTCAGGCAGAAATACACATAATCATGCACTAAGTAAGTAGAGATCAAGTCCATGTTCGAGGTACTAAGCTTCCAACCCGTGTCTCACAAATAATAAATAAAATAAAATAAAATAAAATAAAATAAAATAAAATAAAATAAAATAAAATAAAATAAAATAAAATAAAATAAAATAAAATAAAATAAAATAAATAAAATAAAATAAAATAAAATAAAATAAAATAATAAAATTCATAAAATATAATGCACTGATTGTCTGCTGGAAGGGGAGAATGAAGATTGTGCTTGCTTAGATGTCAATAGCCCAGACCATGAGAAGAAATCTTTAATTTCTTCTGCAAGCATAGTCTTTCTGTTTTTGTTTGTTTGTTTGTTCATTTGTTTGTTTGTTTTTATCCCCATCTTAGGTATTCTCCTTTGCCATGTAATTTTTTATTCAGCTCTGTCTTTCTCTCTCATATATATCCATATTGTCAAGGAAAATGAAAGTGAATGCACAAAATATATTTTATATATTAATAATATTAAAATATTATAATAATATTAAAAAAATATTTTACTTTTCCTTCCCACAAAAAAAATACACAAAAAGAAAGGCCTGCAAGTATGGTTTGATGCCTTACAAAACCTGGGGATTCTGATCCTTCTATTCTTTCTTCACCTACTTAAACATAGGGAAGAGACGTTCAACACACTGATCATGTGTGCATACTGTTACTGAGCCAAATAGGATACATTGCTTTCATTCTGATGTTCTTTCACTCTGAAGTTCTGAAAGGTTGACATCAATATGTCCGAATTTCCATTAGTCTCAGCAACTTATTGGCTGATGCATATTTGTAATATAAACTCTGCTGTGCAACCATATGATAAACCTTTTGCCTTTCTGCTAAGGTCTGATAGAACCACGTTACTTCCTGGAGGCTAGACTATATTTTTGAACCGTACACACGTTGTTGAACACCTGTGGCGTCTATTGCCCAAGTAATCGACCTTCATGTTTCCATCCTAGAAATCATTATAAAAAACCACATATTTGCACAGACCCAGAGTGCACCTACATACCTGCACAGATGAACAGGTATCACTTCTGTCTGTGCCACTCCAGCTCTTAGTATTTATAGAGACTGAGAAAGATGGACAGAATAGAAAAGACAAATGCAGAACAGACATTTCTTACCATGTGCCACCCAGCCATGTTTACACTGATCACAGGTTCTCAGGTTAATCTTCCCTGGCTGAAAACATTCACATGTGCAATTTACCAGTGTACAGCGGATGGCCTGGAAAAAAGAAACAGAAAATACATATTAACATCTTTCTCCCCTCTTGTACAAATTTGTTGTGAGAGCTACAGGGGTATTGTACAGTAATAAACATTCTAACTAACATACAGTAATAACTTCTAACATTCAAAGTATTGTTCATTCTTTTAAGTAGGGATTAATTTTCTTTCAAAAACATATATCAGTATCCCTGAGCAAAGCTTATTCAATAACATATTCTGTTTTTCCGTGAAGACGAATACTTATCTAAAGTGTTTGAAAGAATTGCTCTATTTCCTCTAGGATAAAAAGAAAAGAAAAAAAAAAAGTGCAAAGACAAGGATTCTCTAGGTGTTCCACAAATTTTCTGATTTTGAATCACTTTCCTGAAGGAAAATGTTACTAGTGATGTCTTCCCAAAACAGCACATCAGCTTAATTAAAATGAAGCATAAAACAAGGAAATGAAAACATATAAAAAGGAATACTTTTTCCTCTCCCACCATGGTATCCAAAGGTTATTCACAATTTTCCTTTAGGAGCTCTCATAATGTGCAACTCCATTACATCAGAAAGGAGTCATGGATGGATTTGATGTTTTCCTAAAACAGGGTAAAATTATGGTAGAAGAATAGGTCTGTCTCATAATACATCTTGTAACTTTACTTTTCTTCTTCAATTTTTGCCAATATCTGGGCCTAACACTTCACTTCTTAGCATTCTGCATTTGTCAATCATGTACCATAGAACCACAGAATATCCCAAGTTGGAAGGGACCCACAAGGATCATTGAGTCCAACTCCTAGCTCCACACAGGACAACCCCAAAATCAGACCAAGTGTCTGAGAGCACTGTCCAAACAGTTCTTGAACTCCATCAGGCTCAGTGCCATGACCACTGCCCTTGGGAGCCTGTCCCAGTGCCCAACCACCCTCTGGGTGCAGAACCTTTCCTTAACACCCAGCCTGACCCTCCCCTATCCCAGCTCCATGCCTTTCCCTCGGGTCCTGTTGCTGTCCCCAGAGAGCAGAGCTCAGCACCTGCCCCTCCACTCCCCTCGTGAGGGAGCTGCAAGCCACCATGAAGCCTCCCCTCAACCTGGGCTGAACAAACCAAGGGACCTCAGCTGCTTCTCATACGTTTTGCCCTATAGACCCTTCACCATTTCTGTAGCCCTCCTTTGGATGCTCTCTAATATTTTATGTCCTTCTCATACCATGGTGCCCAAAATATACGTAATTCTCTCTTTTGCAAAAGAAGGAATTATTTCAAAGCAGTGAAGCTAAGATGCCAGTCACATGCAGAGATCTAAAATTTGCTTATATAAAACACCTCATTAAAATCTTCTCTCCCTTTCAAAAAAGATTTCAAAACCTACACAGGTTTACTTGAGAGAGGCTAACTATAGTCACAGAAAAGCAAATACAAATTGAATGGGACTTTTTTAATGTGTAACAGATTTACGTTTTTAAATAGTGTAGAAGAAGACCTCTGCACTTCAAACTGCTACTAATAAATCTACGGCACACATTTAGATGTAATTTGCATGGAGATTTCTGAGACATAGAGGCTTATTCTGATCATTCACAGATTAACAATCTACTGTAACTACCAGAGATGCCAGGAAAAGATATCTCTATAGATTTAGATGCAATCAATGATTACACAGGGGCTAAGGTGGGGGAAGGGTCCTTAGCTCCTATGGCCGCAGACATACTGAAGCATTGTGAATTCTCTTGCATCTTCCAAACAATTAACACACCCCCATACACACTCCATCAAAATCAAAAAACAGTTACCTTACCTATATCATCTTAAAGAAAATTACATTCAACATTAATTTGCCCAAGCTAGATTCCTTGGTTACTGACAATAGAAAACATCCGAATTTATTTTGTTTTCTCTCTTATCTATCTGCATCACACAGCATTTAAAGCCATTTGTACTTCACCAATCCAATTAGAACTTGTATTTCTCCAATAAATTTCTCATACAGGTGTCCTTTTTTTTCCCTGTCTTAATAGTTCTTTTACTACCTTTTACTCTCAAAAACCTTGCAAGGGAAAAAATACCCTGCTCTATTATGCCTGACACTTCAGGGCCTCAGTCCCAATGTCACCTGTCCAATTACTCATTAGCTAGGTTATAAAACACTGCTGTATGTATGCGTGATTAAAAGAATTAGCAATATGAAATATAAGGGTACCAGAGTGCTGACCGTGCAAGAATAATATATGTGTTTGTGGGATATGAGGAAAAAATTCTCCAGAAAGGTCCTGTTTCATGTTCAATAGTTTATTGATTCAATAATATATCAGGTCTCCACCGGTCAGTAATGGTGTTCTTTCTCTAATATGTTCATTAATTAATGAACTCTGTAAGTAATTGTACTGCAAAAAGAAAGAAGGCCTTACAAAAAAGGATTTTTATGTTACCATAAAAGGATTTCTCCACGTTTTGAATTTCTCCACCAGTGTGACAAGTATTTGCTGTACAGTATGTATAGTGTGAGTAATATCCTTACAGCATATGTACACATACTAGATGAAATTGTGTCATTTGGTAGAGTTTCTTTATTAAAGCTCATCCTCATCAGCATTTCCATTAGACCTCTACATTTATTTTTTTTTTCTTCCTTAGAGGTCAACAGGTTGCCTGTAAAAATTGGATTCAGCTTGAACCTGAAATACAACGTTTCAGGCTAAGAGTGAATTTTATTACACACTTTCAAAAATGATCTATTTAGCCATTATAAATTATGCGATGGGGGAAAAAGAAGTCTAGAGGTTTCACGTTTCTTTTCCCAGTGTTAAAGAGGGTATTGACAGTGTAAAGTGTTGAAGGGCACTGAGAAACTAGTAAGCTTTCTATCTTTTATACATACCCTCCAAAAATTCATCCAAACTGTACAGAAACATGAAAAAATCTACTTGTTCCTCAGATAACTAAATCCAAGAAGTCTTGTATCCAAGAGTTTTGTATTTTTACTAAGCAATATGGATTGGCATGAGAAACTCTGAAGACAAATAGCATGGCCCAGACTTTAGCCTGGCCTTACTTGGCTGCTTTTCCTGCAAAACAGATGTTGATGCCAGGTTGTAAACTGGTATCAATACTTTCCCAGCCCATCATGGAAAATCCCATGCATACTTCTCAGTGATGAGGATAACTCCACAAACTGCAAGATGCTCATTTGGGACTGAAGAAACACGTATTCTATTCCATATTCCTATACGGTTTTACGCAAATCACTCTGTAAGCCTGATACCACATTCCCTAAACAATAACATGATACAATGACAGTAAATTGCTGCTGTCAATGTAAATGCAACATAAGTGATGGAGGCTCTTGAAAATCTCAAGTAGACTTTAGTCCTTATTTCAAAGATTCATTTTTTCACTTTACTCGGTTAATCCAGATCACTACCTCAGATCACTACAATCCAATACCAAACCAGTGTAACCCTGTGGAGAGAAGATTCCAGTGTGTGACAAGTGTATGTTCCTACACACACAGAGTGTAGGAACAGAGTGTGCATGAATGAATACATGGACCTTCACAAATGCAACCAACATATGTATGAGACTTGCAAGGATGTATATCTGAATTATTAACAATATCTTTTTTTTTCTTTCTTTTTTTTTTTTTTTTCCCCCAATAGCATTTAATTAACACATATGAAACACTAAGAGCATGACAGGATCAGGAATGACCCAGAACAGAATGGGAAGATGAAAGTATTGTGGATTCATCTAAGAATTCAAGGCTTTTATGCTGTGCCTCCACTCCCCAGTGGCAGCATTTTAAAGAAGAGAGAGGATAAAAGTCCAGTAGCTGGTGTGCTTGTAGGTAGCAGCATGGATTGGCATTAGCTGTGATTGGACATCTGTTACTCCTTAATTTGACAGGGGTGGGGTCTGGAGGGTTGCAGAGATCTGGAGAAATTCTGCAGCAGCTAAACATTGTAGCCATTGTTCAACCCTGTTAGAAAGTAGGTATAAAAATTCAAGGGTGTAGCAGAGCTAAACTTTTGCCAGAAAAGTGCTTTTGAAAGAGTACTGCTAGGCTTTCCAGAAGCCACCCAGCGTTAATTCTACTTTTGTAATGTGTCACTAAAAAGTTAATGGAACAGGGCACTATGTGTACGACACTATGGTTTAGAGATGGAAACAGAAATTTTTCCTGACTAAGCCTTTTCTCAGAAACTCCTCCAAGAAAGACAGACAGAAGGAAAAGTAAAGAAACCAAAAAACTTGAATAGAGAAACAGCAGAATCATCACATGCAGGCTCCCCACATTCAAGGGGATAGGAAACCATGTATTCAGAGGACAGCTTGCACACTAAAGCCCTTAGCCAACCTCTAAAACATGGTTTCCTGTAGCAGCTTGAAAGGTGCCATGGCGTTCTTCCACACTAACAACCTGCAGATAATAGCAGTTCTCAGATATCTTTATACGTCCCTTCCATGGAGCTCCTCTCATAACACTTCTTGCATGTATACCAAAAATACAGTGGCCTTTGAGGATATTTTATAATAGCAGTGGATGAAATGGATTGGATTGCAATAGAATTGTTTTAAACGATTTAAACAACTGATTCCTTAAATCTTAAATTAATGCTATTAAGGCTTAAAAACAAAATACCATACACTAAAATAAATTAAAGGTTTTATCACAGAATCACAGAACTGTAGGGGTTGGAAGGGACCTCGAAAGATCATTGGGTCCAACCCCCCTGCCAAAGCAGGTTCCTCAGAGCAGGCTGCCCAGGTAGGCATCCAGACGGGCCTTGAATATCTCCAGAGAAGGAGACTCCACAACCTCCCTGGGCAGCCTGTTCCAGTGCTCCGTCACCCTCACCATCAAGAAGTTCTTTTGCATGTCAGTATGGAACTTCCTGTGCTCTAACTTGCAGCCATTGCCCCTTGTCCTATCCCCACCAACCACTGAGAAGATGTTGGCTACATCCTTCTGTCCCCCACCCCTCAGATATTTATATACACTGAGGAGATCCCCTCTCAGTCTTCTTTTCTCCAGGCTGAACGGATCCAGGTCTCTCAGCCTTTCCTCATAAGGAAGATGCTCCAGGCCCCGTATCATCTTTGTGGCCCTCTGCTGGACTCTTTCCAGGTGATTCCTGTCTTTCGTCTATCGGGGAGCCCAGAACTGGACACAGTACTCCAGGTGAGGCCTGACCAGGGCAGAGTAGAGGGGGAGGATCACCTCCCTTGACCTGCTGGCCATGCTCCTTTTAATGCATGCCAGGATCCCATTAACCCTCTTGGCCACAATGGCACACTGCTGGCTCATGGTCAACCTGTTGTCCACCAGGACCCCCAGATCCTTCTCCTCAGAGCTCCTCTCCAGCAGGTCATCCCCCAGAGTGTACTGATACTTCGCGTTGTTCCTTCCCAGGTGCAGGACTCTACACTTGCTCTTATTAAATCTCATTTGGTTTCTTCCTGCCCATCTCTCCAGCTAGTCCAGGTCTCACTGAATGGCAGCACAGCCTTCTGGCATGTCAGCCACTCCTCCCAGCTTTGTGTCATCGGCGTACTTGTTGAGGGTAGACAGTATTCCCTCATCAAGGTTGTCGATGAAGATGTTGAACAAGACCAGGCCCAGCACAGACCCCTGGGGAACGCCACTAGTCACAGGCCTCCAGCCAGACTCTGCTCTGCCGATCAACACCCTCTGAGCTTGGCCAGTCAGCCAGTTCTCAACCCACCTTGCCATTCACTCATCTATCCCACATTTTCTCAGCTTTGCTAGTATAATGTCATGGGAGACAGTATCAAAAGCTTTGCTAAAGTCAAGGTAGATGACATCCACTGCTCTCCCCTAATCTTCCCAGCTGGTGATGCCATCATAGAAGGCAACGAGGTTGGTCAAGCACAACTTCCCCTTGGTGAATCCATATTGACTGCTCCTCATAACCTTCTTCTCTTCAAATTGCTTGGAGATGGCATCCAGAACAAGCTGCTCCAATACCTTTCCTGGGACAAAGGTGAGACTGACTGATCTGTAGTTTCCCAAATCCTCCTTCCTCCCCTTCTTGAAGACTGGAGTGACATTGGCTATCTTCCAGTCTTCAGGCACCTCACCCATTCTCCAGGACCTTTCAAAGATAGAGAGTGGTTCAGCGATCACATCTGCCAGCTCCCTTAGCACACATGGATGCATCCCATCAGGACCCATGGATTTGTGTGTGTTGAGCCCACTCAGATGCTCCCGAACCACTCACACATCCACCAGGGGGGAGCCCTCCATTTCCCAGACCCTTTGTCCTATTGCCAGGGGTGAGGAGTCCAGGGGGAGTGTCCTTGAAGCAAAGACTGAAGCAAAGAAAGCATTCAGTATCTCTGCCTTCTCAGCATCTCCTGTGACCAGGACACCCCCCTCATTCAGCAAGGGACCCACATTATCCCTAGTCTTCCTCTTGCTGTTTACATACTTGAAAAAAACCTTCTTATTATCCTTTATCTCTTTTGCAAGCCTCATTCTAAGTGGGCTTTAGCCTTCCTCGTCACTTCCCTGCAGGCCCTGACAACACATCTATACTCCTTCCAAGAGGACAGGCTCTTTTTCCACATTTCATAGACCTTCCTCTTCCTTTTGATCTTATTGATGAGCTCCTTGCTCATACACGCGGGTTTCCTGACCCCCTTCCCCAATTTCCTATTCTTCGGGATGCACCAATCCTGAGCATGGAAGAAGTGCTGCTTAATTGTAGCCCAGCTCTAACAAGCACCCTTGTCTTCTAGCAACCTATCCCATGAGATACTCCTAAGCAGGTCCCAGAAGAGGTCGAAGTTGGCTCTTTGGAAGTCAAGGATAGCAATCCTGCTTTTAGCCTTACTTCCTTTGCCTAGTTCCATCTTGAACTCCACCATCTCATGGTTGCTGCATCCCAAGCTGCCCCCAACCTTCACATCCCTAACAAGGCCATCCCTGTTGGTAAGAACGAGGTCCAGGAGCACCCCCCCGCCTCGTCAGCTCCTCCACCACCTGTGTCAGAAAATTGTCCTCAGCACATTGTAGGAACCACTTGGACTGCTTGTGCCTGGCCAAGTTGCTTACCCAGCAGATGTCTGGGTAATTGAAGTCCCCCCATGAGGACCAGCGCTCATGATCATGAGCAGCTGCTCGTAGAAGGCCTCATCGGCTTCCTCCTCCTGATCTGGAGACCTGTAGTAGACCCCCACCACCATGTCTCCCATACCAGCCCACCCCTTAATTCTTACCCACAAGCTCTACACTTGTCCTTCACCCTCCCCCAGCTGGAGCTGGGTACACTCTAATTGTTCCTTCACATAAAGGGCAACCCCACCCCCTTGCTTCCCCAGCCTGTCTTTCCTAAAGAGGACATAGCCCTCCATGACTGCGTTCCAGTCATGCAAGCTGTCCCACCACACCTCAGTGATCGCAAAAAGATCGTGGCCCCATGACCAAACACAGATCTCGAGCTCATCCTGTTTATTTCCCATGCTCCGTGCATTGGTGTACTGGCACTTTAGGGAAGTAGCAGGTGCAGTTACCCCTGTGGGGATGCAAGAAGAAGATACTGGATGGGGGATTGGGAACGGTACCTTCTCTGAGGAGCCCTCAGACAATCCTATGGGAGAGCTCAGAAGTTTTTCCCTGTCTTCAACAGTAACAGTAGTGACGACTTCCCCCAGCCCTTCTCTGTCACCTTTAGCTCCCCACCCTTCCCCCAACAAACCAAGGTTAAAGCCCTGGTAATCAGCCCAGAGAGCTTGCTCCCCAACACACTTGCGCCCCACTTGCTCAGTTGGTGTCTGTCCGTAGCCCACATAACCGGCCTCTCAATGGATGGCCCAAGATCAAAATACCCAAATCCCTGGGCCAGACACCACCCCCTCAGCCAGTCATTTACCTGTCCTGTTCTGCTCCTTCTATCTGCATCCCAGTCACCAAGTGGGAGGACAGAGGAGAACACTACCTGCAACCCCAATCCCCTCAACAACCTCCCCAAAGGTTTTGCAAAGGATGCAAAGTCCTTTTTAATATTCTTTGTTTTTCTAATAGCAGCTTCCCAGGATCCAACCTGAATGACTACGAGAGGATAGTAGTCCTCTGGTTTAATGAGTTGTGGCAGAGCCTTCCAAATGTCTCTGACACGTGCCCCAGGAATACAGCACACTTCTCTGGCTAGGTTATTTGGGCGGCACATAGGAGACTCAGTGCCCCTCAGCAAGGAGTCCCCAGTCACCAGGACTCTCAATTCTTTTTTTGTGGCACAGATTACAATGATAATAATTTATAATTGACAATGAAGCATTCAGAAATATCCTGCTGCTCTGTTTGAGATATTCTTCCTGAAGAATGCAATCCATAAAGAAAGAAACATTGAATACTATTAAATCATGTGGCCTGCTACACCTATGCATAAACTAGTATGGATAATATTAATATATGTTATTCCTGACTTCTGTGGGTTTCCCCCAGACCAAGGATATTCATTAGTTTGGGTGATTTAATTATACAACAAGTAAATATTATTCACATATTAATAGAAACAACCAATGGATAAATCAATCTGTCTGGCTGTTTTGCAGAGTTTCCACAAGATAGGAAACAGTAAGCTATCATGAAAAGGATCACAGCAAGGGAGAAGGAGGAGCACATATAAAGAAGAGGCATGATACCTCCTCTGGAGTTTTGCAAGTTACCACAAAAGACAGAGAAAGTTAAAAATGATGCAATACTTTGGAGAGACTTACTTTTACAACTTAGTTAATTCTGAATTTTAATAGCTGGTCTAACAAATAATTATATTAATAGCCTTATTTTATTTCGTGACAAGGCTCCTACAATGCTGTGAAGCTAAATATCTTACTGAAGTTTCATTCACATTCCATACAGTTGGCAGGGTAACAGATTCTTGCTCTTGATGTCCTTTCCTTGTTTTCCTGTTGTGCAAAATGTCTCTAAGAAATGTCTCACAACAATCCATGATACAAGGGACTGCTGTGCACCTAACCAGATGGTGGAGTCAACTCTACTAACTTTATTTGCATGGAAGTTCCATCTACCTGATGGAACTATCCTAAATGCCTATCCTAAAGCAGATGCCTGTCCAGATCCCTATCCTAAAGCATCTGCCACACATGTGTTTTATTGAGCCCACACAATCCAAGTCCACTGCCATCAATCAGAGGAGCGCAAAAGTGAGGATGATTTGGTTCCATGTTGGTGAAAACTTTTTAATGAGAATCCAGTAGATTGATGCGTAAGTGCAGTTTCTTACTGCTTCATTAAAATCAGTAGGACTCTACATGAGCATGCACTCTGCACAAATGTATTAGTTTAGTATTAGTGATAGGGTTTTGAAACATAAACATATATACATAGATTTAAAATTTAATTTTTGTGTAGTGTGGTAATTCATGAGGTCTATAACTTTTAGTAACAAGGGCAAGAGCTCTACATACTTAATTGACAGAATAAATTGTTTTATTTATTGTTTAAAAATTTAAAATGTCTAGTCATTTGTCAAAAGCTGATTTCAGTGAAATGAAAGTAATTATTGGGAAAGTAAAGTGCACTGCTTGCAGCTTATCTCTCAACTTTAAGAAAAGAAATGTGATAAATGCAACCTTTTATTTCTAAACTGTTTGTTTTTCAATTGTATATTGCAAATACCCAATATCTAATTTTGAACTAATATTTTATTGAAAGTAAATAACATTGTTATTGGGAGAATAATTTAAAGACATATAGCAGTTGATTTTGAAACATCATGGCATAAAAAAATAATCATGCAAAGTTAATGAACAGGAGATTGATGAGAGACAGAGACCCATTCTTTTGTTGCTGTATGTGACTCCTGAGAAAAAATATAAGAAGCAGCAGACAACAGCTAAGTCTTGCACGTAGTCTGACATTTTTTCTATGGAACATCTTCTTTGTCATGACAATTTTTCTTACCATTTCTTGGTTATAAATTGAAGAAGATAAAGTTTGTCTATATAGGTCTATACTGTATCTCAGTACAGGATTGTACCATACTACAAATTTAAGTTGATTTTTTTATTATAGTTTTTTTATGACACTTATATGCTCTTAAACAGCACTTAGAATATGTGTGACCTCCGTTCTTTACTCCTGTAGAAATCCCAAGAAAAAAAAAAAAAAAAACAACAAACAAAACCCTCTTCTTTCATCAGTTAAGTATTGTTTTTAAAAACACCACAGCATTTTTTATTTTTTATTTTTTATTTTTTATTTTTTATTTTTTATTTTTTTTTTGCTGTTAATAGCAAAGTTCCCAAGGAATTCATAGTGTATTTAATAGCTGGCAAATCTGAAGTACAACAGAGTTTTTTTTATATTAACACCAAAAGGAGGATTAGTTGCATACTGGCATCATTTAGGAAATGCCCAAGTTGACCCTCCCCTAGTAAGCTTGGCATCATGGGGAATTTTTTGTGCTTTATAGACCACCACAACACCTAAGTGAAAAGATAACCAAAGCTTGGATGTGGGCAATAAAAAAATATACTTCAAGCTGGATATTATGACTGTTTTTTATATTTGGGACCACAAACTTGTGTTCTTATTGAATTGCTGGCACATTTGACAGGCTTTGGAAAAATAACTACAGATGTTGTGGGCTGCCAAATACATTCATATTTCATTGCTGGCAGATAATTGCACCTACAAAGTTATGAGGCAATCACTATGTGTCAGACCTTGGGTAAATTTCACTAATCATTTAAACCTGTTAGCATTAAAAAATCTGTGCTTCGGAATGTTTAACTGGCGAAAAACTGTGCTGGTTTGGAGTATACATAAATCAGTGTATTAGATCCTAAAGTTAATTTCGGGAGAAAAAATTCCTTCTCAGGAAAACACATATAAAAGAGAAAGAAAGAAAGAAAGAAAGAAAGAAAGAAAGAAAGAAAGAAAGAAAGAAAGAAAGAAAGAAAGAAAGAAAGAAAGAAAGAAAAAGAAAGAAAGAAAGAAAGAAAGAAAGAAAGAAAGAAAGAAAGAAAGAAAGAAAGAAAGAAAGAAAGAAAGAAAGAAAGAAAGAAAGAAAGAAAGAAAGAAAGAAAGAAAGAAAGAAAGAAAGAAAGAAAGAAAGAAAGAAAGAAAGAAAGAAAGAAAGAAAGAAAGAAAGAAAGGAAGGAAGAAAGGAAGGAAGGAAGGAAGGAAGGAAGGAAGGAAGGAAGGAAGGAAGGAAGGAAGGAAGGAAGGAAGGAAGGAAGGAAGGAAGGAAGGAAGGAAGGAAGGAAGGAAGGAAGGAAGGAAGGAAGGAAGGAAGGAAGGAAGGAAGGAAGGAAGGAAGGAAGGAAGGAAAGAACTCATATAAAATGATACAAGCAGAGAGACAGAAATCAGTACATCTTTCCTAATTAATTGGGGTAGAAATGTGTGCCATACACTTTCTACAGGGTATACATGCAGCAGTATTTCTCTCTGTAGGAAGACCTAATGTCTTCATCATGAAATTCTGATACAATTACACTTTTTAAAGTCATCTACAATTTTACATGGATAATTTTGCAGCCAAAACACTGGGAAGAAAGAACAACTCAACTCTGATCCTGTGCCTGCCACTCCCACAGAGGCACTGTATTGATTAAGTCACTTAACCACTCAATTTCAAACTGCCCAATCTGTAAAAAATGGGTAATGGTATTAGATACTATTTTCAGAGATAAGATTAAGAAACTGCTCACACAACACAATGAACTATGAGAATAGATAGTAAGGCAGAAGTTTGAAGCATATCATTTCGTCTCTTTGCACAAAAAATATATACATGTATTTTTAAAATTATACTACATTAGAAAAAAATTAAACGTCAAAAAGGAATAATTAAAAAAAAAAAAAAAAAGAATTACTTTGAAGGCCCTAGAGAAAATAATCTTCATTGATAGATGACCATTTTAACATGAATAATTATAAGCTAATAATGTGTTGCTCAAAACAAAAAAAGAGTACTTGGGAATATGCTTATAATCTGAGCAGTTTTAAACACCCATACAATGCAATGAGGCTTCTCATTTCTCCCCCATTTGAAGATAGTCAAATAGCTTCTGAGTTGCTAACTGCATTGCAGTATTTTATTAGCAATTTTACATCACACTAAATTAGTATTGTTTCTTACTTGTATTTATTTTCACTAATACAATTTGAAAGGTACTAATACTGTTATATTTCTCTGTGGCATTCATGAAAACAGTTACTAATACAATATGAAGGGAAAGATCCTAACAAGATAGAAAGCTATTAATAGGATAAAACAGTTTTTCATGAAATAAGAACAACCTAACCTTCAAGCATTTTATAGAAACATTTTCAGTTCTTCTTGAGAAAGTTGTAAGAAATGAATGGAGACTAAGAAAAGAAGGAAGAATCAATCAATCAATCAAACAACAACAACAACAACACGACATTTGTAATCATAGAATCATAATGCTTGGAAAAGACCTCTAAGGTCATTTTTTTGCTGTTAATAGCAAAGTTCCCAGTGAATTCATAGTATATTTAATAGCTGGCAAATCTGAAGTACAACAGAGTTTGTTTCATATTAACACCAAAAGGAGGATTAGTTGCATACTGGCATAATTTAGGAAATGCCCAAGTTGACCCTCCCCTAGTAAGCCTCCCCTAATTTAGTCCAACCTTTAACCTGGCACTGCCAAGTCCACCATTAAATCATGTCACTAAGCATGACATCCTACATCTACATGATTTCTGAAGATCTGCAGGTATGCTGATTCAACTATTTCCTTGGGTAGCCTGTTCCAATGCCACACAACCCTTTCAGTGAAAAAATTTCTCTTAATATCTAACCTAAACCTCCTCTGGTGCAACTTAAGGGCATTTCCTCTTGTCTTATCAATTGGTGGTTGGGAGAAGAGACTGATTCCCATTTTGCTATAGCCGTCTTTACGGTAATTGTAGAGTATGATGAGGTCTCCCCTGAGCACCCTTTTCTGCAGGCTAAACAGCCCCAGCTTCCTCAGCTGCTCTCATAAGACTCCAGGCCTTTCACCAGCTTTGTTGCCCTTCTTTGGACAAACTCCAGCACCTCGATATCCTTCTTGTAGTGAGGCGCCCAAAACTTAACACAGTATTCAGGGAGCGGCCCCATCAAAGCTGAGTGTAGGGAGACAATCATTTCCCTAGTCCTGCTGACCATGCTATTTCTGATACAAGCCAGCATGCTGTTGGCCTTCTTGGCCACCTGAGACACTGCTGGCTCATATTCAGCTGGCTATCAACCAGCATCCCCTGGTCCCTTTCCACTGATCCCTTTCCAGCTGCTCTGCCCTCAGCCTGTAGTGCTGCATGCGGTTGCTGTGCTCCAGGTACAGGACCCGGCACTTTGCCTTGTTGAATTTCATACACTTGACCTCAGCCCATTAGTCCAACTTATCCAGATACCTTTGCAGAGCCCTCCTGCCCTCAAGCAGTACAACACTTGTGCTTGACTTGGTGTTGCCTGCAAACTTACTGAGGGTGCACTTGCTACCCTTGTCCAGATCACTAATAAAAATATTGAAAAGAACTGGCCCCAGTATGGAGCCTGTGAAACACCATTTGTGTGGCTTCCAGTTGGATATATTTGTATTCACAGCTCTTTGGATGTGGCCACCTAGCTGGATTTCATTTAAGTTAAGAATCACTATTAACTTCTTCTTCTAGTACTTCCAAAACTGGAAACCTGTACCAGCGAATGCTACATAGATTTTTATAGAGAAAACAAACACAGCTCAGAATAGCTCTATCTTTTTCCTGCAACTTTCTGCAAGCCACATTACTCCTGATCCTACTCACTCAGCTCATAGTACTGCCAACAGGATATTCTACAAAGACTGTGGGTACAATATGACCCTAGATTTCTATAGCATGTAATACAAGCGTAAGGTTTCCAGAAATCAAAAGCAAAGTTCTTTGCCCTGAAAAAAATAAGATTGACAAGAGCTTCTTTGCTTAAAATTTGAAGAAAAACACATGGTTGATTTAAGAATGAGTTTCCCTGTGCCCGAGAGAATATTAGCAAATGAGGGCATTTGTTCGTATAGATGAAAAATATGTTATGAAACCTAATCTGTCAATTGTTGGAATTCAGTCATGCACTGTGTCAAGGCAGCAGTCAGTGCTGGATGGGTACCCATTAATGTGGATGGATGGACAGACCTAAGAAAGGCCTCACAGAGCTTCCTCTACCATTAACTATTTTGGAGATTAACATTGCTAGCTCCACCCAGATACTCACCTCAATGAGCACAACATCTAGGGTCTTTAGAGAGTGAGCAACTTGCACTTGTTTTACTCCCCTGTCAACCTCAGAGCAATCATTCTCCATTACTGTTTCTGAATTGAACAACTGAATGGTTTACGATTTCTAGATCACTTCTCCACACAAAACTGTTGCTTTTATAAGGAAAGAGAAAAACATTCCACAAACTGAAGAGTGTTTTTAAGCCATTGAAAGTTTTCCAACCTTTCTTTCTATAAAACAAAAGAATAAGCATAATCTGATTTTAACAAAGTAAAATGCAGCTTGGCTCCTGGAATAGCTATTTCTTTCTGTCCACATATTCGGGAAGACATTCTCCTTAAGAAATATGAAAAACTAATTTATTGTCTAACCTGCTCTTCTAAAACAATTTCACTTTTCAGGCTTTTCTTTAACCATATCAGATATTACTGTTTTATGGATTCTAAATGATGGGCCTTCAGATGGGTCCAAAAAAAAAAAAAAAAAAGGAGAGGATAGGAGAGGAGAGGAGAGGAGAGGCTAGGAGAGGAGAGTAGAGGAGAGGAGAGGAGAGGAGAGGAGAGGAGAGGAGAGGAGAGGAGAGGAGAGGAGAGGAGAGGAGAGGAGAGGAGAGGAGAGGAGAGGAGAGGAGAGGAGAGGAGAGGAGAGGAGAGGAGAGGAGAGGAGAGGAGAGGAGAGGAGAGGAGAGGAGAGGAGAGGAGAGGAGAGGAGAGGAGAGGAGAGGAGAGGAGAGGAGAGGAGAGGAGAGGAGAGGAGAGGAGAGGAGAGGAGAGGAGAGGAGAGGAGAGGAGAGGAGAGGAGAGGAGAGGAGAGGAGAGGAGAGGAGAGGAGAGGAGAGATTATTGGTTTTCTCTGAAGGATTGTCTTTTATACATAGCTTTATCCTATAATTTTGTCCCTGTTGGGCACACTGCCTAAATTTAAACACAAACAGTCAAGCAATGAAGAAACATTACCACATTTACTGTGAACAAAAACTCCCAGTTGTACAGTGAAATTTTAATACATTTCAACTTATCTCTTTTACTAATGGGGAGAGTACAAACCCTGCAGGAATTCGCTTTGCAAACTGGTAATTACAGTAGACTCACTTTTTTATAATGCATATGTATAGTTAGACACAAGAACCATAGCTGCCCTTTTGATGTAGGTTACAATAGGAAAGTTTAAAAAAATTATGAAAATCTACTGCAATTCTAAAGTAATGCATTATTTCATGGGATATATATATAGTCCTTTAGCTATACTCAACAACACAAATACACAGAATACAATATAATACAAATATATTTATTTGCTCTTATAAGCTAAATCAGAAGCTTTAAAATCCTTTTTTTTTTTTTTTTTTTTTTTCTTACCTCTCCCAATGTCCCAACATACAGAATAAATCTGCCCCTACTGGTGCAAAGTTGGAGTTTCCATCCTACAGTATCAAGTATGAGCTCAGAACAATAGTTTTGTTCTCCTAGGCCTCTTCTGCACAACCTTCAAATTTAAACAGTTTTGAACTTCAAACTTATGTCTCATTAAATCATTATAACACATCTTTAAAAGCACTATTTCAACTGCACGGATTTACAACATACAATGCCCATCTCAGCTAAGATTGGACATGCTGTGTCTGTCAGAACATCTTTGAAGTGTATACAAAGACAGGTTTAATTTATTCTGAGGGGGAGTGAAACCAAAGTAATATCTACTGCCACTGTCATACATAGGGACAATATTTATCTATAACATAATTGTAAGAAGACAGATATTTTTACTGAAAAAAAAAAAAAAAAAGAAAGAACAAAGTGCAAGATAAATAAGGGACTGCAGTAGTATACATATTTTCTGTTCTTTTAGGCTCTACTCTGTTTTGCTTTTCACTTTTTTTGTTTGTTTGTTTGTTTGTTTTAGTGCCTATCCCATGCCTCCTGATGCTGTAAATACCGCAATCTCACTGTTTACATAAACTTACATTTATACTTCAAATCAACAATTGAAAATGATTTTGTCACAAAATTCAATAAATGTTTCTGAATTCTAAGTACAATACAAGAAATTATATCAGAATTTCACTTTCTGAAGTTTCTGCACTCTAACATGTTTGCTGATGTGAACATCATCAAAATTACCAGAGCAGCCAGCCTTATACTTAGCAATTAATTTTAAAACTGACTTGTGAGAGCAGTTTACATTCATCTAGCATTTCTTTGAGTGTAACGCTGCATATTCACCGGTTTGTAACACCTAGCTTCTTAGAAATACAAACTGCCTGTCTTTGCAAAGTAGCTGTTGTGTGTTTTGTTGATTAGACAGTGAAGTGAAAGATTTGAAGTTCTTTTACTAAGGAATAGCAAGTTCACAGCTCGAAAGAATAACAGTTAAAATCACTAGACTCCCAGGCTTTATTTTCCAAACAGAAAAAGTTGATATTATAAGGAAAAGTATAAATCAGTGTCAATGATTCATAACAGACAATCGCCAATGGGAAATCAGTGGCCTAATGAAAACTTTAAAAACTGTGATGGGGAAAGTCTTTCTTGTATGAACTTGAAGCATGATTTTTGGGGAGACAATATTAGAACCCTTGGAATTACACATGAGCTTAAAATTTTCATTTCCCTCATTGCTGGGCTGTAGATCTCTCATGGATATAATCCTGTTCTCTGGAGATGGTTGTTTTTAGCAATTAAATTATTCTTTAAAAAAAAAAAAAAAAAAGTTGTTAATGACTGTGGAATCACTTCTTCCCATTATAATTCATAAAAGGAAGCTTGTCTTGACTAAATTTGAAAAGACTCCTCATTCAGAATTAAGGGGTTTGGTAAAATGTGAGCATCAGATGAAGGAAGGGTGCTGTACTAGGGTTACCATCAAAGGGTACTGCATTTAAGGCATATACATGTATGTGTGGTAAGTATCTTACCCATTCCTAAGAGCAAATGAGATCTACAAAATGCTGGAAGGGAAGAGAGTGAGAAATATGTATGACAGAAGGTCTTGAAGTGTAAACATTCTTCACTGTAACAAAATTCACTTCCAAAGAACACAAGATAAATGCTGTATCACTTATGGCTCTGGCTGATGCAGTAAGTATGTGCTTAGTCAGCAAGTATCTATCGAAAGCATATGGGAGGTTACACACTCATCCTCTGAAATTATCTTCACCACTGTGCATCATAATTAAGGTAACAACCTTGTCACAGTGGTTTCTGTCTGTCTGAGGTTGGGCATAGGAGATATGCCCTAAAAAGCAGAATCTGGATTTCCTAATGCATGTATTACACTAAAACTTCTCTAGAAGGGAAGATAAATATCTAAGACTTCAGAACCAGTGTGGGGATAAACAACAGAAAATACATGCCAGACTAAGACTCTTTTAGGGTGCAAAGTGAAACATTTAGTTACACTTCTAAATGATGCAATATATAGCAGTGAGGTTATGTTCCTCTTCCTGAGCTACCACTATCATTTAATTCCAAGATTTGACAAAAGAATGACAGAAATTTTGATTGACTTGAAATGCTACTGCTACAGTTTATGTATTGTTACATGCCAAAGTGAACAATGCATATTTTTAACAATTTACAAGATACTAAAATCTATTGTACTAAATGGATTTAAAATGATTATACATGAAATAACTGAGTAAAAAGGTTTTACCTTACAAATGCATTCCAGATCTCTCACAGTGACCCTCATTAGCTTTATCTTGAAACTTTCAAATTTCTTGTGTTGATTTTAATTTGTGACTCAGTTTTGGAAAGCATACAGGGACACATGTACAGTGGATCTTGACATTAGCTAACTTTCTTCTTCCTTATTACACATTTTCATAATGTTATGTGTAACATTTGATCATGTGTGGGCAGAAAATAAAGCAACCAAATCAGAACCCACATGGTTGTGGCTTAAGGGGCCACAATTGAGATGAAGAAATACAAATTGCTAACAGTGAAGCTAGAATAAGCTTTATGCTGGCTTTACATCTCCTTGTTAAATGCACGAGTTACAATTAATAAACAATTAATGTTAACAGAAAACCTAAAAATAAAGGAATCCAGTTGCTTGAACTGTATGCATCAAACCCTATTCAGGCCACTGACTGTTTAAAACAAATCCTGCCTCAAGGGAGAATGGATACCCCTAAACAGAGGGGAATAGCAGTGCCTTAAAACTCGTTAAAACCATCTGAGTACTGTGATTGTCGGGGTGAGGGTGATGTTCCCACTCCCAGGAATTTAGACATGAGCAGTAGTGTCTATCACAGACCAGAATGACCCCAAGCACCTGCCGTTCAGTGAGTAGCAGCAGAAAGATGGGAGGCAGGAAGCAGACAGCACTGGAGGGAGAACAGAAACAAATTCCTTAGAAACAGCTTCTTTGCAGTTCACATGTTTATCTGATGGTGCTCTGCATATTCTTCATCTATTTAAAATCTAAGAAGCAGGACCCAAGGAGAAAAACATTTGAAGCACAAGACCAGGGATAAGACTAACAAAACGTAAAAAGCTTGCTACACGGTAGCATTGTTCATTCGTGTGTCACCAGTCCTATAAATACCATTGCCTCCTGTGTGTACCTACGTATTTATTGCTATGTTTGGAAAGAAATCTTCTGTGCAGATAACATTTCTACAGCTTTACATAATTTGCATTCATTTGTACAATGTCCCAAGATTTCCATGTAATCAAATTATTTATACATTTGTAGTGGACTGTAGCCAACCAGTTACCACAGTCTGCCACAGTTACCTGCCCCTAAGCAACAGATTTAAGGCAGGTAGTCAAGAGCTGCTATATTTCTTGCTTCTGACTATGTGAATTTATAATGATTTTCTCTCATAGTTCATGGTAATTGTAGCTGGATTGGGCCAAATGACTACCAAGATGTTTTTTAGAGATCAATATGCCCTCTTCTGGTTTTGCATTTTGAGAGGGAGATGATAACAGGTGGTGCATTAGGAAAGCATGTTCATATGGACAAACAGGAATTTTCATGTTTAACTAAAGAATAATTTTTTTTTCTCCTAATCTATTTTCTTATAATAGCTTATTTTCATCTACATGTATTTATTTAAAATCAGTCAAGAAGATCTCAGATATTAGACTAGACCCGAGGGAAAACTAGCAGTCCAATAACACCGTTTTGTTTTGCTTGGACTTTCCATTGCTTTTGGTCTTACGCAGTGACAGGAGCTGTCACAGGTCTCACTTTGATACTATCCACTTCACTCACAGTACTAGGTGAATTAATACCTTGAAATGCATGCTAAAATATTAGCTCTGGACACTGAAATCTTGTTTATCCACAGATTTCAAACAGATTGGGCAGTGGCTGTTATGGCTTTGCTGAAAAATAAATAAATAAATAAAATGTTTCTGTATCTCAGGGCTGGAATAAGGAAAATCATACTCCAAGCCTATTCAAACTTTCATAATTCTGCAGAAAGTGAAGGAAAAGCATACCAATGAAGGTTTTTTTTTTTTTTTGTTTTTTTTTTTTAATTTTTTTTTTTTTTTTTTTTTTTTTTACTTTTAAGAAAATAAGCTGTTTCAATACATAAAACTCATCCACTCAGACACATACAGATTCAGCACAGGACATGAGCTAAAACAGATGTTCCAGGAACAACCAGGCTGTCCCATTTAGAAGAATGTATTCTAATATGATGCATTAAAGAAAAGCAACGTTTGCCATTTGGCAGCCTGCATTGTATTTGAACCCACTTTTATTCTCAATTATTTTGATAACAAAGGAATAAACATAGTGCTTATTTGTACTATATATTTATCTGATCCTGACTGTCTACTTTTATTTGCCAGTGTTCAGCACCCTTAAATAAAAAGCAAAACACATCTTCATAGAGAAAGAAGTCAATTGAATCCATTTAGTGCATTCCCAGCTTCTTTTTATAAGGTATCTCCCAACTTTATCTAGAAGAATACTTTATTCAGTGCATGTTTAAAATTTAGTTCAGTTTGCCTTCTGCCAGACTGCTGTTAGATCACACTAGGTCTAGCATCAGTTACAGTAATCCTGCTGCTACTCAGTACATAAAGTGCTAAGCACGGGCTCTGTAAACAAGAATGCACTTTCTCTGCAAAGACGAGTCCACAGGCTTTAATCCAGCATGTATACTTAGGCGCACATGCTGTGCTCATGCTAAGCCCTGTATTTATTCCTGTCATAGCACCCAGCAGTCCATTAATGGACAAAACTTGCTTTGGTCACCATTTAACATGTAAATGCTTTGCAGCAAATACATATACTGTGCACATTCATGGAAAAAGAAAACCAGGCAGATAGAAAGTGAAATGGCTCAGAATGCACAAAACCTAACACTTGCCCAGAGCCTCTTCCCATTGCAATCAATTGGAGTGTTGTCCTACTTCACTGAAAGAAGAATGAGCCTGTCGTGACTTTTTAAATAGCTTTATGAAGAAGAGCCTAATGTAGCAATCTGAAAGTCTGTCAGTAACAATCTCCTACCCCACAAGTTATAAAATTGAGGGTATTGTTATATTGGGTTGCAGTTTCTAAACTCCATCTGCTTTCTAGCATATTTTGAATGTACCAGCCCAGCAAAGTTAAGTGCAAAGCTATCAGCTTAACTGTCTAATAGACAGGGCTGTGTTCTGCTCTTGGTTTATGTTTTGATTCTTGTGCGGCTGTACGATTGCACAGGATACAGCCTGTGTCAACCATAGCAGCTATCAGTGTTATTCCTAATTCAGACGTTGCTATAGCAGATCCTCAATGCCCTTCCTCCCTAGATAAATTCAGCAGCAGCTCTGACCAGAGCCCACAGGGAGACTCTTACCCTCATAGTCACAAATGCCATTCCCTGAAACCCCCACTTTCACCCACCTCCACATATGCACATGCCATCAGCAGCTGCACAGTAACTGCCTGTCTGTGCACAGGAAGAGTTAAATCAGCACACTCAGCTCTAATTGCAACTTTCTTCTCCTATGGGACAAAGGCACAGGCCAGATGGAATGGGTTCCTCAGTCTAGACCTCAGGGTCTACGTGATGGACAACACTAGTATAAAACAAGCACACACATACAGAGAAGACTAAACTCAGCTCCAAGAAACTCATGTGTCACCTCATTAAAGCCAGTGGACTTCCATGATGAAAAGTTCAAGTCACAATGAGACAAATGGGAACCTTTTCTCTCATTTTCATGAGAGTTCCGCCAGGTCATAATTAAAAGCAACATTCAGCCTAGTACAAATTAGTGATTGGTAAAACCAAGATGCAACCACAAGCACAGATTCTTTTTCCACTCTGCTTACCACCTAATCCTCTTTGGTGTGAAAACTGGTCTGGAAATTGCATAAAAGCCACCTTTCTGGTGAGATTTCCCGAGTTTTCTGGTAACAACAATGCCAGACACACCACAAAAACAGACTCTGTTACAGTATGTTGATAAGTCTGTTTCCACTCCTATGAAAAGCCAGATAGTGCAGAGGTGTGTGATAGTAATTTTTAAAACCAAAAAAAATTAAAACCCCAGAATAGTTGTGGTTGGTTTGAGTTTAAGGATCAAATTCAGGTCAGCTCCACTTTATCCAGACTGATTCACTTCTCCCTATTATTATTTGATTGCTGACAATGTACTTGCTGCTACAAAATCCTGAAAATGAAGAGTGCCTTTAACTTGAGGAGTTTGAATACACGCATTGAGGAACTAGATGTACTGAGTACTTGAGAAGGGAGTTAAACTCATGGAATTACTTTTTCTTACTCTGTTAAAAAATAGTTAAGATTTTCACTAGAAAGCAAACACATCCAAGCTCTCAGAAAACAGAAAATGGCTTTATCAATTCACCTAAATTTAATTGAAGACTTTGAACTGCACATTGGCTTTTGGTATTTCAAAAAGCAGTATTTACATGAAGAAAGTATCATTCCAGAAACCAGGAAGTGATGCTCCATTAATATTCATTACATGCCAACACTCAAAAAAAAAAGGGGGAAAGAAGATATAAGCTGCCAAGTTTATTTTGGCAAAGCTGTATGACATGACTTGTATTCAAAGCAAAATTTAGAAAAATGTCTTTAAATAAATGTAAATCCCTTTCAAAATGATAAAAAACAACAACATAAAACAGAAGGAAAAAGCACTTATGAGTGTTAACTTTTTTCATTGCTATACAGTAAATAAGCAATGATTAGTGAAATACGTTGTCATAAAGGACCCACCAGCTTAAGCTAGATATACTTTTTCTTGTCTTTATAATAAAGAACCTGAATTGTTCAGTTATCAAGATGTTATAAATTAATGATATTTAATATCTTTTTTCCTCTGGCCTATTTTTTTGTTTGTTTAATATATATATCAGCACCATTTTTAATTGTGTGTGAAAGCCACGTTTTCCTAGTTTTCCTACGCAAAGACCAAACTACACAAGAAGATGGCAGTAGACTTCAGCATGGTGTTAGAATACTTCTCAGAAATAAAAACATTGATTCATTGTCTGGCCCAGAGAGTGGCAGGAAGGGGGCCAGCAATGTCTGTATTGCACAGTGGAATGCCATGCAGAAATTCCTAAAACACTTCTGTACAGCTTAGCAAAACAAATGAACCCAAACAGCACTCCATACAAATTTGGCTACATTGCTTCTATTACTTGAGCAAGTTTCTGTAAAAGCAGGCCAGGTATCTCCCAGCAGCACAAGGCTGCACTGTGGGGTTATCTCATATCATGAGATCCCCACTAGCAGTCAAGAACACTCTTCTGAGCTGTAGTGACCAGCAAGAGATGTCCCACTGACAGACAGCACAAAAAGTCAATCTAGCAGGGAAGACCAGATTCTGCCCTCAAAACAAACTGGAAGCCTCAGTTTATTCAGGTCTAAAATTTAACCTACTGCCTGCAGAAGCTAGAAAAATTAACATTTTTCTGAAGCCAGAACTCAAGACTAAAAGCAGGTCCTCACATGAAGAAGCTATCTCTAGTCCTGTTCCACTGACTTTCTGAGTAACTGCTTTCAGCCACAATTAACAGTCCAGGAGGAAACCCTGAGAATTAACTTTATAAAGCATTAATTCTAAAAGTAGAAGAAGGCAAGAAAGCACCCATATATGTGGGGAAGAGAAGTCCAAAAAATATACATTTAGACACTCAATTTCTCTGTTCTTCTTCCACTCTTTTTCCCTTCCCAGGCATGTCCAGCTCTTTCCTGAAACCCTGAGGAAGCCTGAGATCTACCTAGTGCCAGTAGGCAGGGGAATGTGAGGAGATTAGGACCAGGGTTTACAGATTAGGCCAAAGCATCCTCTCTGGCTACACAAAGTGTGTCTCCTCTTCCTCAAATACCTCTCTTCTCCAAGTGGTGTTCCACACAAGTCCTTACAACCCAACCTAAGTTTCCCACATTTCCTAAGGAAGCAGGAAATGTGGGAATGGGTCAGGGTCAAGTGGCCTTGGTGCTAGTGCATTAAGCAGGGTGTGAGTTGGGGATATCTCTGAGGAGGGAGCACAAAGACAAGATGAGCAGACAGAGAGTGAGGGCAGTTTCTAGAATACAGGCTTTGGAGGGAGGATGGAGCTCATTAGACAGGGAAGGATTGCAGAGGCCTTGCTTGAATACTGTTTCCTCCTAGTTAGCAGAAATGACTTTGCTGGGATATGGGCTGACAAAAAAAAAGTAAAAAAATTGTGTGTTGTGGCAGGCAATAGTAACAACTAGGCTTGGAAAGAAAGGTAGTTGAGAACCAGGACAGAGGAACTCAAGAAACATCACAGAAATGGAGGGTATATATAATGGAGGTGGGAGAAGAATATTCAGAACCTGTTTGGACTAAACAGCCGAATAGAGGTCTCATGTAAATAAGAACTGTCCAAAGACTTTGAAGATCACTATTAGCAGGCATCCATACACACACATATATTGTACTAATTTTCCAAGGTCTCATTCAAGCCCATTGGTAGAGCACCTTTAGGCTGTATGCATATATGGTAATATTCTTCATCTTGTATTAAGAATTTCTGCCCTCTTCTGAAACAATAGCTCCATTTAACAAGGGCTACAAAGACAAAAAACAGATGCTTCCTAAGAGACTGGCAAAGTTGATAAGTCAGAAGGTATCTTATTCACCTAATTACACACTAAGACAGTATCTAGCAATACTATTAAATGCTACTAAAAGAAATACATAACTTGAGTAGTTCTGTAAATTCTCCATTAGTGTCAACATCCAAATTCAATATTGTAGAAGGGAATCCCATCAAATGAGAAGAATTGACCTGCATAATTCTCCCTAAATAAAATTGCCACTTCTGTGATTTTTCTGATGCTTTCTGTTTTTTTTTTTTTTTTTTTTTTTTTTTTTTTTTTTTTTTGTGATCAGGTACAGTTTTTGAATTCAAATGAGGTTTGGGGTCTGTGATAGATCGGTCCTTTTTTCTTAAGTAGCTGACATACTTTGGGAAATCATTGAGCCATTGAGGAGAAGTGCTGTGTTGGACCTCATTCTCACCAACAAGGAGGGGCTGGTAGGGAATGTGAAACTTGAGGGCAGGCTTGGCTCCAGTGACCATGAAATGGTGCTGTTTAGGCTCCTGAGGGCAGCAAGGAGCCAGCACAGCAAGCTCACTACCTTGGACTTTGGGGGAGCTGACTTTGCCCTCTTCACAGATCTGATTGGTAGAAGATAATGGGACAAAGTCCTGGAGGGAAAAGGAGCTCAAGAAAGCTGGTTAATATAAAGGATCACCTCCTCCAAAGACAGGAGTAATGCATCCCAACAAAATGGATGTCAGGCAAAAATGGCAGGAGGCCTGCATGGACGAACAAGGAGATCCTGCACAAACTCTAGCAGAAAAAGGAGGCCTGCAGAGAATATCACAGAATCACAGAATTTCTAGGTTGGAAGAGACCTCAAGATCATGACCTACCGTGTAGCAACCTCTGACCTAACGCTAACAGTCCCCACTAAACCATATCCCTAAGCTCTACATCTAAACGTCTTTTAAAGACTTCCAGGGATGGTGACTCCACCACTTCCCTGGGCAGCCTGTTCCAATGTCTAACAATATAAGCAAGGAAAAACAGCCTATACAGAGGGATACATAGACAGTATTCAAGCAGCCAGGGATCAGGTTAGGGAAGTCAAAGCCCTTTTAGAATTAAATTTGGCCAGGGAAGTCAAGGCAAAAAGAAAGGGTTCTATAGGTACAGTGATACATGGAAGACTGGGGAAATTGTGGGCCATTCCTCATTCCAGAGGAATTGTAGGCAATTCCTCTCCAGAAGGAAATGGGTGAGTTTTGTTGCTGAGCCATCATCCATCATATTTCAGAAGCTGTGGCAGTCCAGTGAAGTTCCCACTTATTGGAAGAGGGGAAATGTAACCTTCATTTTTAAAAAGGGAAAAAAGAAAGTCCTAGGGAACTACAGGCCAGTTGGTCTTACCTCTATGCCCAACAAGATCATGGAGCAGATCCTCCTTGAAACTATGCTAAGGCAAATGGAAAATAAGGAGATGATTGGTGACAGCCAACATGGCTTCACTAAGGGCAGATAATGCCTGAAAAATCTGGTGGACTTCCAAAACAGGATTACAGCACTGGTGGATAGGGAAAGAGCAAATGACATGATCGATCTGGACTTGTGTGAAGCATTTGACACTGTCCCCCTTGACATCCTTGTCTCTAAACTTGAGAGACATGGATTTGATGGATGGACCACTTGGTGAGTGAGGAATTGGGTGGATGGTCCACACTCAAAGAGTTGTGATCAATGACTCAACCTTTAAGTGGAGATCGGTGACAAGTGGTGTTCCAGAGGGGTCAGTATTGAGACCAACACTGCTTTACATCTTTGTCAGCAAAAAGGACAGTGGGGTCAAGTGCACCCTCTGGAAGTTTGCCTTCAACACCAACCTGTGTGGTGCAGAGGGAAGGTATGCAATCCAGAGGAACCTGGACAAGCTTGAGAGGTGGGCCTGTGTGAATCTCATAAAGTCCAACAAGGCGAAATGCAAGGCCCTGCATCTGGGACAGGGCAATCCCAAGCACAAATACAGGCTGGGTGGAGAATGGATTGAAAGCAGCCCTGAGGAGAAGGACCTGAGGGTGTTGGTTGATAAGAAGCTCAACATGAGATAGCAATGTGTGCTTGCAGCCCAGAAAGTCAACTGTATCTTGGGCTGCATCAAAAGTAGTGTGGCCAGCAAGGCAAGGGAGGTGATTGTCCCCCTATACTCTGCTCTTATGAGACCCCACCTGGAGCACTGTGTTCAGCTCTGGAACCACCAGCACAAGAAGGACATGAACCTGTTAGAATAAGTTCAAAGGAGGGCCATGAAGATGATCATGTGGCTGGAGCACCTCTACTATGAAGACAGGCTGAGGGAGTTGGGGTTGTTCAGGCTGAAGAAGAGGAGGCTTTGGGGAGACTTTATTGCAGTCTTCCAGTACCTAAAGGGGGCCTACAGGAAAGCAGGAGAGGGACTCTCAATCAGGGATTGTAGTGATCAGACAATGAGAAGTGGTTTTACACTAAAAGAGAGTAGATTTAGATTAGATACTAAGAAAATCTTTCATATGAGGGCAATGAGACACTGGAACAGATTGCCCAGAGAAGTTGTGGATGCCTCATCCCTGGTCCCTTCCAATCCAAGCTATTCTATGATTCTGTGATTGCTTATAAGAAAGTGATGACTTTTCAAGTATTTAGTGAGTACAAGGGAAAGCTGAAAAGCTATCCCTGTTTCTTGTAAAACTTCAAGGGAGTAAAAATGTGTGGAGTGAAGCAGAATATCCAATAGGTAGAAGTGAAGGAAGGAAAGGAACAAGAAAATTAGTTGGTGACATGTACAGAAAGAAGAGAGGGGACATAGGAGACAAAGGCAGAGAGAGAGACGTAAAAGAAAAGGATTAGGGCAGAAGATGCAAGAAGGATAAAAAAAAAAATAGAGATATGAAAGATACAGATAAAGAAAAGGACAGAACTGCACCTTTCATGTTGAGAATAATTTAAAATTCTACATGTCGAGGGGTAAGTACTATGTTTTTGAGATTAGTGGGCATACTATTAAACAGATTGGCTTGCAACAGCCCTGGAAAGCTCACTCATGAAAACATGCCACAATGCATCATGTGCATCCATTCTGTTGAAATATAGATGCATATTCACACAAGCACGCAAAGAGGAAATACAAAGTTGTCTTTAATGATTAAATAGAGTAAATACTCCCCCCACCCCACCCCCACATGAAACACATGCATGTTATCTGGATGTTTAGCAGTTCTTATGAAATATCAGGAGTTCCATTTAATTCAGATTACTTAGTAAAACACCTGCAATGTTCTTCAGGCTAGTCTGTGCAGTTCTGAACTAGAAGATCTTAAATACTCAGACTTTGTTCTGATAACCAGAGGACAGCTTTTAAAATGACATATAACCTACAAGGGCAACAAATATATATAATTTAAGGAAAAATGAGATATAGGATAGAATTACTTTGCATCTTAACTGATCTGACAGTACTGTTATTAACCATTAAAAGTCTCACAGTTTTTGAAGGAACATGAAATAAGGATGTGAAAAATGGAGCAACATGAGTGCAACTCCCAGAGGAATCATTCTCAGAAAAAAAAGTACGTTCTCAACAACCAAACAACTGGCATAAAGCAATACTTATCAAAATTCCATATGCATGAAACCTGTCCACATGGGAGGCAGCGGGGGGCAAATACACTCCACGATCCACTAGTTTAAGTCAAAAGATCCCTCAGCTCTAATGTCCTCATGGAAAAATGTCAGAGAAAGCCATACACACACTCCCATCTCTGTCCACGATATGATGAAAAAAGGGAAGTATTTTTTCTACTAAATCACGTAATTTATCTGACTAATGAATACGATTAAAATAAATAAATCTCACCAACCTATCTGATTATGTCTCCAAAGGAACAATAGTTATGCAATTCCAGAGTCCATTAGTCCATTTGTCTATCTGTTTTACCCTTTCACACCTTCTGAATCCACACATCTATTTCAACTGACTTTGGCAGAAAGGCAGACTTTGCAAAGATATTTAATTTTTATAATGTTGCACAAAACATGACCCATGTTTTGGCATGCCAGGTAACTTACAACCAGGGCATTCCATTACACTTACTTAATAGCGAAAAGGTAGCAGCCAGCTGGTCAATCAGCAGCTCCTGCCTAGTCACACCACACCTCTTATTAAGCCAAGCAAAGGTAGCTGTGGATTGCAAGAGTGCTGCAGAAGGTGGACTGGAGGGAAAGCCTCGGATGTGTGACTGTTCTGCAATAATTTCCTATTCTAAAAACAAAGCTGTATAAAATCTGGTTTCCCTAATGTTTCTGTTTACTCAACTGTTTACCTGATTCAGATTCTGTGAATTAATATTTTCAGTTTTATGAGAATACTAGAGGAAAAGTCCCTCTACTCGTGCCAAACAGGGAACTAAAAATTACTACATATCTAAGAAATCATAATCCCCAAAACTTTGTCTAAGAAGAATAGTAAAATAAATTATCTGAATATGTGACATTATATAGTATAGCTTCTTAACCAGATACTGTCAACATCCGAGAATATTCAAATGTATGCCTGAGTTTCTTACAAGAAAGGTAAGTATAACTGAAGGATCAGTTATGCTAAAATCTGATTCAAAATGCCGTAGTATAAAATAGAGATTTATAGACCTTTATAGAACACTTTTATAAAACTTTTAAACATTACTTTCCAAAAGATTTGTTTTAAAAAATATTTTACCAGGAGACTTGTTGGTACCTCCACTTGGTTAAGCTTTTTCCCTGGTGTTATAGAGTTTACCAATGCTCCTGAGCCAATCAATATGACAGACTACCACCTAAAAATTAGTTCAGATATCTACAAGTTTGTAATCAGATCGTGAGCTGTTATGCAAATAGATCTCTAAAGATCACAACTGATACAGGATATAAATCAAAGCATACTTTTATACAGGCCTTTTTTGTGAAGAAAGTAAGTAAGTAAATACAATCAGCATGGCTCAGTTCATTAAGTAGTGTAGTTCTTGTCATTTTTCCTGGTACTCAGAAGCATTTAACAACAACAAAGCATATATGGAATGGCCTTTTATTCTTCATGATAAACTCAGTCTTTATAATCTCAGAAAAACTTTTGGACATGTCACACTACGGACAGTAAATAGAATGAAATTAAAAGTCTTGACATTTGCCATGGTCTTCACGACATAAACTATATCCAAAATTCTGAAATTTGTAAAAAGATTTTTAAATCTTGTTTATAGCTAAGTATTTTCTCACCAAAAGAAAAGAAAAGAAAAGAAAAGAAAAGAAAAGAAAAGAAAAGAAAAGAAAAGAAAAGAAAAAATTAGATTTTGACTCTTTCTAGGGTAAAGTTAACTTCACAAGCCACATGGCTCCAATCTGCATACACTTCATAAACCCACTGATAACACAGGCTAATCTTTTAGTAATTGTAGTTTATATTGTCCAGGAGTTTAATGTTTACACCTAACAGAGTTTAGTGTCTGTGCATATGACTTAGGTGTAATGATCCCCTATTTAGTGTGAAATCTAATTCAAATCTGATTGTTTGTGCAGTATTTGAATCACCTCTGCTGATTTTAGGAATTGAAAAAGCAAAAGTTTGAATACAGATCCCTAAAAAATATAAAGAATAAACAGTCCAGAGATTTAAAATATGCCCATTTTTAAGGATAAAAAGTCAACTGGGAATGTGTGCGCATTTCTCATATAAAAACATGTGCAAATGAAAACAAGTGAAAAGGATAGGAGCTTTGGAATTGGGTAAGTTAGTCCCTAATACTCATTCAAATTATATCAATGTTAGTGATCAATTTCAATTGCTCTCTACAAAGGCAATGTATTTTTGAGAAAGCTGCACTTTAATAACCATATAATTTAGCTTGGTCATTGGTTCTGACTCTTGGTAAAGGTGATCATGTTTTGTCTCACTTTTTCCATCCATGTAATGGGTATAATTCTAATTCTATCTATACAAAGAAGGACAAGGGGAGATACAAAAGAGTTAAAGATTCAATTTAAGGGAGATACACAAGCTAGGTATTCAACTTAGATAAGTGTGATACAACCACACACACACAAAAGGGGTGGGGGGTGGGGTAAGAACCCACCTGCCAATAACCTGGTTTTAGTCTGAAATAAAATTTCCTGGAGCAGTAGGAACTTCAGCTAGTAATTTATGATCCTGCTTATGTGATAATCTTCTATGATAAGTCTCAGCTCTAACATGCATGTGTGCATGAGAATGTGTGTGTGAAAAAGAGAGGGAAAGAGAGGCAAAAGACACTGTTGCTCACTAACTGGCACTCAATGAGATACTTAATTTGTTGTAATAAAGCAAAGAAAAAGTAGCCGTCAGTTAAACTGCCATTTCTGTCACACTTTTTAATAATAATGCTCCTGTAATTACACTGTGGTTCTTTATACTTACTTAGTAAAAGCTTGCTTAGTTTTAGCATGGAAAACAATTTATGAAATTATAGAAACAGACTGAACACAGCGGTTCATTTGTTGAAGCAATTATCCAGATCCTTGTCAAAAAAGAGAGAGAGTAAAGACTGTGATGTGCAAAAAATGTTTCTAATTCTATGCTATAATACATACAATATGTCTGTGGTTGTGTTGGATTATTTTAATAAACTGCAGTCGAAATATATTTGTCACAACACAAAGGAAGGGTGCTATCAATTGTCTTGCCAGATATTTTAAATTAGTCACCAAAACGTCTAGCCAGGGTTTCCTCTATGACCCTCAGATGAAGGGAGAGGCTTATTGGACAGTTTTTCCTGTGGGACTAGACAGATTCTTCTAATACTCAAGTATTTTGAATAATCTGGAAAATAACTGTAAAGTGAACTGCGGCACAGTTGCTTTTTTTAACAGACATGTTCAAATCAACCCTGAACACAAATCCAGTGTTGTTTTTGGCTGGTTATCACTCAGAAATGAGCTTCCCTAATAGTTCTTAGTAAAAATGGATAGGGGCTTTATTCCTTCTTTTGGGAAGAGTAAAGGGTATAAGAACTGAGTTGTTGCTCAGCTAAAAGAGCAAAGAAATACTTAGAAAAATCTGAGTACACTGTCCAGAAAATTTCAACATTAAAAAGGGAAAGATTGAAAGTACTGAAAGCAAAACACAGACATGTTCAATACCCTATGCAGATTCATGAAAAAATCTGCTGCTTATTAGAATGCAGTCATTTGTATAACAAGTTGGAAAGAGAGCATCTTAAAGCAAGCACTCCAGAAACATGTTTACTACCAAGACTTGCACTTAAATTCATTACTTTTTGTAATTGTCTGTTCTCTCTTGTAAAACATACTTCATTTATCCTTCAACACAATGATTTATAACAAGTAAATGTTTTCTTTCAATGATTTCTAAAAGGAGAAAAATGAAAACTTTATATTATTTAAACTGAAAATGTATCAACCAGTTTCTTTTCTTTAGCTTGGAGCTTTATATTTCAGCAAAAAATAATGCTGTAGGTTCTTTGTTATAAACTTATTTTTTCTGGACAAAATGTGGGAGAAAAGAAGACATAGTAGACAGGACAAAGCAAAAATGGCATCCAAACACAGGCCACGAATCGTGAAAATGCTACAAAATCTTCACATATTAAAATGTGGATGAAGTTTCTTCCTTTCCCACCTCCCCCAACATCTGGAGGTAGTTTGGTAGAGAAATTTCCAGAAACCAAACAGTATCTCCGCTTGACTAGCTCTTTTCATTCACAAATAAACAATTAATGAAATGGGCAGCTAATTTCCAAAGTGTTCATATTCATTAGACTGTTTCCTGAAAATAAGTAGCTGTTCCATGGTGCAGTGCCCAAATAAAATGGTACTGCTATTCTTTCTCCAAACATAAAAGTATTTTAAGATTATCTATTTGCATTTCATTTATTTTAGCAACAAAATTGGAAACAGAAGTGTTCTCCACTTTAAAAAGATAAATAAATTTGCATAATAAAATAAGGGATATAACTTATCTTAAGACGTATTCTACCTGAATCACTGAATGTCACTACGTGGACCACACTTCATCATGGGGAAAAAACTACGTTGTATTTTTTTTGTGTATCACATTTCTGAATTACAGAGATTAAATCATTTTATGGTACGACAGGCTGTAATATATATTCCTTTGAGCATGGCAAGCAAGGTGGAAAAAAAACTCTGCTTTGCAGAACACTGAGCTGAAACAATTACAAGATAGAATTAATTTCAATAGTCAGCAGGGAGACAGAAGTGTCTGCTAGATACCAACTACATACCTACACTTACAAATTCTGGTTACCACTTCTGACCAGAGACTTATACCAGAAACTGCTCTTTCCACTCAGCTGGCTTTTTACATGCTGCTTAATGCCAGGAAAAGAAACCTCCTTGAATAATTTTTTTCAGCTGGTGCTCTACTCTGTTATTTTTTTCCTATAGATCTTATGGCACAGCTCTGCTTGAGCTGTATGCATATTTAAATCACAACCATTTCCATTCTGTAAAGAGAAATACCAGGTTATAGTGCTTCATCTCACATGCACTAAGCAAAAGATGCAGCAGTAACATTACAGTGTTTTGACATCCTCACTCTTTCAGCCCTAATAACAAACTGCGGAAAGAGAAATGTGCCCCAGCTTTCCACGGGGCATGAAAAGAAGTCACTGAGCAATGAGTGACCCATTCTACCCATTCTAGAATTTCATTCTACCAACTCGGTTGTGGTGTCAGTGGCTTCTAGAGAAAGCTGTCAGGACAGCCAGCCAGTGGGAGAAACATCTTAACCTCTACAGCAGGATTCCTCAAGCTCCTGTTTACAGACCATCACTCCATTCAGGGCTGTTTACAGGACATTTGAAGAGCAACATGAGTCAACTCTTGGTAATAGTAATGACAACTATGAAAAAATATTTATATAGCACAGTACATTTATTTAATGTTTTACAAACGGAATGCCTGATACTACAAACACTAACCTCCTGGTAAAACACTATTCTGAATAACTTCAGTCACTAATAATTTTATTTTTCTTCACATACACAAAAGTTCAAGACCAAGGCGACCTTTGGACAAGTCACTTAAGTAGCTAGTCCAGGTAACGTGGCTTTTGTTTCAGATACAGTGGTGTGAACTCAGATTCTTCTATAAATAAACAATTCCATACACTTTAATTAAATACTACTTTTAAAAATGAATGAGTGATCTAAGTAACATGCTCAAACTGAATGCTGATCTGTGTGTCAAGCTCTTACACAACTAGACTAGTCACAGTATGCATAGTGAAGAGAAAAGAAGAGAGAGAAAGGAGAGGAGAAGAGAGAGAGGGAAGAGAGGGGAGAGAACAATCTGGATCCATCAGCAGTCACTTTTAGTCATGTGAATGAATAATGCCAAGAGATAGGAGAATGCAACTCTGCACATGAAAGAGACCAGTGAAGTACTTCAGGCCACTTAATTTCTGAATAAGAACACTCACACACAGCTTTATCAAGGTTTAACTAAACCACTTGTAAAAATGGATTCAGAAGATCTTCTTTGATTGTCCCTGCACCAACAATGTCCAGATCGGACTTTTACCTTCAAACAGCATCCAGAGAGGAATCTGAAAGTTGTCAGCCAGTTTAATTTACTCCGAGCCTAAGAAAAGGATAGTCTACCAGTCTACCAGTCTACCATGGTAGTCACAGTCTACCATTATTACACCGTGGAAGTCATTTTCCTTCACTTTTGCTTCAGTTTCCCATCTGGAAGTGAGAATAACAAAAATCACCTCCTTTCCATAGTGCTTTGAAATTGAGAGATGTAAAGTACAGTGCACAAACTCTGTATTCTGTTTGCTCTAAAGATTCATGACCAATCCATACAGCAGGTAAAATATTCTCTATTGAGACAAAAAACACAGAACTTAGCTGTTTCAGAGCAGAAAAGCCCTCTCCCTTAAAAACAGACAAAACATCCAACAACTGCACAAATAAAAATCACTGCCACCTACTAGCAGTATCCCACTGGGGCCAAGTTTAGCCATTGAACATATAAAAGAGTTAAGTAGCCAGCAATAGCAGTTAGATAGTTGGGAGGACTAAGGCATGAACTTGCCTACTATGCTGAGTATCTCTATGCCTTCCAAACACATCTAAGCTTCAAGTATATCTTGAAGCATATCCAAGCAACTGTTGACCTGTTTTCTTTTTTTGGTCTTCTAAAATGGAAACCCGCAAGTTGGTTGGTTGGTTCCATAAACTTTTAAAAATTAGTTTGTATCTGATGGCCTGAAATAATTGTTGTTGTCTCTTCCACAATAAATTCAGGTATCAAAAAACTTGATTATACAATAATAATTGCACTACCTTTTAGTTCATGGATTCTTCTGTGGACAATATAATCAGAGAACATACAACTGAAAGATTAAATAGCAATGATGAGGGGATTCCTCAGTCTGAATACCTTGCTTGAGGTCTGCTACAAATCATGCTCCTTTCAGGTGGAGGATAGATCACATTGCTTCATTCAGTCAAGACCAAATTTCATAAGGTCACTGTTCATAACTGTCAGCAAACTGAGTTTGCAGGCCAACACTGAAAAGTAGTGAAGACTGTGAAGTACACACACTGAATCTCAGAAGCAGAGTGTGAATGCATTTGGGGGTAAAATGCATTGATACACACTATTAATATGAACTTCTAGATTTTAACACAATAGGGTAAAGTAGTCTATTTTTCATATATGAAACTACTTTTTCTATGCCCTCTGTTTTTCTGTTTCTGCATTGCAATCATTTATTTATTTTTTTTTTTTTGAGTTGACCCTCAAACACCACAATACAAGTGTAACCACAGTATTCTCTATTATAGAACAAGTCTTTCACTAATCAGACTTAACTCTGTATCTGTTGTCAATTGCTAAGGAAAACATAAACAGTAAGTAAGACTCATAGATTTGGCATTAAACTACAGGAGGCAAAAGATCAAAAACTCTACATAAGAAACAAAACACATCAAAACCTCATAAAGGATTGCAAGAGGCATTATGATAGAAGACTATACTTGCTTTTAAAATAAATTATTCAAAAATGCAAAACAAATATTTTACATATTTTAATATGTTAAAAAAAATAAGATACATCTCTGTTTTAGGTAAAATGACAAAAATAATGACTAATCTTCAGGTCTGCATTTCCGTAAGAGCTTCTTAAATTACTCCTGTAGTTATGAATTTTAAATGACTACATCTTCAGAATCATAAACTTAAATTTTAGTTGTTTGTAAGATATGAAAAATTTCCATGTAGACATAAGACATTTATGTCCACATATATGGTACACATTTTGAAACTTGTAATCTAAAATTAAAAAATGCTTTCTCAAATTTATAATGCAAAAGCCTTTTTTCAAACTGTGATTATAGAAACAATTTCACAATAAGAGACTTCTTGAAATTTACAATTTTTTCATGTGTTCACATTTTTGATATGAAACAAACTCTCTTCTGACAATGTGTCTAACTCAAAATATTCTGGACAGGAAATGAGCCAGTGTATGTACTATCCTTACAGATAAATAGAAGGGAATTTCATTGCTACATGGGTGATCACAAAACTTTTAACAAAGATAAAACCATGTAAAACACAACACATGCCCATTTTTCATATAAGACAAAGGGAACAAAAATTATTCTGTTTATCCAATTTCCATGTTATTTTTATTGAGTCTGATCTGAGTATTATGAGAATTATGAAAAGTGTTATTTTCTGATTTAGGCTTTCAGGGAGTAATGCAAAGCATGCTGTCAAAAGTGACAATGAAAATTTCTGAAATATTAAAACAGTTAAGGAGGTAAGCTTTAGCAACAGAATGGATAAAGTAATTACTTTAGGTTACACAACCTAAGACAATTTATAAATAAAATAAATAAAATATTCTCATTTCCCTCTTTAGTTACAAACATCAAAAAAATCAGGAAAAAAAATGTCTTTGTGCAAACATTAGTCACACTTTTGCAGGAATAAAAGGTTACAAATAGAAAAATCTTTCAGATAGTGAGCTATTCTTAGCTGCATAGTGAACACTAGTAAACACTGAAATCCAGTTCAGAAACAGTACACATCAGGAAAGCAGCAGTAATATTCTGTTTCTGTATACACTCAAATGCTTTTGTCCAGGACCTAAAACTAATGACATCTAAATAACATGTAAACTCTACATTTACCATGCAAAATTCTATACTTTATGACACAATCATTTTAGTCTGAAGAACTTTTCTCCCAAATGTTTATAGCACCATGCCAGTTACTTCAGTTGAGCTGACACAATGAATTTAAAATGGTCTAATACTTTTGACTTACCAACAGATTAGCACATGATTAGCTAGAGTAAAAGGATTATTATGACTGCTGTTATAAGATATTAACACTTTGGTAATGCATTCTAGGGATGCTACATATATTTTCCACATTGAGAAAGCAGAAATAAGAGTTGCTTAGTTTTATTGATGATCTTGCTGTGAAGTAACAGAGTGCTCTACTATTAATTTTTTAAACCTTAACATTTTTATTTTTTTTCCCCGAGGATCATATAAGCTGATTACAGCTTATAAATGGGCTACAGAAAGAGTCAACATTCAGTCTTCCTTACAACACCAGGTTAACTGATGCATGCACACATGCTTACACAATCCCCCACACAGACTTTATTATGAACAACTAGATTCATGTCCGAATTACAGTGCCGCATTAATATACTTAGCAAGACAGAGTTATGTTCATTGAAGTTTGATGCCAGTTCTGTGAAGAACTGGATTTTCAGGAGAGTAGGGAGGGTAGGATGAAAAGAGAGAGAAAACGTCAACTGGAGGGAGGATTCGGGGGACAGCTGAAGTGTGAAGTGATCCAGCAGCTTTTTGGTACGGTTTAGACTTCTCTTTGGGAACGCAACAAAACAACAGCTACAAACTTAACCCAACGACACTGGCAAGACTGTCAGCCTCAATGCTAAGCACCCATGCACTGAAATTCAAACTCTAGCTGCCAACATGTTAACAGATAGGAAACTTTTTCCTCTACTGCCAAAGGCAGTATGTTCTTGTGCCTGTACTTCTGTTTCATGTACACATTGACACTCTTCTAGATGCATTAATTTGTCACTGTACTTCTTTGTTCTCTTTTTAAATTCAAGCTCATTTTGTTATGCCTAAGTTTGTAAAAAGCATATACATTGTAGGTACAGAAAGAATACAGGAAAATGTGACTTGAACTGAAGGCTAGGATTTTCTGAGAGTTTCAGAGTTTATAGTCAATTACATAAAGGTAATAACTGATGATCAATAGTGAGTTACAAGAAATCGTAAATAAGGATAAAAAAAAATGGTTCTGTTATGAATGTACTAACAGAAGAACGTACTTGGAAGAAAACTGCATTCCTTAGTTTTAAAATTGTCATCATTTCAAGTTTTTTTGTAAACCAACATGAAAGGGAAAAGAAAGACAGTGAAGGATCTCAAATTTTAAGTCATTTGTTAATTTTGGGATGCAGATCACAATTAAGCACTGCTGGTTAGGATGATTACAAAAGTAAAACAAGATGGTGTTTTCTGCATGTAAAGAAATGCTTATTTTTTCTGCGTGACTATTTAAGTGTAAATACAGTTAACAAGAACTTGAGTTACAAGGTGAGATAAAAACTACAAAATGCGAAAATTCTGTTTTGCCTCCACAGCATTATCTGGTTCCCCCTGTTGTCATCCAGCCAGGGAAAAAAACACTTACAGAAAACTCACCAAAGATCAAACTGTGTCTGGTGACAGCAGTGTCCAAGCTATAAGTAATGTTCAAAGGATTCAACAATGCCTGTGACTGATCATTCTCTTTTCCTTGCCATCACCTGCTGATTTTGTCCAGGTGTTTTATGGCTATCTTGAGGCTCTGGAGAACAGACTGAAAGAAGACCTTGCCAATTTCTTTTGTCTGGGATTGTGAATTCCTTACACAGATGGTGGACAGCCACAGGCTGGCCAACTCCAGGCACAATTGCCTTCACCCTCAGAGGGAATGCATGAGAGCAATACTATCTTCTCCCAAAGTACTGTCTGTAACATGTCTATGGTTAGGGAATAGGACAAGATGCCTTTTCTCAAGCAAAAAAAAAAAAATTCCTCTTGTCCCTGCCACAACAATATCAGGAAAAAATAAAATAATAAAATAAAATAAAATAAAATAAAATAAAATAAAATAAAATAAAATAAAATAAAATAAAATAAAATAAAATAAAATAAAATAAAATAAAATAAAATAAAATAAAATAAAATAAAATATTTTGGCTTGTATTAGTAAATTAAGCATTCCTAAGCAATTCAAGAAGTTTGTCTAATAAGATAATCTTGTGTTAACATGGTTTTGTAGTATGTTTACAGTCTCTTAAGTATTCCAAACAAATCCTGCTAAATCTTACTCACTAAGCAAACTGAGCCACTTCTGGCAGCAGTTTTTTAAGATGGGCACCAGACATGAGCCACCTCACCTCTCTTCTCTTACCGTTTGCTTACAAGAAAACCCATTACCTATGCAAATGACGGCTAAATGTGCAGTTACCTTATCGTGCAAGTACCTACATAGTATCTATGTACTTTTTGCCTGCAGTGATGTCAGTGCAATCTTGAAAATGGATATTTAAAGTAAAACTGCCACACTCCCACTTGTGACCTCTTAAAGTGTGACTATGTACCAGGGACTGGAGTATATGTAAAAATAAATTTCACCAACACTTAGAGAAACAACAAAGCAAATTTTACAGAAAAAATAAATGACTACACATGGTTCTTAAAACTGGAAGGGCCTCGAAAAATGTTTATCTTACATGCATTTCATTATGAAGACCTAGACACAAATCTTGTATGACAACTATTTTATGGACAATTTCTGTGTTCTCATACTAATATCAAAAATATTGCTATAAAACAAATAGTATCTAAGAATCTAATTACAGACAGACTGCAGGAATCATAGAGCTGTACCTATCCCACATGCTGTTTTAGTTTTTCTTGTAGGTGATGTGAATGAACTCTGAACTCGTCAATAAGATATAAGGCAATGTACTCCTCTTAGATCCCCAAGACACAGACTGCACCCCCACATACACATTCTGCCTCGGAATCAATGTTAACATATACATACGGAGAGCAGAGCAACGGAGCTATGGAGCTGATTTCTGCCATGCAGATCTGAGAGCTCAATTATGTCCAGCTCTAAATTATTGATTTTAATGATAGAGGGTGTAACATTTTCTTTTTCTCTCTTTTTTTTTTTTTTTTGAAAAGTATACTCAGCAGTTATAAAATCTAGCATCATGAATGTTAGAGAAGGAAGGGACCATTACATCACCCTGCCTATCTCCTGCCAAAGAGGGCTGCTTCCCTACTGTGCATTTTCTAGCCTTATACAAAATGTTTCCAATAATAACTCTCTGATATTTTAAATGCTCTGCAATATATTAACACTTTTTTTAAAAAACTTTGTGATTGTAAAACGAAAATGTAGTGTTCACAGGAAGGTGACAGGTAACCTTGGAACTACATCTCCTCTTTTTTCTACCACCACAGGTAGCAGCAGTAAAGCTTCTATACACTGCTCGGTCTACCAGCATGTCATAACCCTGACCTAAGGAGAGGTCAGTTTCATGGTTGAAAAAGTAGCTTAGCATGGCTCATTTCATCCTTCAGCCACCTGCTGAGATTACTGACAACTTAGCCAATGTATTTATTTATTTTTATTTCTTTACTGTACCCAAACACAGAGATACTGCCACATCTATGTACTTACTGGTTATATCTGTAAAAAGTCTGCTGTGGCTGGCCCTATGCAAACACCATCCGGAACTCTTGCTGATTACTTTTTCACAAAGATGCAGAAAGCATCTCTGTGGCTTCACAAGAAGCTTCCAAATTGAAGTATCCACGTCTCCCATACAGAACTCTTTTAAAGTTAACTTTATTCTCTTACACTTTCTAAGTACACAAGTACTTAGTACTTGTCCTAAACTGAAACATGAGAGATAAGAGTGACTAGTAGGGCAGGCAGGGCAGGATCCGGCAGCCTAATGAAATTAAGTGAGTTCCATGGACGAGGCTGTCTCACTATAAACTGAAATCCCCTGAACTCCAGCACCTCTGCCAAGCATTTAATCCGTAAAACCCTACATAACACAGCTGTGTTCAGGGGAGGAGGTGGGTGGAACTGTTTGTTTATTTTAGAAGGTTTTATTTGTTTCCTTTTCAGTTTTCTGAGACACACGTATATCTACTCCACAAACATTAAAGAGGCACATTCACTGACGGTGGTGATGGTAATGTCACACCCTAGTAAGTAACGTAAAAGTGACTGTGGACAAATTGTTCCTAGGTGAGGAAAAACTGGATCCAAGTGTGTATGATGGAACTCACTTAAACTTGGCAGGATTGTCCAATGCAAGGAGCTCAGCCCAGGAGAGAAAGACAGGAGAACGGAATAAGAGAAAAAATGTGCCCACTGAGAATTGGACAGAGAATGCCATGCTGCCCTCAGATGTTAACAGCAGTCTGTTGATGGCCTGGCCCGAATTCAAACTGGTGACCTAAAGCAGAAAGACTCTGTATCTAACCAGTAATCCCCTGATCCAGGGTAGTTCACTTTTGATCAGAAAAAAAAAATTACAGTCCCAGAGGAGAGAGACTTCACTGAAGGGCAACATGCTAGATACTTAAAAAATAATAATAAAAATTAAAAATTAAAAAAATAAAGCTTATGAAAAAATATGAAATTTCTTCCTTCTATGTTAAATTAACTTTATCAAGGCTAAAAATTGGCGGGAGTTGGCAGGAGGGGGGAGGGAAGAGGAGGCACAGAGACGCATACACAACAGCACATTTCTTATAATTCTTGAATATTTCTCTCACTCAACTTGGATAGCCATTAATGGATGAAATTTCTTCAGTTACATTCTGTGATTCAGATTTTCATTACGTTATTACACTTTCTGGATTCAAATTTTACACAGGAAAAAAAAAAGAAGAAAGACAAACAGTGATAGGGTAGGCAAGCATAAACCATGGAATGAAATTACATTCATTTAAAACATAATAAGAGTTTAGATCAAAAACCTTCCTGTTAATGGAGGCTTTGCAGCACAGCCTCAACACCAAAGTTAACTAGAGAGAATGCATAACATAAAAAGTGAAATTGTCTGCTTCTCTGAAATGACAAAAAATGCATTAACGTGGATTAAAAGAAAAAAAAAAAAAACAACAGCAACAACAAAAAACATGGCATGTACTTTTTTCCTGAGACAACATTAACTTCTTAGTTGATTCGTAAATGATTAAAGAGAACATGCTATGATTTTACAGTATATATTATTTACAAAATGTGACTACATAATCTTATTGAGTAGTATATTGTCATACTGTCAGTGCAGTTTTTGAGCACATCAAAAACCTTAATATGTCTAAGGTTAAATACTATTCAGAGCAGAAAACATATTTTATTAAAGTCTGATTTTTATTCTAAATTCAGCATGTTTTCCTTGCAGTTCCTCTTCTCTAGAGACTGTATCTATTGATCATATCTACATCTGTCTATCAACAGCAGGTTTTCTTAATACAAGGTGAGTTGCTTTTTTTTAAAAAAAATATCTTTTACATGAGTAATAAACATTGCTTTTTAATGTCAGAAACACACAGACTATGCTATGGACTGATAATGTGCCAACATTTTTGTTTTTAATTTAAACTCATTTTGAGTTTCATCGGCAAGGAAGAATAAAGCCTTGAAATGGTAACATTTGTTTTATTTTTCCTCTGTTCATTGACTCAAAATAAGAAAAGATAAAAGGATATGATAAAAAATTGAGCCAAAAAAAAGTTGCTTCAAGGCAGATATTTCTTTATGTCATGTTACAGTCTGGAACAAAGTTTTACACACTACTTATAACCCGGAAAAATGGTATTTTTATTTCAAGTCTTAACAATACATCCTTGATGTGCTACTGACACCCTAACTACAGCATTGCAAATGGTGCTGCTGTTGTAAACAATCTAATTCTTTCTTTATACTGGGAGAATGTTGCAATCATTAAAGTATTCTTGCCCTCTGTATGCTTGGGAGTGGTCTGTCCATGAGTTATTAATAAACCATGGAAAGGTGCAGCAGCAGACCAACTATTCATATTAATGAATGCCTCATGAATATTCAGCTGCATGTTGACTCTTACCTCAGAGGACTAAAGGAACCAAAATCCAGACCCCTATTCGACCAGTCAATGCTCCTAATACTGTAATCCTTTATTTTGAATAATAGCAACTAAATCTCTAATACAGTCTCTGTTGCAAAACCAAGTATCTGTTGCTCCTGTAAGAGTGAGTGGATTGTTACCAACTTCATTATTAAATAAATAAAAGCATATATACAAGTACACATAAATCTTTAATCTTAAATCTTTATTTTAGCTTGAACTGCATTATCTGTAACCTAACATACACACAGATTTAGTGCTAAAATAAGTCACTGCTGCTTGCTGCATCACACATCGAAACTAAATCTACCTATTTGGTATTAATCTTCCCCTTCCAGTCAAACACTATGCAATATGCACGGGCAAATGTATGCATTAGAAGCACACACACAATTCAAAACAGTCTGACTGCCATTTTTCCTCTTCCTCATCACCTTTCACAGAGACTCTTGTAGACTTTTATTTCTGACTTTTTATATTTTGAATTGAATTTGCTTCACCATAATCTGTTCCAGCAACACCAGATATAGGGTGTAATAGACATAGAAAAATTCCAAATGGGACTTATCAAGGGCTTGTTTGCCTCAGTTATTTATCATTTCACCATTCTCTTACAAAGACATTTTTCTTTAAAGAACAACTCGCCTGTAGCCAAGATGTGAATGTACACTAGATATCCTTTCAGGGCCAGCATACACTTCCTTAACAAAATCCACCACTTCCTTTTCACGCTGAACAGAACTACTTCAATTCAGTACATCCTCTAAAAGTTAAAAGGGAGTGCCTTTACATGTAATAACAAGCACCTGGGAAGCCAATTGGAACAGTCAGAACATGTATTTTAATAAGTAGCTCTTAAACATTCAATAACATCAGTGGTAATTGGGCACAAAAATTGTTATTTACCAAAATAAATAAATAAATAAATAAATAAATAAAGATTTTCAGTCTGTTACACTCAACATTTTCTGTAAGGTTACATTAGACACACATTTGAACAAGCATGAATTCTTATGCATTTATTCAAATTATCTCAAACATATAGAGAATTAACTTTCTCTTGGTTAAAATTAAAGTCAGCTTTCTGTCCTTAAACCAGAGCCAATGGGGAAACAAAATATGTTTAGCCCTGAAATAGTTGTGGTAATTCAATCCCCACACTCTCCTTATTTTCTTGATGACAAAGAGAAACTCCCAACTGGCAAGGCCACCTGCACTGATTACTCCTCCATCCACACCCACGGAATATGAAAATGAGCCAATGATCATCAACCTTAATTTCTTCTAACATAAACATCAGCTTTTTTTTTTTTTTTCAAGTTTGCTTCTCTAGAAACTCCCTTGTGATGGGGGGGGGGGAACAAAACACAAGAGAGGAGAGGGAGGGGAAGGACAAGGGGGAGGGGAGGGGGAGGAGGAAAAGTAAAAGGAGGGGAAAAGTCATAACTGGGGATGGGGAAAAAATAATCAAGATGACTGAAAAGAACGTCATGGTCTTTTTTTCTTCTGTTCCATACAGAAGTTCTGTTCCATAACTTCACAACACTCAGATACAGGTATTTTGAGTCACTATCATCTCTCTTGATAGTAGCTTCTTTCCCTCCCAGTCCCTCTCTCCAAGCGATAAAAGAGATTATATATATATATATATTTTATTTTTTTCCAAAAAGATATTCCTAGATAAAGACAGTTGGTAAAAACAAAGATGGGTCTGGATGTCAGGAATGCAGGTGTGGCCCAGTGTCAGTACTAAAGGGCCAAGCACAACTGGGTGGGACGTTTCCAGTGTAACAACTTCAAAATACAGTAGAGAATGCATCTCACACGTCCTGGTCATCCACATTCGGTTACTGCCAACTAGAATCATTTTTGGTTCACACTGTGTGAGGCTAGCTCCCACCAGTATTACATCACCTTCTAATGGATAAGGCACTGATTAGGACTGTCTGAAGAATATCACATATATGTATTATATAGTGTATGTACAAGTAATATATATAATACATACAAAATAATAACACTGCAGAAATAATTGTTTATATAATACAAATGTGTGTACTGAAAACAGATACTCTGTTATCGTGTTAAGTCTCCAGACAGAGCTAGATAGACCTGAACCAACATTTTCCAAAAAGTTACACATTTATAAAATGGAAAATTTATCAATTCATTTGTGTATGCTTGGACATCTACTCTGCAGAAGTAATATTTTCCTGCAAATAATCTAAAAATCATTATACAGCCAAATAAAAGCAAAGAAGGTTTTAATATATCTTCTTTTCTTCATTAGAATTACTGAATGAAAAAGCAAATGAATGTTCAAAGAACATAACAAAAGTGTGATTGTATTACCTTCAGATACATTACAACAAGCTGTTTGTCGCCTACCAAACACATACAGCAGGGCTTCTGTGGAGACCAGGAGGCAGACAGTAACTTTGATCACGCAGACATTCCTCATTATTTCAGACCTCAAATCAAGTAGCAACAGTCAGGGGAAGAAAGAGGTGAGAGACATGGGGCTGCTGGGGAGGAAAAGGGAAGCAGACTGCAATTTTGTCCTAGGTTCAGCATCCTAATTTAAACAAAAACAGGCTGTTGGCATCTCTGTGCTTCCCTACACCCCCTCTCCCTTCCCTATGCTTCCCAGCCTCCTGGTTCACTAAAAATGACAAGCACATTTCTAGCCTCTGCTTTTTTATCAAGCTGACAAAGGTCAACAACACTAGCCAGAAGAGTGTTGAAGTATTCAGTGCCACAGGTCATCCTAATAGATACTGGAGGGACTCATTGCAACACCACTGTAAGCCAAGACAGCATGATTTTCAAGAGGCAGCACTTTGCACGTTCACAGCCTGCTTAATTTAATACAATACTGGCCTCATGTTTGCAAAATACCATCAGCACATTTCAGAGCTGGTATCTTTCTGTGGGTGACAGTAAGGTGACTGAATTCAGGCATGTTAACAGATGCACCTTTTTATGCTCTGTTAAACCATGTCACAGACTACAGCCCCTAAGTGCATTCCTTTATTTATGCTGCAGCCAGCTGAGCTAATTATCAGGGACAGACCTAGTAAAAGGTCTCTGTAAAGTCCAGTGGCTGTGTACGTGTGTAAAAAGGACAGGAAGGGAAAAGGGATGGGGTGGGGTGGGGTGTGGTAGGGGGTGGAGAAAGACTCTTTTGAAAGCATGTTCTTTAACACATGGCTTTGAAGTCTTCATGTTGTTTCATCAGTGTTGTGTGTATGTATGTGTGTGTGGTGGGGGACTATGAGGAGGGGGGAAGAGGTGAACCAGCAGCTTGAGAACATAGTTATGTTTAATTCAAACGTGCTGGTCCCCCCACCCTTTATTATTATTATTAATTATTATTATTATTATTACTATTATTATTATTATTAAAACAGTTATGCTAAGGTCCAAACATCTATATAAAAAAAATAGTACAAAAATCTCTTAAACACTAAAAAATAAGGGAAGATTTTAACCCTGAAAAAATAATTTATAATTCTAAACAAAACAGTTTGTTACCCCTCTCTGCACATTTTTTTTCTTATTTTATTATGTGTGTGCAAAGGAACACTCACTTACAGCTCTCCTTCTACCAAATCTTCCAATATACCAAATGTTCTCTATAAGCTTTTATGCCATAGCCATATTTTATCAGTAGCAACAGCTACCTTCTTTCAAAATTCATAGCAAGTTTGGCTGGTTTTTAACCAAATGAATGTCTTTTGCTTGCATGACTTCTTCCTGTACTACAGTTTTCAGTTAAAAAGATCATAATACTTAGAGAAAAGAGAGAAAAAAAGGACTTGATGATGACAATTTTTTTTACTACTTATGACTAAATGACCTTAACAAAAGAAGTAAATCATTTGTCTTATGAGCAATGTTTTTTTTTTTGTTGTTTTTTTGTTTTTTTTTTTTTTTTTACAGTGTACAATTTAGCTAATAACTGGTTGGGGCCAATCTTTAACAAGTCACATATTTCCATTGTCCCTTCACCCCCTGCTTATGCTTTTACCACATCCTAACAAAAACATGACCAGAACTGGTGAAAAACATACGGTTCCAACTAATGAATCACATACTTTCCCGCAAGTGCAGTAAGTACTACCAGCTGTGACAGTCTTGCTTTGGCAGTGGAACTAGTGCAGAACAAGGCCGACACATCTGAAACCAGCTGTACTGAAAAACCACAAGCAATATAAGTCCGTCTGCCTTCTCAGGGGCTTCTTTGTCTCTGTCTGTGTCTCTGCTCTGTCCCTAAAACTTGCCAGCCATCTTGTTTTGACAGAGTTCAGAGTTTCAGAAGTTTCAAGGGGGAAAAATCCGCTGATTCAGGAAACCGGGTTTCAAGAAAATGATAAGGAGGTCTTTGTCAAATGAGCCCAAGTCAGTAAATTTAAAGAGACAGAGTATGCATCTACACATCTGCTCTGTTTGTACTTCAGTTTAAAGCACAGGAAAAGATACACATATACCTCAACATATGTATGTCCATAAATTTGTATTTGAACCATGAAGTGCAGACAGTGCTCATGAATGGGGGAGAGGGGTGGGAGAATGGTGTCATGAGGTCTCGGGATTTCATCACATTAAATCTGAGAAGGTCACAAGGCTCAGAAATGTCTTAGTTAATCTCTAATTATATACATCATCCCAATGCTAAAACCAATGAAAGTTATACCTCGACTCACCACTTTATATGGTGTATATGCCACCAATTTTATTGAAGACTGTTCCAGCACTGTTTCAGAGAGGCTTTTAAAAAACTTGAGGGGGACAATTTCTTCATTCTTCCAAATGTTAAGCCAGGTACTATAACTAACACAAGCCTACTGTACTGTACTGAGATAATGTGGATAAAAAAGCAATAAATTAATTAAAAAAAAAAAATCAGAATTCATCTAAAGGACTATTCCTTCACAGGAAAAAATGTAACACTCAAGTATGATGCTCCAGATCCTTCCAGAACTTAAAGCAAGTACTGAATACTATACTGGGAAGTTTCCTTTTCATTCCTTATCTTCAAAAGAAAATGCTCTGGCTTCCATTCCTGCAGAAATGGAAGGTGTAAGCCCTAGTATTCTCAATAATAAATAAATAATAAAGATCAAATCAAGATCTTGGTCCAGGACTGATTTCTCCTTATCTTGCAAATTGTGAATTTTAGAAAATATTCATATAGGAATAGGTGATTTTTTTTAGCAATTTTTTATTATTAATATAATTAATAATGCATTTTTCAGAATTTTAGAACAGATTTAGATTAAATAATTGTCTTGTTATGGATTATTAAAAATACTGCAATACCTGTAATATCATCACCTACATCACATAAGGTTTTTCAGCATCACATCACATAAAGTTTTCCAGCAGACGGAGATGTTCCCATTCAGTTATATTTTATATGTATATTTATATAAAATTATATCAAAATGCACAGCACCCTCTGACTGCTTTTTGTATAATGTATACATGTGGTCACAAACACTGAGCATGTTTAGCAGCATTAAGGCGTTTGGTTCTCACTCAGGATGGTCACATTACCCCTAAGCTGTAAAGACATTAAGTGAGCTTTTGTGAGTCTGCCTGTCAAGTGCAAACAACACTTTAATGCAGTGCCATGCCACCAAATATTTTGTATGCATACGTACTTTGCCAAAAAACTATTTTAAGTATACTTTAACATATAAATACATGTAGTTTGATCTCTAGCTACACTACACACCTGTGATGTCATATTAAGATCAACATAAGCACTACAAGTCAAATTTTACAGACCTTCCTCTGACGGAGAAAAAAATATAAAATAAACAGATGAAAGTATTTAGAAATGAGAAACTTCCCAGTCAGCTCTGTCGTACCAAATAATACGCCATAAAATTTTAGGAATGGTTATGGCTATTTTTCTCTCCTAGACATGCCATGTAATCTACATGGAAGCTTGGATTGCTCCATTTTTCAGAAGGCAAAGTAAAACTGTATTCATCCAATTCTGGGTCATGGCTATCATCTCCTGAGTTTGTAGCCAATTATTGTCTCTCTTATAGCAAAAGTAGACTGATGCTCTTCTTACATTGCAACTGAGGCTCTCACTAGGAATAGAAAATTAGGAAAGGAGATCAAGGGATGCTGATAGTCATCTCCATCCTCTCTTTCTTGATACAATAATCTGAAGACAACTCAGATATAGGTCCTCTAAAGAGCTGCACTGGATGGACTTGGATTTTAAAGTGGTGTCATTGTTGTTGCTTTTTTTTTTTTTTTTCTTGGGGGGGGGGGGTGGTATGTTTGCCTGCCTTCCTTCCTTCCTTCCTTCCTTCCTTCCTTCCTTCCTTCCTTCCTTCCTTCCTTCCTCTTTAGTTCTTCTTTCTCTCTCTTTCTTTCTCTCTTCCTCTCTCTCTCTCTCTCTCTCTCTACTTCTTTGTTTCTTTCTTGTCTTGTCTTTTGGGGGCTGAGGGAGAGGGAAAAATAGGTATAGCATCTTAGGAAAAGAAGTTGTTAAGGTGTCTGATGTATTACCCTAACATCAGCCCTGCACAGCAGCAGCCTTTTAGTAAATATAAGCTAAAAGGAAATTGCAAACTCCAAACTCTTTACACACTTAAAAATCACTTTTTTTTTTTTTTTTTAACTGTAGGGAAGAAAGTGGTTAGGTTTTAATGATTTACTGGTTTACCTCAAATTACGAACTAATAAAATATATTTCCTCTTAAAATGAAAAAGGTCTTCAGCAGACCTTTGTAGAGTCAAATAAAGAATAGTCATAACAATACCAAACTGCAATCATTGAATTAGCTTTATGACTTTATATTAACTTTTAATGTAAGCTTTTTTTCTCTTTATGAGCACAGAAAATCACACCTTTCAATTTTCCTAAATTCAAAAGAGAAAAAATGAAGGAAGGAAGAGAGAGAGAAAGAGAGAGAAAGAGAGAGAAAGAGAGAGAAAGAGAGAAAGAGAGAAAGAGAAGGGAAGGAAGGAAGGAAGGAAGGAAGGAAGGAAGGAAGGAAGGAAGGAAGGAAGGAAGGAAGGAAGGAAGGAAGGAAGGAAGGAAGGAAGGAAGGAAGGAAGGAAGGAAGGAAGGAAATAGGAAGAATCAAATCAGTCAAGCAGCATAAGAAAGAATTGGGAAATCAATTAGAAATATCCAGCACCAACATGGGGAGGGATAACTTTTGCAAAATATCTTTTATAACCTCATTTATAAGTATACAGCTAATTCTAAATCCCTGTTATTGGAACATTTATTACAATGATTATGAACTAAATCATCATATAAACAATATGCCCTTTCAGCTAGTATTTGGACTTCCATTTTTTTTTCTTGCATGGATATTTTATGGAAATTAAAATTCAATTCAGTATAAAGTGATTTCAAAAACTCCAATATAAAGTATCCTGTATGTTAGCACTCCTTGCTACTGTTTTCAGAGTAGAGCAAAACACAGTCATGGATATTCCCCACACTGGAAATAGAAGCTATGTTTATACCGTTTCAATTAATTTGTATTTATTAGTTCAGATTTTTTCATTCACATATTTCCAAAGAACATTACAGCAGAGGAACTAACTTCTGATATTAATTAAACAAAGAAACCTATTCATTTATTTATTTATTTTCTGGGGAAAAAAAAAAAAAAGAAAAACAAAACAACAAAAAAAAAACAAAAACAAACAAACAAAAAATCAATTAGGATTCAAAAGCAAAGTCATGTGACATAGCCAACTGCAAAATTAATCCAATGTTTTCCAGTACAGGTAGGACTGTTTGAATTGAAACTATTTCTTTTTCCATCAGTTGTATGAATCATACAAATTACAGCCCACTTATAAACCAAAAGGACTGAATAAATTCACTACACAAATTAACTGTTTGACTAAACCGGGTTGTAATTAACAGCAGTGATGACAAAAAAGTGGAAGCTACTATTAGTTAATAGTTACTGTTCAATGTTACAAAATTGTATAATTTCTCATAAGAAGAAGAATTATAACCATAGATTTCAGTATGATCGTAACATTCACTGCTTCTCTGATGGGCAGATGCAAATAGAAATCACCAACCCACCTACCTTCAGCTACTACTTGAATTCCTTTGGAAATAGCTAGCCTTTTCTCCCAGGGAAGGGAGCATCGAAGGCAGCAAAAGATGTTTTAAGGTTGTCTGTTCTTCAGCATGTCAGCTGGGTGACACAAAGTTCTCCAGGTGTTGAGCCAAGTGAGGCAATAGAATAAACATCTCAAAAGCACACCTGCATGAGGCAGATGTACAAACACCATAGAAGACTGTGAATCTAAAATTTAAGTAATTTTTTCATGTTTATATGAATATACTTTAATTTCCTCTTCACATCTACATGAAAAAAAAAATCTTCTCAGATATATATGTGCAATTCCACAGTTCTTCAGTGAGAAATGTGGTGTGCTTTTTATGTGAGAACACATAATACACAGGCTACTCAGTTTGTTCTTTAGGGTTTTCTTTGTCTTTTTTTTTTTTTTCCTTTTTTTTTTTTCCTTTCTTTTTTTTTTTCTCAAATCAAAGACTAATTTAGGTTGGAAGAAACCTCTGGAGGTCATCTGGTCCACTCAAAATAAGGATACTTTTGAGCAGCTTGCTCAGCACCTTTTTTGGTTTAGTTCTCCTACATTTTTTTTTTTTCATTTTGAAATGATTGCAGTCAGATAATTCTTGACTTTATTAATTAATTTATTATCTTGCTTTATTAAGCATTACTATCTACAGTAAGAAAAATGAATGTGGGTGTTGAAAGATTTGTCTATAAAAATATGACACGGGCAGGATCAAAGGTTAGGAGCTTGCAGTTCAGTCCATCACACTTTGTTATCTAACCACTGTTTATATTGTCTTTTAAATAGACCTCATCTTCAAATTAGTATACCTGCTTAACAAATTGCCCCTATGCACTTCTTTTCCAAATAAGTAATGAATATACACAACAGTGTGTGTGCTAATACTAAAGTCTACATCATTTCAGAATCTCTATTTCTGTTCTGTGCTTAGTTCTTACATATATCTTCATATATTTGGTCAAAATGTCTCACAGAAATCAAAAGTATATAGAAATGTCCTATGTTCTCTCTCCCTCCCCCCCAAGTTTCCTAGTTTTTTTTCCCCTTTAACATGATAGAAAAGTATACATTGCCCCCAGAAAAACACTTTCCTTTTTCCCTAGTCATTTCCACCATGATGCCTAGTCATAATTCTGAGTAAATAGTTTTTACTGTACCTTTTCTTCCTAGCAAAATCTCAGCACACCTTTTGAAAAGAAAGAGTACAACTTTTGAGGACCTATGCAGATAAAGTTATTTGTAACAGGTACATATCATATGGCACTGTGGTTAGAAGTCCTAAGATGAGTACTATTAGTGACTTTTTTAAATTAGTTTATTTTGCTTCCCATTTAAGCTCCAGAATCATCTTAGCCAAAGCTGGCAGTCCTGCAGATGTGAACTGTGTAACTACATAATGGGGATAGCAATGGAAATATTTTCTTGAAAAATTTGACTAGCCCTAGTAATACCCACAATTTACGTACATGCAGTCTACATAAACAGTTATGCTGGATTTAGCTTGTGTTTAGTACCACTTGATAAAAACTATTACCAATGTGGTTTACATAAATTACATGTAGTCTACTCCATATGGAAACCATATTTTAGCAGTAAGCAATGTTTAATAGTGAACATTCTGCCTAGCTCTCTCATGGGCAGCCTCTTTCTCGCCTCTCTCTGGCTGTATTATTCCTATGACTTAAGAAGATATTTAGTTCATGAAACATGTCATTTGAATATTCACACTGCAGACAGATTCATTTTATCCCATGTTAACAAGATGACTAGCTTCTTTGAAAAGTAGTGCACTGTATTATCCTCGCCCATAGTTTTTTCAAACATAGGCTGATAACAACAATTCACTGCATGAACATCATTATTTGTCTAAGTTATTAATGACTTTTAATTGTTTATTTTATGATAAGTCTCTTTACTTTAGCCCTTGTCATGTAAAATTAATTAACCAACATATCATGAAGGAATACAAGTACAAAATAGTTTAATATTTTGTTATTACTTTGTGTACTTTTGTAACATTTCATAATTTTTGTTTAATAACAATGGTATCTTCTACATTTTATTAGATAGGATATAAGGTGTAGTTTAAGCAGAAATCACAGAGCACTATATATCAGAGACAGATGAACTTCCTAAAGATTTTAAGTTTATATATATACTTAGTTTTCCTTACTACGTTTAGGTAAAAATAATTTTTCTGTCAGGGCTGTAAAATTTTAAGCTGGAATTGTGATCTTTTGAAGTTCATGGCAGTTTTGTACTCCGCCCCTCCCATGCCACCCCCCTCCCCCCCCCCCCCCCCCCCCCCCCCCCCGCCAGATTTAACCCTCAAATTTATAATGTGTTTAATATATCAGTTAGTGGGGAGAAAAAGCAGATTCTAACAAATGCATTTCCAGAGAAATAACAGCTATTACAACAAGAGCAGGCCCAACCTGTTCCTCTGTTCTTTATTTAAATCTTTAATAAGAAAAAGCTTGAAAATTTTACCAGAATCAAATAGTCAGAGAAATGTGATGAAAACCATGCGTTAAATAAACAAACAAACAAACAAACAAATAAATATTTGCAATGTAGAAAATTAGAGTGAACTTAACCAACAATGGCAACATTGCTAAGGAGTTTTACAGTAAGTCATACAATGTGTAAATATCTGTATCCCTATGACATACTTCTATAGAATTCAGAAAGCTTGCATTAAGGATACAATTCATAGCTCAGATACAACGTAAACTTCCAAACATCTGGTGAACTTCAATGCAGAGCTTTCAATCTCCCCGGAGAGTTATCAATTGGACTATAATGTTATCAGCTTTCACACACTTCTCAGTGCGATGCAATCTACTTGCCTGAGAACATGAGGGAGAGCCAGGAATTCCTGTTCCAATTCCAAATTTGTGGACTCTAAGATTTCTGGTAAGTCAAGAATTCCCAGCTGCCTCACTTTCACAGTCTCAAAAAATGGGGATATATTTCTTTGCTACTTTTCAGATGAACATAGACTAATTACTGAATTACTGATCATTATATAAAAACTTAAAATACATACTTTTTGAATGCTAATGTTCACTTCATTGTCACCAAATACAGACACTTTAACACATGGAGAAGACTTTAAAGAAGGAACAGCAATCAAAATCTCTATACGAGCAAGACATCTCTTAGATCCAGATACGGTGATACCATTTACAAAAGCAAATCATACTTTCAATTGACAGTACAGTTAATGCAATGATATACTATAATTCATAGTAACTTAGATAGCTGTTCTCTCTTTTTCTGGCTCGTTGACTTGTCAAAAACACAATTCTATTCCACTTGGTGTGCAACAGTGACCTGTCACAGGGTGCACAGAATACCATGTTATGTTCCTCAAAGACAATTACAACAAAAGTTGTTTGGCTGCTTCCTGAAGGCAGAGTTGTTTCCCAAATTTAATGAACTACCAGGGATTACCTGAAGTGTGTGGAATCTGTACATTACCAAAAGCCTACCTTCTGACATGAACATATATATCCAATGCCAACACCAGACTATGAACTTCTAGCTCACAGTCTGTGTCATCAGCCTATTCTTTTTCAGAAAAATACATTAGGAAATCTGGATCCCACAAAGGCAAAAGGGAGTTGGTAAATATCAACAACAGTATTTATTGTGAGAAACACATGGAGAAGTGGCAAGAAAAGCACAGACTTTTTAAAGACAATTGAATTATTGGGCACTATTGAATTGAAAATAGGGCACTATTCACAGTTTCTCATAGAAGAGCTTTAGTAAGTGAGAAATCAGACAAAGAAGAAAAATTAGATATATCAAAAAATTACAGTAGGATGGTATGCATCACATAAAAGTTTGAAAATTTTATCAAAGAGAAATATTTATTCCAAATTTACAGTTTGGTAAAGCAAGGCATACCAGGTGGAATTGTAATTTAAAAAAGTTCCATTGAGGAAGTTTGAGTTGCATACACTTGAAAAAATCAGAATTCTGTGACAGAACAGCAATAAACCGAACTTTACTATTGCTTTGTAAAGATCCTCTCACTGAACTAAGCTTTCTCATACAAAGGTGATGACAAGGCATGTAAACAACTCTGCATTGGTTTTAATCTCTTAGTATAACAAGTAGCAAATGATCCTCACACTAAGATAAATGTCTATGAATGGTAATCTCTCTTTAAAGCCAACCTACTCTCAATTCTTTGGTTGAGAAAATGAGACCGTTCACCCTGTAAGATCCATTTAAAGAATTTTTTAACAATTTCTAGTCCCCCAGATTTATAAATATTTGGGTCGTGTTCTGAAGCCTTGAAACCAACTGTTCAGAACAGGTTGGGATTACTGATAGTCAAATACAAGTACACAGAAAGCTATTAAAAATGAAGAGAAGGGTTTACGTAGACAGCTTGTACAACTGTCTCCCAAAATGTTTAGTGTTCCAGATGAAAATTCCATGACAGAATGTATTTCACAAAAACAATTCACACGAAGGAGTTATGTAATCTCTGATAGCATCATAAAGGTTGTTGACATCTGATTTTTCAGATAGCAATCCAAATTCATAGAGAACCTTTTAGGTTTCCATTCACAGAGGATGCATCAATCATAACAATAAACAGTCACTTTTTCCTTATTTAGCTATCAGAAAATTCTGAGAAGAATATCACATGGTATTTTCATAGATAATTATGCACAGTTTGGGTCAGATCTACTTAACACAGAAATACTGGCACAGCTCTAACTTTTATTGTGAGAGTCTGTTACTACTGGCAGAAAATTTATGTTCATATTTTTCTAACTTCTAATTTCAGTGTTCTGCTACTAATTATTAATGTCAAAACCAGAACAAAAGCTCACTGCTTGGCATGTTGACTTCTGCACACAGATGTCAAACATACAGTGTTCATTAATGATTTCAAGGTGCTGGAAACCAAAGAGATGTCCAAAACTGTGCTGTTGATTATTGGTTCTTTTCAGATTAGCATCTTCATGAATGGAGAAAGCACAGTTAAAACTAGAATCTTAATTTGACATACACTCTAAGACATTGTACGCTTACATGTAGAATCATGGAAAAAACAAACAAACAAACAAACAAACAAACAAAAACAAAACAAAAAAAAAACAAACAACAACAACAAAAAAAAGGAGAGCCTAGAATACAGTTTAATATAAGCCTATTTTGCTGAACTGCATGGCATTGACTGGTTACCAGAGAAGAAAGACTAGTTTTCAAGATATAAATAATTAAAGACCCACAACTGAATGTTTAAAGGTCTTCAAAAACAGAGGATGTAGACTTCTGTCTACATCTGTTCAAAATGTCTTATATGGACAGTTTTTTGTTGTTGTTGTTTTGTTTTGTTTTTTAAATTGCAACAAGTCAGCAGCACATAGTTATCTGTGTAACTGACAAAAAACTAGAATAGGACATAAACTGAAATGTGCATAAGCTTTTCACACTAAACATTACAAAGAGCATTTAAGTACACTGATGATCTCCCCATTTAGTCAACATGACATTTTGTAACACTAGAGAACTGTGTTTTAGAAATTCCAGAACTGTAGATTAAAGTCCCTTCTACTTCCGATACCTATCAGACATAACACACTTACTCCAAGCAGAAAAAACAGTAATAATTATGCTCTGATTACCACATACTCAACAACATTTGGCTGGAGAAGGGGATAAATAGTAGTTTGATGAAGTTCCAGATTGCACTGTTTTTGCAAAAGCTGAGACTAATTGGTAAGGTAACAAAAGGTGAAAATCTAAACATACACTCAACCCATATAAGAAGAAGAGCCATAATAGCCTTTGCATCCACAGCATTTCTTTAGACTCCCATATTAATTTTTGCAAGCTTACATTCACAACTGCTAGTGTGAAGTGTTTTCTCACATTACCGAGCAGAAGATCCACAGAAACAGCAAGGGAAAGCAGCTATACACTGATGTCAAACTCACAATTATAATTAGGGTAGGAGAGTTTTCACAACCAGCATCTTTCAGTTCCACAAAAATGCCACAAAGCAGCATTTGAAAGGAATGTGGGTAAATCACTTACAGACATGTGAGACAGTTCTTTTTACACTACCTCCCAGAATTGTTCTATTCATTACTGAACAGGATAGTCCCCAAAGTCATAGCAGCATTAGAAAGTAGAGAAGAATTAATTGTCACTTATACTTCTCTGGAAGACCTGTGGAAATTCAGAAGATGGCTTTCTATGTTAGTCGTCCCATATACTTGTATAGAACAAGAGATTTATTCACCAAACTCACCTCACAAACTATGCGTTATAAGTTATGATTAGGGTTATAGCATCTGGGATCCCATTTTGTCTGTGAAGAATCCAAAGTCTGGGAATTATGTCTAGTGTTTCAGTTGGGCTGCCTGGTTACCGATAAATCATAACAATGCCCAGTGCCCCCAGCTAGGATCAACCCCATTGTATATGCACTTGCTTGTATAAGCACAGATGGCTTTTTGGATGATTTATCTCTCTGGCAAGCTTGCAAAAACTACCGGACAGCTCACACACAGTTAGTTTGACTTTTCAGGAAGGGTCAACTGTACAGGTGATCTGTTCATGTGCGCTAAGCCCAGCGTGTCCCAGCCACACTGTTCTTTCTCACTTTGAAGGGACACTCAGTCCCATGAATATGCATTAGGTCTGGCATTTCTTCAGAAGCACAAGACTCATTGAGCATGTGCTACACAGAATGTGAAGACATTTTTATGTCCAGGAAATCCTAGGCAGAAATACAATGGGCATCCTTACTCACCACATTTGCCTTTCAACAAGGTAATCAGAAATCAGTTCATTTGCTGATGGACTATTTGCCCACATGACAAGAATTGCATATAATAAACAGGACTACTTACAATAATATGATGATGACACTTTTGTTTTATTAAGAAACTCTTCTTTAGGTGACCTTTTCACAATGCAAAGTAACCCAGTGGGTACAATTGCTGTGGAATGTACCAATCTGAAAAGCAATTTCAATTATTTTTAAACATATCCATTAAGTTTTATCATATTAAAAAGTTTTATCAGATCAGCAAAACCATACCACTTCTAAACAATGCTACTGGTTTCACTTTTTTTTTTTTTGGTGTGGTATATTATTGTTGTTAACTGCTATATTGTCAGCATCCAATAATCACAATACTACAATAAATCACAATAAACCACTAAATGTTTTTAAAATACAGCTTTTTCTCTGAAAACATAGTGCTATTCTGTTTTTGTTTGTTTGTTTGTTTTCCCTGAACAGAAACATTCAAAACATTCAAGTCAGATGCTTACAAATTAACTTTTGAACACTCCAATAACCATGACTGCAATCACTTCCTCTGTCAATAACTCTCTGGCTGGGCACTAGGAAGACAGCCCTGCTTTCCCATCCCCCACTGAGTACAGAAGACGAATTCCTTCAGCAAACCCTCCTTCAAGCACTGCAGATCATTTTCGGAATTCACTGCATATAGAGTCCATGAAGTGTGTATAGAACTCCATGGAAGTCACTGGCATTTCAGCCATAAACAGCATACATTTAATTGAAGAATTAAATATATTCTCTTCCTACTAGAAAGAAGAATATATCTCTTCCTACTAGGCTGTTTTCTACTCTGCCTTTGTAGATGGCCTGGGACCAGAAGATCAGGATGGAAATGTCTGTAGAATTAGGAAATCCATCCACACTGTGAAAACAGAGTGTATAATCTAAATCTTTGTTTAACAAATATAAAATATATACCTGTAGTCCCAACCGCATTCAGGTTCACAGAAACACTCTCCTTTTTTAAGCAGAATGATACTCCTTTACTGTGATGCAAAAATACAGAAGATAGAAAGTAGAGCTTGCCTATATCTGACAAGTCTTCTCCCACCACAAGCAAACATTAAAAGTAATACGTTGCTTAGCAACATTTATCATTTGGGTTAAACTTGTTCATCATAGTTAAGATTTATCTTAATGTTTCATAAGCCAAAATAAACAATGACCCTATACTTACAGCACTGTTTTCACAAGTTGTTTGCAGAAGTGCATTGATTACTTCTAGGTTGTACCATACTTTTAGCATGGAAGTTTTAACTTTTCTGTTCTGCTCCCCTGTTGTTTCTACTGAAACAAGTTTTCATAAAAGCAGATGAGCACACAGACAAGGGGATCAGCTAAAACAGCTAGATGTTTAGAAACAGCAACATAGAGACAAAATGCAAATAACTCCAGTTTGCAACAGGACTACAGCATCCCAGTGATCTTTAGAAAAGCCTGACTTTTAGAAGCTTAAATGCAATACTAGTAAATGTAGTGTCTTTAAGATATAAGCATGGACTTCCAGACAAACTGAAAATCCAGGGAGCAATTCAGAAAGGCCCAAGAAATTTATTTCACACTGTAGTAGTATTCTATGCAAGTAAATGAACTCTAAGCAATAATGTTGAAAAGAAAACTTTCTCTCAACTAAGTCAATTAATATTTTTTTCTAAGGAAAGATTAGTTAAGACCACAGGATTTGCCTCTGTGTAAAATATTTGTTTCTTTGATTGCAAAAGTTCCAATACAATTTTCCACAGAACCCACATACTGAAATGTGTGAATCTGAAAATTAAATGGATTACTTATCATTGTCCAGGCACTTAAATACCAGAAATAAGAGCAAGCTTTTCCCAAACAGATTCTGTTAAAAGTTTCTAATGATGACAATGATAAGAAAATATTATGCTGTAGGTAATGTTTCCTGCTATCTCCTCAGGTGTTTTAAGAAGAAATAAAAGGGAGTAGATTCTGTTAAGATCCTAAGACCTCTTGTAAAAACATTTATTAAAGTGAGATACTAGCAATGAGAACAAACACTTTAAAATTAGGCTATCAGCATGACTACAGTGTTTGCTTAACATCTCCTCCCATTTCTAAGACATCTCTTAGGTGTCATTCTGAAACAAACTCAAGGTGCCTCAGACTATCAGGAGTGGAAAGTGTCATGAGTGAAATCAGTACAACTCTGCTAGATATTATTCTCTTCCAGAAGTCTACACTGCACAGCCATTACCACCTCTGCACTTTAGTGCTCGACACTGCTGGGCAGGAAGGCAAGGGCTGAAGGACAATTACACCATCATTAGTCTTTAATTTAAGCAGCAGCAGACATTGCTGTAGAAACCCACAGAACCCAGACAGAACCCACAGTGACAAAGCCCTGCTCCCACCTTAGGAGAAATAAATCTTCAGCCAATCAGAAAATAAAATTGTGAGACTTTAGGATGTGCTGAATCCTGTGTGTTCTGTGTGTGCCTGGGTCAGATTTTTTTTTTTTTTTTTAAACACAAACATGTTTGTATGTTTGTTTATTTTTTTCCATATAAAGATGGCCAATAGAGTAATAAAGAATGGTAGATGGTAGTACAGGGCACAGTAATAAGATACAAGGAAAGATGGAACACGTGAGTAGAGAGTAAGGAGAAGAGCAATCAAAACAACAAAGGGAAAGGAGAAAAAGGACATTGGGAGTATGCAATAATAAGAGCAATTCCAGACAACCAGTAGTAACAGGGTCTTTGCGGGTCTCCAAGGCACTGCAAAAATGTGGTGTCATGGACAGGGAAAACTCTTTCATCCAGGGAACATGAAAAGATTTAGTTTTGCCTTCAGCAATATGGCACTGTAGTGCTCTGTTCATGTGGCTGAAAGCAACTACCTCCAAACAAAAATTGCTGCAAGTCTTCTCTGGATATGGAGCAGTGTCCTTCTTATTCTCAGCAGCGCAGAAATGCAAACATAAATTAACAAGTGCTCTGCAAAGTTGTTCACGTGAAATTTTTCTTATCCAGTCAAACATATATTTAACTTGGGATTTACAAGGTTTTTGTTTGCTTGTTTCTACCACAAAGTGTAATACTCAAATGATTTATTTCATAGCAATGTAAGGATTAGGATCAAACATCACAAGGTAAACAGTCATTGAAATCAACTGGATTGTAATAGCTCATCACAGCATAATTAGTAACAACTCACTAAATCTATGGACTAGAAGAAGAGTTAAAATGCATGCTCCCACTAAATAGTGTAAATATTGTTATTTGTAAACTGCCCAAGCACTGCAACAATTCTCAGGGAGGATCACATCCCTCAGTATTGTATCATTCAAAATTCTCTAAAGCAAAACTGGGTATGTGCACATAAACTGCTTTTTATGAACATTTATTCCAAATGCTACTAATCTTTCTGTCTGTGTGTTCACTTTGTGTTAACTTTCACTAAATATTTTGGTTACTATTTTCTGACACAAAAGTTTGCAGAAACAACTAATTACATTTTAAGCGAAAGCACTCTATGAATAGGTTCCTAGAACACAGGCATCTGCAACAAAGGATTGCAGGTCAAATATTATTAGGCCATAAGGAAATGCAATGGTATGCCAGTTGTTAAGTTTCTAAAGTTTAGTTACTATTTCCCCACCTTAACGCGCCCTTTTCCAGTGAGTCTGGATAAGCTCTCCTATTTACATAGTATAGATACACATTTTACTAAGAGCATTCCTATACTTTCAGCCAAATAAATGCTATTATTATTATTAGAATAATAAATATTAAATATTAGAATTATGAATAGACTATACATGAACAGTCTTCAAAGGTTTACAATTTATTTATTTTTTCATTCATAAAGTGCCTTTCTTCCTAAAAAGTCATGAAGATTTCTTACAAATGCTGTATTTATTCATTTCCACTGAAATGCTGATACATCTAGTAGAGACTGTGTAATTTCTTCAAATGCACACAGGGATTATGGTAAATTTTAACCTGTCCAAAAGGTACTATGTACAAAATAGTACAAAATGTACTATTTTTCAGGCTTTACCATTTTTTTTGCAAGTTGAGTAGTTCAGGGCAATATAGTTACAATAAACAGGCACAAGATTGTTATGAATACAAAATCAGGACCTTTATATTTACAGACAAGAGATACTACCTCGGTTCCTTTGAGAGACCTCCTGGTCATGATATGTATTCATGTATTTCAGAAGACCAATGAGAAGACCAAAAGAGTGGGTCCTGCCATGATTTCAAATGTCAGTCTCAGGAAGGATTGGGATTCAAAGATGTGAGCCCAGTTTTGAGATATCAGACTCTTTGCTCAGGTAAAGATCTCATCACTTCAGCTGGGAATTTTGACAATGCCAAGTTTGTAAAGGACTTCCTCTTTATTTAGATGAGAAAACTATCCATCCCATTCAGGCTATGCTGTGAATATTACAGTATTTGATGTAAACCATGATGAAATATAAAATGTGCAATGGCATTAAAAATGGAGTCTTAAATCCAAAACAGAACTGACATGTATCAACTGATAATAAGAATGGAGTTTAATTTGTATCCTTCTTTTACAGGCTACACAGTATATTAATGGAGCTCTCTCTGAACAGTGTAAGGAATATAGGTACATGGTATATAAATTCAGGTGAAATAAAGCCCCTATAGATTAGAGGCAGTTACAGATTTTTTATTATTTTTTTTTTTTTAACACTTTTCATGCAAAATACTCCATTGTTATAAATTCTGTAAAAACTAATTAACGAGTTTTTAGAGCTTTGCCTTGCAGTCTGCGTAACTGAGAATTCTTATGCTTGACCTGCAGGTACAAAATCTTCTAGACTGCTGAACTGTTTGCCTGCCTGTCTCATTTCACAGTAGAAAAATATTATTTTAAAAACTCAATTTGAGTTCTTTAAGTGTATGCTCATCACTAAACTGTTGTTAAGACATACAAGAAACTGTTCTCAGATTGTAGTCCCTTTACAGAAAATCTCTAGGATGTCTTCAACTAGTAGGAAACATATAGTCAATTTCTCTTGTTATTACAAAATGAGGTCTAAATTCTGTCTTTAAAATTGTGCTTAAAATGCTATATTTTAAGTGAATTCTTTCTACAGGAAAACATTTTTTAATCATTTTTGTACGTGAGTAACTCCATTAAAGTCTCCTTATGTGGTCATTTTTGATATGAGTAAGATTCAACTCCTGTGGACTAAGTTAGAGATCAAGAGAAGTCTCAGAAAAAGGGTTTAAAAGCTAGTGTTACTTGATAATTCTAACTGGTCATAGAGATTTGTGGATAAATCCACAAAGGATAAATAAGATGTGTAACAAGTGAACATTAGTCAGCTTATACGTTTCTGCCCTTCCTTCTTCATATGTAATTCTCATACCCTTCCTTTCACTGAAATTTTTCATACATGAAAATATGTGCATGGCATGCATATGCTCCCATTCTCACAGACTTGCTAATAACCAGTTTATTCCATGCATTGCATGACTACTGTTTTTGATCAAAACTATTCGTGGCTACAAATAGCCACTACAAAGTTCTGATGCAAGTAATTTCTGCAGAACTTCCTGCTACTGCAACACACGTATTTTGTCAAAGCATAAATCTGTAGTCAGATGTGTAGTTACACCTGTAGTCAGGTGTAAGCATTTGGCAACCATTTTTTTAGGAACAACAGTGACATAATCCATTTTTCTTTTTCTTTTTCTTTTTTTTTTTTTTCCTCTCTAAATTTATTCATTTCTGCTTTTTCATTATTTTATGATTTTTTTCAGTATGATTTTCTTGACTGAAGCACTGATGACTTTCAAAAAATCTAGCACAAAAGTTTATCCATTTTATAATTATGTACATATTTGAAACTTCTTTGTCCCCTCTCCTTTCCCCAAACATATCAGCTTTTATAACATGTAGAATACAAGTTTGTTATAATATTGACTTGCTATTGTGTTTAATACAGTATTTAAAAAGAAAGCAAAAAAACTCACAAAACAAGGGAAAGCCCTCAGAAACTTTTCATTTTCTAGTCTTTAATCAAATTTATGTCATTTGGTCTATAAGCTTAGTAGCATCCTCAATTCTCTGGCAGATTATAGCTGGTAGCTCATTAGACTGTTCTTCACATTAAATTACTGAAAAGGGTGATGTATTTATAATACAGCTTGCAATGCTATAAAATGGCTCATCAATCTGTTTTATTCATGGAAAGTCCACATAAGGCCACTAGTCTGTTACTGGCAATAAACCTTGGGTGCATTTTCAAAAGATCTGCATATTAGATAGTGATTTATAGACCCTGTCCAAGAAATCAAACATGATACTAACAAGGCAAGGCATAACTCAGTTGACACTTCAAAAAGCAATGTAATTCCATAAGTACATCATGTGACTATGACCTACACAAAGAGTACAGAAGAATATCTTGTCCATAAGTATAATAACATCGACTTGAGAGAATATAATTTCCAATGCACAATCTTTTTTATATCTCATATATATACATATATAAGAGATATAAATAAATATAAATATAAAATAACTATGTATAAATAAATATATATATATCTGTTCTTAGCAAGTTAAAATTAGTACCTACTCCTCCTATTTGTGTGTTCATGTGATACAGTGCTCATATTGCATTGCCTACTATACCGATCTTGTGATTGCTATAAAGAAGGCTTTTTAGCATCTGGGAACTATTTACATCTATACTATTTATACTATACTGCACTGAACTCTTAGTTTCAGGATAACAACAACAAACAGCAATCCGTTCTAAGTTTTTAAAATATTTTTCTTTTCAATCTAGAAAACAGGTTAAAAAGTTAAATTTAACTTATTCCATGGCCTCAAAAAATTGCACACAGTTTTACCTTCTTTGGTATTTTTTCAGTAAAAAAAAAAAAGTTAATATTCAATATGGAAGGATATTTAATAATGACAATACTCGAGATGGCATAAGGAGTAGGAAAGGTAACTGTCCAATTTATTATGCTCCTTACAGCAAATAAGAACAGATTATGGAAAATTAATTTTCCATTAATTAACAGATTAATGGAAAAGCATAGCTTCCTGTCCAGTATTAACCATGTTCCTGATGACAGGAAGTATTTTGATGTAAGAGAACTCTAAATTTTCCTGTAAGCATGAACATTTTTCAGAATGTGTCGTGTGAAGTATTGATGTGACACAGTTTGCAACAAAACTGGAATAGAAAAAGTTTCAGTTTTATCCTTCTCTCAAAGATCTCAACCATTTCAATAATTTCAGTAGAATTTCAGATTGCTTGCAATATTCTCCCTTCTTTGCAGTTATGGAGTGAAAAAAGGGAAACTAACTGTAAATGAGAAGAGGTGGCACTCATTACATACACAGTATTACCAAAAGCACAAAGTCTATGACATCAAAGAAGGAAACTATTTTCTGCCCCTATTGTTTCTTTTAGCAGTCACTACAGTTTGATCAACCCATTAAATAATTCCAGTGACTGAGACCCCATATCTGTCTGACACCACTTTTTTGCATGTTTTGTACAATATAATAAATAATACATTTTTAGAATGAAGTGTCATATTAATATGGTAATATCTTTACAAAACATTTTCTAGAATGCATTTCCCAAAACCTTTTTTTTGAGTAAATTCTGTTGAACATTATTTATGTTTTCAAAACTCATGAGTTTCAAAAGTTATTCTATTCAACAAAACTTGTAAAATTTGTAAAATCTTATTCTTAAACAGGGAGGCATTTCTTTTTCTATTAATAATCTGCATCCTCTTTCTACTGAGTAGGTGATACACTGCTTCTACATCATGTAATACATTTGGATGACAATCTTTTGGTAGAAACATAGATATATTTAGATAATTTATAGGTTATACTTCAAAGCAGAATGAATCTCTGTTAGGATCTACACTGTCCCTTGGAAAGTTACATATAGCAAGGAATGTGCTTTCAAATACAAATAATATGAAAATAGTGGTAATGAAAATTAGCAAATCTTTGACAAACAAGCAATCAAACAAGCAACTCTTCTCTTTACTTATCTTTTTGGAATTTCTTCCTCTATTGATTAAAATAATGTTCTATCTCAAATGAAATCCAAGTAATTGCTTTCACATACAATTCTTATATTTCTTCCATACAGCATGTTAAAATTTTTAGATATTGAAAAAATACTGCTTGAGTTATTAGTCAGAGGACCAATAGCACTGTATTTTAAGATGGCATTTAAATAATGACTGGATGAACTAATAACAACGATTTCCAGAGTGAGCTTTAAGCTCTCCAAACTTCCAGAGCAAAAAACACTGACCAATGCATGATGGCACCTGGTGATGGGTGCTGCCAGAACACAAAGGGGTATCAGACCTGGGCTGAAGGAGATAACTATAGACAGATAAAGGCTTTGCAGACCATCCATATCTTCCCAGATACTAAAGAAGGTATACTTGCTGTAGTCAAACCTCTGACTCAAGCAAACCTTTTCCATAGGAAAAGCATTCCTTACTGTTGAGTTCTGCTCACCACAAATGAATAAAGGTGTTAGGGTTGGGGAGGGGAGAGTAAAGGTATTTAAAAGGAGGGAAATAATACCAGTAAAACAGTGAACACTTGCAAACACATCACAATTCTGCTGCACTGAACTACATTGTAATAAAATGCAATAGAATGCTTAAAGTCAGCTCAAATATTTCCCAGAAATGTGGTCATGTTTTTACATGTACAATATGCCTGGGTCGTTTTACTATACCAACACAAATAATTACAATCCTATTAAAATGTTCCTGACTGTGATTAGCGTAAAGTGGGCTCGTTTCCCACTCCCCCCATTAGGCCCATTAAAAAAAAAAAAAAAAAAAAAAAAAGGGAGAGAGAGAGGAAAAAAAAAAAGCCATGCTTTTTCTTTGTGAGAAGTAGCAGTGTTTTGTTTTGTTTTGTTTTGTTTTGTTTTGTTTTGTTTTGTTTTCCTTATATGTTTCTTTAGACAGCTCTTGAATTCTTGAACGATTAAGTAGAATTAATGTCTCTTGAATGTTGAGGCACTGGAAAAAATCGAATTCTCTGTCATAGGGAATGTGGTGCAGAACTGCTACCATGGACCTCTGGAGGGAGAGACAGGAGCTGTTTCGGCAGGCTTGGGTTTCTCTCTGTTTATGTGAAACGGACATTGGCATATCTTGCCTGGACTTTTCCTGTGGGGTTCATATGGTAGGCAGAGTGGGGAATAGTTGTCTGAGCCATACCAAGGTCAGCCTGCTAGAGCTGACAGTTTCTGTCTCTGTACAAAGAAAAGAATCAATACTTTTGGACTACGGCTGTGCCCTCAGTGTAAAACAACAAACATGCAGCGTCTGACATGTTTCTAGGTGATTTGTGGCAGAACCTCTTGTCTGATCTGTATCCAGGAGATGCTGTGTTACTGCTCTGTGCTTTTCTTCTCTCTCTCGCCCCCCCCAGCTCTGTGATGTCTAATACTTTACTCAGGTACAGAGGCGTGTGTTCTACCCTACAGCTACTTGTCACTCAATAAATCACACCTACAAGCACAGTCTGCACATAGTGATCTGGGCTTTAACAAAGGATCAGAGGGACAAAGTGCAGGCAAGATACTGTAATTATAACAAAAATAAAACATTCAGGGGGTTATAGCAAAGACACAGGCTCTAAGGCGCTAATAAAATGTTATTAGAATTGCAGTTTTGTTTCAGTCCTTCAGGTTCCATTTTTGACAAATTTTCCATCTTAGATTCCTCTCATTCATCATCTTTTCAAGCTAAAACACAAACTTTAAGGAAATTACCTATTTTATGAAAGTATCTGGTCCTGGATAAAAGAACAGTCCTGTGTCTTACTATGTGAATCACTGTCACCTACAGTCAACACCAATATTTTGTTCTTGATTTCTTAATCTTAATTGTTAATGCCACATGGTCTAGCAGAATTGTAAGTTGGATCTAAAAGCAAAAACAATACTAATGAGACAGTTATCTGAACATAATTCGAACATGATTATTTGAAAAATCTTGAACCAACCAGGACTTATAGAGTATGCATTTGTTTTGTCCGATGCAATAGATATATATATATTATATATATATATATATAATATATATATTATATATATATTATATATATTTATATATAATTTGTGTTGAAACATCCCAACAGTTAATCTCTAACATACAATATGAAGCTATACTTGCATTGAAAAGAGATTTACAATAGGCCTGTTCTCCCAGCTACATAACCTTCAGGCAGTGAAGCTGTTAGGCAATTTGGATATGAGGGTGATGGACACTGTCATCCATCCTGTGCACTTTAATACACCCATTCATATTACCATAGACATTTCAGTCAAATCAAACACCCTTTAATGCAAGGTAAGCTATTCTCCACCATGGACATTTTGTACTACCCTGCTGCAGCTGTCACTGGTGAGAAGGTGCACAGGTTAGGGTAGCTCCACACTTCCTACTCAACCAGCAGGCCAAGTTCCCTCAGCCATGTGCTCCAACAATAGGGGATCAATAATTGTGGTTTAACAGCAGGGAGCCACCAATCATCGTATGAATGATTAAAATGTGTCTGTATGCACACAGGTTGTTTGACTGACTGGGCCACAAGATCAAAGCTTGTGTGCTGGATTTAGTGCTGTGGGCTGAGATCTGGTTGGGAACGAGCACAAGATAAAGGTAAAGGAAAGACAGTCACAGGTCAGGCAAAATCTGAAGCAAATGCTTCTAATTTATACTAGTGTTGGAGAAGTGAGATCACTGCATCTGCTCTATGCATTGCTCACCTTGGCACTTTCCCACCATTTTGAACAGTGGCAAGTTTCCACATACATCCTTTTGCTGGTCCTCATTAAATCAGCATCTCACTATTCATGGAAAGAAGGAGCAGCTTTGCTTGCATATTTTAATGAACAAAGACTTATTATTTAAGCACAGTCATTACAAATGAAAGTCATGTTGATGAGCTTGCAAAGGGTCAGCACTTTCTGACTGGGAACAACTGACCTTCTGCCCATACCATACTTGCTGATTTCTCCCACTGAGAAAAGCAAAGGACTATCACACTTGCCTGCCCACACACAATAGAAATTATGTCACTGTCCCAAAACACCGATATTTTCTTGAAGCACCTACTATTACTGACCTCAAGACCACCCCTGAATAAACAGAGGAAAAAAAAAAACACACCATGGAAAACAACATTAGAAACTTAACAACAGTTCTAAATCTGCTGAACATTTACTGCTGGCCTGAATAACTCCAGATGGTCCAAAGAGAATATCATTTTTTGATCCTTTAACTTAATACTTAAAACCACAATTAGAAGCCTGAATGTCAAACTGCTAATGATTCGCTTACTCTTCAAAATTCTGGCTAACTGGCTACATACTATGACCCTTTCAACAACGAATCCAATTCTTTCCTCAGGCTTTGTGAATCTGTACACAATTGGAGATGTCTACTGGGAAACAACTACATTTGCCATATGGTTGTCCTCCAAATAGACAAAGAAAAATAATCCAAAACAAGAATTCTCACATTATTTTTTTCTAATTGTCACAAGGTCCTGTGAAAGTCAAAAGAATGCTACTTCACAAAGAATATACCAAAATAGCCCACATCGTGTTTTGTATTGGAGTGGACAGAAGTCACTGATTGTCAAATCCAGTAAAGGACTTCTCTCTCTTGCTCTCCCCAACTATCAATGCATACATTTTGTTTTTCAGAAATCTAACCTACCTCAAAACAGAAAAGAAGAAAAAAAATCCCACGGTTTGTCTAAGCTCTTTCTGGTTATCCTGGGAGTCAAACAAATTTACAGTTTGAAATCACCAATTCTTCTCTCACATTCCAAGTAACCCAATAGCAATGCTCACCAGTCAAAATTCAGCTTAAGGGGAGTGTGAGGTGACACACACACAGCAGAAACGTGCATCCAAAAATATGCAATAAACTGCAAAAGTACTTTGTAAAACATTTATCTTCTTTAACTTCAAAGAGGCTTTATACAGGCTTTTCAAATCATGCTGTGCACTACAAATGCTGCAATTTCAACTTAAGTTTCATGCAGCAGCAAACTAAACTTATACGATTTTCAGCATATATGCACAAGCAAATGGAGACATATCCAACTATTTGCAAATTTTATGCAATAAGATGAAGTAGGTTTTAATTTGTAACTTTTTTTAATACATGTTGTTCCACAGCATATCATTCTTCTATAACTAGCACCAGTGAGCTGTGATAACTGTGATAACACAAAACATAAAATCATGGATTACTGTAAATCTGCTTCCGGATCTACCCTAATTGTTGCATTTCATATCTGAAATCTGACGACAAAAAATCAAAGACAAACATATTCCAGAGAATGCATCTTGGTTCTATAAGGAAGGCAAGGATTAGAAGGTATTTCTGCTCAAGTCAGTTGTGAGTTATGCTTAACTCAACTGACCCCAGTCTGCTTTAGTTCTTTTTCAACCTTTCCATAGCCTAAGAAAATATTTTCCCTCTTAACATTTGCCTCCAAATTTATACTTTCATATACTATGGGCATTACTGGATGATGGGCACCCCTCTATATAATTTTAAAACAATTGTGAAGTGTAATCCAAAAATCAACTGTGAAGTGTAATTTTCCATAATATTGTAACATGTTTAGTTTAAATGTATCCCTCTTCTCTCTTATAAAGCAATTCTCTTAAAATTACACTTCACATTTTTTTAATAGTCTCAGTGTTCTTTTAAAAGATTCATCATCATTTCAGAGCTATCGTATTCTTATATCCAATACATAGTTTTGGTATAGCATACTCTGACATTGTGTTTTTGGCAAATTAGCTAAGGAATTTTTCTTGTTGTACCTTGTTTTATGTATCTAGGCCTCAGTACTGCAAAGTTTAAAAAATATATTTAAGTATATACACTGCAGTAACTGCACAGATCGCAAGTGCCTGTGCATTCACATTACAGATGTTTGTCTATACTAAGGACTTTAGTTTCCTCACGGAGTAATGCTTCATAAAACATATGTATGTATTTTTAGCCTGTGGAAAACATAATTATTATAGATTAATTGTATCATTGGGTAACATCTTAACAGCTGTGGATTTCAATTTACTTTATAACCTACATCAAGGATATATTATTCTGCTTTTTAGAATTAAAGAAAGATTCACATTTCTTTTACATATTTTAATTTTATTGGATTTTCTTTGACATGATTCTAAGAAATTTATAATCTATCTATACCATTTTTGGACATGCATCATGAGATGTACTTTTGCTCTTGGGCTCTTATAGCTACACATTATCCTAATTTTTTCTCATCTTCAGTTCTCTGCTTTCTTTCCTTCCAGTAATTTTGGCATCCCCTTGATCTTTCTCACATTGGTTGCTGAATCTCTCTCTCCCTCTCCATCTCTTCCCACATCCCCAGCCCCTGTTTCTGTCAATGCGTATATACTACAGCACAGGAACTATTCCTGTGCTGTAAAAACTCCTATTATCTGTATCTCTAAGTACAGATATATTAAGAAGGAAGGAGTAATGTTTAAGAGATCTCAAACTGTGAGGAAATAATTATATGTGTTAAATTATTAACAGATTATTTTTGAGTTTCTGTACATTGTACTATGTAAAAAAAAAAAAAAAGATAGTTAAAAAGATAGTTTAGCAAGGTAGTTAATGAAATGTACATCTCCTTCTAATATCAAGTCCCTACTCTTCCTGTCTTCTAACCCAAGTAGACCCCTCAAAGTCATTTTCAGAAGTGACTCTTCCTCTAGCTCCGCTAACTTTAATATCAAAAGTTTCTCAAAATTGCATATCAGGAGTATCAAAATTCCCTAAACAATGCATATTACATTTTTATAACATTCAACTTGTTAAACTTATGCAGATACTAAGTATTGTTAAATTATACAATTCTAAAGGCATTTTAGATTTACAACTTCCAGTAAGTAATAGATAAAAACAGACATGCATAAGCTTGCGGAGAGAGTAAGTCAGACAGATCACAGAATCACAGATAATCTATCTGGTCTTCAGAGTACACACAAGCACTAGGAAGGCTAGGGAGCTTTGAAGAAGTTTTTGGCGGATATTAGCAAAGGACATAATGAACTTGCCATCACATGCAATTTTAGCCGAACTATGCACTTATACTCAAAGAAACCAACAAGTAACATGAAGTCATCGTACTAAATTTTGGTGCTACCATTGCTAGAAATATAGGTTATGCTGTGGTCATTCCAGCTAGCCCTCCCCACGCTGACCCAAGCCAAGTCCATGCCCTGCTGTGGAACTGATGACAGCAGCAGCCAGCTCCCATGGACGTGCCACAGCAGTGTGTCCTGCAGCAGGATGCCTTTGCGACAGCCTCAGTTCCCACAGGGTGGTTGCAAGTTTGGTGACTCACTTAAGCCCTGTGGGGACTTGCTGGAGCTCAGCAGCTGGAAGGTGGGACTTGCACAGAAAGTGATACAATCACGTCTCTGACTGAGTGCATCTTTATCATGATTGATTTTTTATAACTGAAGGCAGAGTTAGTGATCCACTTTGAAAGCAGTCACCACCTACTATCTTTCCTTTGTCTTCTTTCCAGTCCTCAAATAATACATGCCATCCACTAATAAAAAACTGCTACACTCCCTGGGGACCATGGGATGAGACATAGGTACAGCAAGCTTGCAGCTGGCACTGTCACCCAATCGACCAGGAACAGAAAATAATCTGCCTGCCTTGTAATGCTATCCACCACTCTGTTCTCAGTGGTGTTCAGAATCAAAAAAGGCATGTATCGATCCACACTCCTGTGAATATATGAAGAAGCCAATCAGGAAATGTTAGCAAATTCTGCAGCTTGACAATACATGCCACAAATAGGACTAAGGATCTAATACACAGCAGGCTCCACTTTCCCAGACACCCTAATCTTCATTTAGCAAAGTGAGGTGCAATTGCCAATGAGCAACAGGAACATCTCTTGTGCCTTGACAGAAGAGTAAGAAAAAAAAAAAAAAAAAAAAAAAAAGAAGGAAAGCCTCTGCTACTATTTCTATCAATTTATACAAAGGCTACAAAAAGAAGACTCAAGTCTGCTATTTGCTAATTGGCGTCTTCAACATACTTCAACATACCACACTTATTTGCAAAAAGGGAAAGACAATAAAAACTGTACTTTCTATGTTTATAACTGAAATGCAAAAGCATCTGAAATTAAGTCATTGGCCACAAAAATATTTCAAGTGTATATGCAAAAACTATTGTAATAGTTATATATAGATATATAGATATTTATATATATATATGTTTACACAGAACTTTACCAGCTTACCACTGCACGACATAAAACTTAGTTTTGTGTTTACACTGTACCTTTGATTGGAACTTGGACAGAGCTACTGTTGCTAGTTGGAATAAAATGTACACTGTAATATTGTTGACATTTCTCATGTTGGACAGACTGTAATGTAAATATACATTTTGCTACAACTAGAAATATGGTTTTGATAGATTCTCAGATTTTAAATTGATTGTAACTCGGAAAAGGTCTCTGCCAAAATGAGTTGATATTACACAAGCATGTGAATGAAAAGTAGATGACAATGGATCGAATCTGGATCAGAATAACTTGACCTAGTTGTTTATGGCATTGTGATTTCTCTCACTCCCACAATTTTCATACAAAGGAAAATATCTCAGGCTGTACTGAAGCAGTTAGAATTAGTCATGATATACACATGCTAAGATTTTAAAAGACTTACAGAAAAACAGCTACTCATAAACCACATTTCACATTTTTAGGTCATAACATAATTATGAGGTGTACAACATTTCAGATATTGACTGACTTAATTTATAGAGTGAGTCAATATTACTAGATAAAAGACAGCAGAGAACAAGATACAAAGTAAGCCACAGAGTTCACTTTTTCAACCCCAAAAGGCAAGTACTTTCAAAGTAAATATAAACTTCCATGTTATCTCCCTGCAGTACACTTAAAGTTAAGAAATGTCTTATTGCCCAAAAGTGGTCCTCAGATGCCATTTTGCCTACAGAAGTCTCTCTAGTTTTGCCTACTATCATAAGGCTCTGATTGTATTTTGTTATGCCTCATTAAGGTATTTGGTTCCTCTGGTACAGATTCAGTTACCTGATAAAAATAGTTCTTGTAGATATCATACTAGGTCATTAGCTTTTAGCATGAACAAAAGAAACACAACCCCCTTTAATATTGACCACTTACAAAAGCTCCAAAAACGGACACATAATTCAGTCTCATACAACTGAACTGTGTTACCACCTCTTCAGTTTCCTTCGATGCCTGCCTGGTTCATCTTCTCCATGCCACCAGAAATCTCAAAGTAATGTGCAAAGCAAAATGGAACTTGAAATAAGTACATTAAATTTCAGCTATCACGATTCTCTTTTTCTCCACCCTTTCTTGGAAGTCCTCTTCTTATTTCCAGATCACTTAGCCAGCATCAGTTAGCCCAACCCTGATACATCTTTACAAATGGTTGGCACAGAGATTTACAGTACTTGCCATCCCACCCTGGGATCTCTTCACTGTAAAAATAAGATTTGTTCTGTGTTTGTACAGTGGACAGACTCCTGGCCCATAGCTGGACCTTCTGTGTGTCTCTTCAATACAAATAATGAATATAGAGAACATACTCTAAAATAAAAATAACTTTTTTTTTCTTTTCTTTTTTTTTTTTTTTTCAGAAGGGTACTTAAGTCTTACTTCTACACTAGTATTCCCAGGTAGGCAACCTGGTGTCAGGCTCTAGCAATATCATTTGTTTCTTATTCTGCTGTTCTCACTTTTAGAGATTCTGAGCTCCTCCTCATTACTTCTTGTACAAGGTAGAAAAGAGCAGGAAGAGCACAGGGTGGTTTCTACAGCTATACAAGTGAATACAGCATTAAAGAATTTAGCTTCACCCTAAGGCCATCTGCTTTAATCTTTGATCTTGTTTGATCTGCTTATCCAATGTCTCTTACCTGGTAATTTATGAAAATAAATACATAAATAAAAAGTATTCTACTACGAAATCAATAAAATAAGCAACAAAAAATAAACCACAAAAAAAAGTTGTTGCCTCACCTGCATTGTACTTCATAAAGAATGTTTACATAATTCCATCTTCAAAGTCAGACATTTGCAAAATTTAGCAGCTATCACCTACCTCTGAAATGCAAAACTACCTGCAAAATCTTTTCAGCTAGCTGCCATACGATCCACAAAGCCTACCCTAGCAGTAAGGCGCATCCTGGGATATTCACCAATTTACAGCACTGGTTACCATCACTTCTTGCAAAAACAGAAAACATTTGTTTTCAGAAGGCTACGTCTCAGCTTAGATGTGCCTTTTCCTTTTCTAACAGCCACTGACAAGTCTGAGAGAGACTCAGAGGCGGAGTGATCACAGTGGTTTCCCCCTGTGTGGCAGAATGGTAGCCCTCACTGCAGGCAGTTGGTTTTGTTACACCTCCATCCTGGACCCCCAGAATCCCCCCCCCCCAGGCAACATAGCCCACCTACATATGTGAGAAAGTTTGCAATGTATCATAACTTGAATACCATACAAAGTAAGGAGCTACATCTAGTTAACTTTGAAAACACACAAAAAAATGAAAAACAAGGGGAAGGAGCAGATACATGCCAATGAGAGTGACTGTTGTGGGTGAAGGATATCAAAGAGAAGAGGAAAAGAAGTATAAAATTTTTCTTCTTTGGCTTCTCCTTTTTAAATAAAATTACTGTAGTTAAGAATTTTTCTGCCAAAGATAACTGTGATACCTATCCAATTATTAGTATAGTTTATATCTCTGATACAACAACCCAAGCAACCTCAGGTCGTGTAAAACATTGTTTCAACTCCACTTCTTTCCTGACCATGCAGTTGCAGTTTTCGACTATGTGCCTCAGCCCTGATTGATATATTCCTGTAAAGGCAGAACAGCCAGCCTGACTAACTTCTAGAAAGCTGATCAAATCTAATTCAGATTTATCTGTGTTGCTCATCTGTGACTGAAAAAATGTGTGCTCAGTATCACTGTCATGCTTAGGGTCTTTCAAGAAAAATCCAGGTGTAACACTATGAAGTATTTCTACTCTAGTGCAATGTGGTCTTATTATCCATCTTTTTCTTATTAAGAAAACACCAAACAAATAATTCATGGATAACTTGTCTGAAAACTTCCACCACCTACTGATTTATAAACCATAAGAATAATGCATACATTTAATAATTAGTAAGAATGGTGCAAAGAGAAAGATCACTACTAAAAATTTGTCTCATTAAAGAAAACTGAGAGGCAGATGCAACAGCCTCTTCAAAATGAAATGGTTAAATTTTCCACTTTTTTTTTTTTTGAATTAACATTAGGCCAGACATTTTTTATTTCTTAGCAAAGAATAAATCAAAATGTACCATTTCACTTTATCATACATAGAGTTCTAATGTATCAGTTCATTCTAGTCTAGAATCAGGCATAATTCAAGGGTAAGTCTAGGAAACCCTGCCACATTAGACACTAATTGCTCAATTCATAAAAATGGTGTTTGGAAGTGAATTGCACATGTTTTGTCTACTTGCCGATGCCATAGAAAGACTCCTGTTTCAAGCCAGTTCCCCAAAAGAAAATTGACACACTTGACAGCAAAACATTGGCAGGATGTAACTGGACACGCAAATTATGCATACAAAGATCTGGAAAAAAGTTATGCCACGTGAAATTGAAATTACACTCAGAACACTTTTTTTTTTTTTTTAATATTTGTTTTTTACTTAATGGGAATTTAACCCTATTGGCCTGCTTTTCAACAACTGCTTGATTTCCAAAATGTCACTGAAATCTGTGGAACCTGCAGTTGCCTAGTGGATTTGGAAAACCAGGGCACATGTTATCCCATCAATTCTCCTGTCCAAATTTACAGCCCAATCATTCCAGTATTCCCTGTCTGTAATCTGCTGCAGTAAGTGCTGGAGCCAAGAACAGAGTAGTTCTATAGACTTGTCCATTGCTCAAATAGATGTATTTTAATTTCTACTTTACTTTTTTTTTTTTTTTCCCCGAGTTATAAAACAACACTGTCACCAATGAATGCAGCATTTAAAGGAAGTTTCTCGCATAACTTAAACAGTGTTTTTTTTATAAGTAGCTGTAAACATGGTTTGTTTGAACATGAAAACGCATCTTCGGTTTACATAAGGAGTATCTAAACACTTGACATACAAGTGAAATCTATTTGTATTAAAACAGCACAAAACAGCACTGCCCACAGATAGTGAGCTGCATTTATAATGAACTTTGCTGTGCTTTTAGAAAGCAATATCTGGAGGGTATTTGTACTTAATGAGTAAGGGGACAATGAGTTAAAAGAATACAATTCCCATCCTTGGGGAAAGAAAATTTAACTGTAACTGGGAGTCAAGTGTGTAGCTGTTTATACAGAACTCTGAGCAAGTTCCTTCAAGCTCTATTATCTGAACTGACAAACAAAGTTGCCCTAATAGATGACAAAAATACATCAAAAAAATCATGTTCTACAATCACAATATATCTGCTATTACATCACAAGCCTCACAGAACTTCTTTGCAAAACAAAGTATATTGACTTAAATGTGTATTTATCTTCAGTACACAAAATAGGCTCAATTTACATCTCTGAACATTTTTCAGCCTAATACATGACTTCAGAAGGATGGGATGGCTTGTTTATTCCTGAGAGAGAAAACAGGGTCCTTAAAATCATATGTTATAAATATTAAAGCAATTCGAACAGTTTGCATTTTCACTGCAGCTAGCAGACTAAAGTTTATATTCATCTAGTACAGTCACCCTCTCCTCCCATTCTCAGGATTTACTTTTACACTTATGCTTCTAAGTTTTAACAATGCAGAACTATCTGTTCACTCTGTAGGTCTTAATTTTTCTCTCTTCCACTCCTCCTCCACTCTGTCATAGTTTAACCCAATCATTTAAGTAATCTAAAACAAACACACACGGAGTGTTCCTCAGAAATATCTCTCAGTGTACATTATCCCAAATACGCTAGCCTAGGGGACAGAAATCTTTTATTTATTAATTTTCTGGTGACATTAGTGAAGAACTGTTTCTTCACAGCTTCCAGAAGGACATAAACAAAGGTAGTTGATGCATGATAGGGATTAGGCAGAAGGAAAGTGACAGTATAGAAGGCCAGAGCATAAATTAGAGAGGTTGCAAATGCTTTGGAGAAGTCCTCATTTTGAAACGATGGGTAGGGAACTCCAGTATCTCAGATACAACAGAAACAACTCAAAACAAAAGTCTTCGTTTTGTTTTCTGTAGCTACATGGGAGCCAAACTATGTGCCATATACATATTACAAAAATATTTCAAATACATTCAAGGTGAGGTATGATCTATCTACAGCCACTAAAACACTCCAGGGAGACTGCTGATCTGCTTTTCATTTAGAAATACAGATAGTATTTTGACTGCCCAAACACAAACTTTTCCAATTCAGTGGCCTGTCATTCAGCAGATGCAGGCATATTAAGATCCTTTGCACCAGTTTTTCATTTCACCTGGAATCTCACCTGGCATAAAAAATACTCAGCACCTCCAGGGCTGTGTTCAGCCTCCTTACAGGGCTCGACAGCTAACTTTTTGACTCCTGCTCCCAGTGGCTTTCTCTACAGCTTCCCAGGGTTCTGGAGAATTCTCTGAATCTAACCTAAGTTTGGCAGTAACCAGAGCTTCCATTTCTTGATTTCAGGTGGAAGGAAGCACTGATATAAAATTTATAATTCTGAATTTAAAAATATTTTGGGTCAACTTTATAGTTATCGTGCTGTTATTGCTGGTTTTCCCTTAATATATATACACTAGAATAAACAATCACTTCACATAAAGGGTGTGCAATCAGAAGGAAAAGCTTTGAAAGGTTTATACAGTAGAAGGACTGGTGATCCTTACACTGTCTTTCCTAAGACCAAACATAATTTCACACCACCTGCTGTTCCATTGCATCCTTTTGTACACCATAAAATAAGATAAAAGAAACGACATTCAAAATGTGTCTAATATTAGCAATTAAAATATTTTTAATTCCAAAAGAATCATTGATTTTAAGAAGTAATAACAATAAAAGGACTGTTTCTTCATGATTATTCTGGGGGCACTGAACCCCCCAAGGGAAGTGGAAAAATTAGTTAGGGATGCCGGCCTTAGCTGCTCTTAGCGCCTCAGGGCATCCACTGGAAATTAAAGTGCTCTGTCCTCAGATGCCTAAGCACCCTCAATTCCAAACGGGAGTAAAGCAAAGAAAACTGGAAGCCCACTAACAGGAAATGGAACAATGGAACAAAAATTAAAACAATTTCATAACGTAGCCATAATGTTTTCTAAGAATGGCTGAAAAAGTACACATGCTGTCTTCTGGTCACAGAAAGAAATCCCAACAATATTTTGCTGGTAACTGGCAGAATTTAAAGCAGACTTCCAGCTGCACCACTACAAGCAGTCTACCTGCTCTCTGGGAACTGCAGTAGATAAGCTGCAGATAGCCGATGCTTGGGCTGTGACCTCTGTGCCTCCTACCTGCAGCTGGATGCTTGCAGCATTATTCCAGATGCCAAAAGAAGCATCTGTGCTAACTCTCTAACTTTTTGAAACTTCTTTACTTTGAAGGTGCCCACAACCACCTTTTCCTACTGCTTATGCTTATCAGATCACTAGATGCCTACACATTTGTCCTAAAAATGACTGTGTTTCTTCCCAATACTTGTTCAGAAGAAATAGTTTTATTAAGCCATTTTCTCTGCAAGTTTGTGAAAGCTAATTATTCTTTATATAAGGAACATCCAAACAGAAAGCAAATTCAGACATTTTACCCAATGCATTTTTTTCTGCCACTTCATGATTACCTGTTTCCCTGTCATATTTTCAGCAACACTGAAATCCTGTGCAGTGTAATTTCTTTGTTTTATAAAACAGCTAAAGCATGGACATGAAAATTACATAAAAAAATGCCCCTTCTCCCTTTGAAAAAAAATAAAAGTAACAAAATTTCAAAAGGACCTCTTTTGTATTGGTGGCCTATCCACTTATTTGTGTATATCTCTGCCTTGGTTCAATTCCAAAGTCAGCAGACTGGTAGGTATAAAACACAGATAAACTATGCTAACATTTGTAGACAAAAGCTATGTTTACAGTAGAGGCTATTTTGAAACCATGCAGTAGGCAAAAAATGCTTTACAAATGCTGCACCAAACTATCCTTCGCTTTATCCATCATCATCAGGTGTGATCTTAAGGAAAACTTTGATAAAGTAACATACAACTTTGCTGCATGCTGATTTTACAAAACTCACTTTCTGAATGTTGTTCTACATGATGTCATCACACTGTAACTCACTTCATTTACAGTATCTGTTTCACTTCTACTCACAAGCTAATATAACTCATTTCTTTCTTTTCTTTTTTTCTTTTTTTTTTTTTTTTTTTAACTGCACACAGGCTGCTAGACACATGTGCATAGCAAATGGAATCTGAACTTAGCTTAACAGCCTCATTTATTCCTGATGGTTTAAATTATTTCATCACAATTAATGACACCCCCTCAGCTTCCTGTGCAGTGCTGCCAGATGTTCAGAGACCACAAAGCCACTCTCTTCTTTGACGGCTAGTGACAAGTCGTCCTCTGAAGGACGTTCCCTCAGTGCACAGGCCGGATGACACCTCCATTGCTTAACACCTCTCCACCTCCCTGGGTAACCATGGTGAGAGAAGAAGGAAGACATGAGAAACCAGCCAGTGCATTAGTAAGGACAAATTACATGAAGCGTTCTGGACTTGAAGGATCTCATCTCCTCCTACTGGAGTTTCAAACCTGCTTGTTTTATGAAAAGGACGGACAACTGTTTGCCTTGACCTTCAAGGTATTAAGTTTTCTGTGCTTCGTTAAAAAATCACCTGTCCTTCTTTACATGGAAAAAAAAAAAGAAAAAAGAAAGAAAGAATAAAGAAAAAATTAAAATGGCAACCACATGGGCAATAAATTCTTACTTAAAACACTATCTCACTATCCCATCATTTTCAAAAGCAGAATGCAAAAACAAAACAAAACAAAAAACAAATTTTAGAAAAGTTGTGCTCACATTCAGGTGGTATTATTATTATTATTATTAAAATTATGCTTTTTTGTTTGTTTGTTGTTGCTCTCCTGTGAGCAGTAACAGGTTTTCCCTTGCAGTGTTCCTCTCACAATACTTAGGTGTTTTTCCTTGCAGGAGGAAACCAGATAATTTTGATGAAAAAAAAAAAAAAAAAAAATTGCGAGTCTGGAATTATCATGAAAATGGGGATATGTTCCTCTTAAAAGAGGTGAGTGAAAAGTGTAATGAACTTGCAACTACAATTCTGGAAAAATAAAACATCAAGTGTCTTGCATTTTTTAAGATTAAAAACCAAGTATCTATGTTCCTGAAATTCCATCCACTATTTCGAGCACATATGGCAGACATGCTATTGACTTTATTTTTAAATTAAAAGAAATGCTGATCTGTGTGAGGGACTGAAGGGCTGTTCAGTTTGCCAAAATCATAGTATTAAAACAGAAAAGCCACCTGTGTTAGCCCACCCGATAGGAAGGTCAGGAGCTGGAAAGTCTGTCTATCTGTCTGTCTGTCTGTCTCTCTCTCTCTCTTTTTTTTTTTTTTTTTTTTTAAGCATATTTAAAGTAGGGAAAAATATAACTCACCAATACTATTCTATGTAGCAGTGCCAGAAAAACTTTGTACACAAGTCCAATTATGTGTGTGGCCACTGCAGAATCATTTCTGTTACCACGAAAATTAGTTCCTCTCTTAGGATATTAAAAGGAAGGTCTCTTTAGAATTTTCCTAAAAATCCAACAGCAAGACTAGAAGAATGGCAGAGGTGACACATCATCTATAATATCACAGGCTTGTTTGTTTGTTTTTTTATTTTTTTATAAAGCGTTTTAAGAACTGTTTCATAGCACAATAGCCATTATTGATATTCCTTTAGTTACTCATTGCAGAATCTTTAGCAGATGATTCTGTAAAGTGTTATGCTTTGTTTTCAGGAGGAGATGAGATTCATGTAATGTGACAACAGGAACTCCTGAGCAGTTTCAAATGTACTTTACCTTTTCTACATACACATACATATATATGTGTGTATAAATTTATACTTAATATACACACAAATAAAACAGACTTTCCTAAATTTAAACCAAAAAGCAAACAAACAAACAACAACAAAAAAAAACACCTTACTTTATAATGCACCAAGATTTATGGAGAGTCACACGGACTTCATTCTGTTGTCTGAATGTTTTATTGGAAGGAGAGGAGGAGCTGAATAAACTTTAAACTCCCATGTAGGGATGTATTGCTTGTGTGTCCCTGGCAGATGTGGAAAGGAGATGAAATGGGCAAGGGAGAATCGAATATCCCATCACTGCAGGTTTGTGAAGGGGAAAGAGCACTGCAAAGATCTCACATCTGGCAATCATTTGTCAATAGCTGGAAAGAGAACGGCAGGAAACTTTCTGGCTCTCGTGGAAGATGAAAAGACAAAAACCATGTGTCACACATGCACAGTGCTGGTACAATGACTACTACATTTATTCCCCCCCCTATTCCCTCCCCTAAATTTAATGATCTTCAGATATACTTTACTCCGTGGTCAAAATCATGCAGTCGCTTGACTTGTTAAAGCTGCAGTGTATGTACATTTTTCAAATAAACCCCAGGGCTGATGTTAGAAAATCAAAATCATTCAAGCGTAGGCTGCCTGGTACTTTGGGCAGGAATCCTTGTGGTTTAGTCAATAAACAGAATCTAAATGAAAGACACCACAGTAACTAGACAGTAATGTTTTGAACAGTTCTTAATCCTAAAAGGGAGAGAGACAGAGGCTGACCAAGTGGACAGATACAATGCTACCAAGTCCATAGAGATCACGCTGTGGCATACAGCATCTGTGTTTGAGCACAAGGTCACTTGCTGTTTCTTTAGTGAGTAGTTTTTATGGCTATTTTTTACGGTCCTTCTGATTATTATTATTATTTTTTTTTTTCTTCCCAGAGAGATTCTACTTACCCCACAGAAATATTTGGTAAACAAAAATATAAAGATCATTTTGCCCTTCCTGAGACACAATGTAAGATTTTGTCACATTGTACAACATTGTGAAAATTGCTAGGGAAAGAGTCCCTACCACCTACAAAAATTAAATAGGTTCATATTCACTGGTATGACTGGTATGACTGATGGCCCTTCACAGCTGGCTTTCAATTCATTCTTCTGCTGCTTTTAAGAAGAAGCTGCTGCAGAAGGAGCACATCTTGTCCCTGTGAATCCGCAAGTAAATGCTGCAGGTTGTTTAATCTGGCAAAATCACAGTAGCCTGTCAAATTATAACAGGAACGGTATCTCCTCCAAACAAGTCTGATCATGGTTAATTACAATGCAGACCAGAAAGAAGCCACAATAATTATTACAAGAAACACCTTATTTAAATTTTATGGAAATTTGCACTTGCACTCCCTGGGAAAAAAAAGGGAAAAAACCCACTCATACAAGGAAGGACCTCATAGGTCTCAAATATCACAAGATACTATGTATAAGCTGGGAGTAAAATGTTGCCTTGATAGTTACATCAAGACACCTCAACAGTAGCATTTATCAGGTCCAACCGGCATGCAAAATTGTTTTCAAGTTACACTTTTTAGTTTAACCATAGGGGCTGTAAACAGCAGCAAAATATAATGAAATGTATTTTGACCGGAGAGAAAAAAAAAGGCAAAAACAACAACAACAACAACAAAAACTGTGATGCTATGAAGATATTTAGGGGTAGATAGGCAGACAGATGGACAGAGAGATATCTGTTTATATGTAAATAAAGTATGTAGTGTTGCACATGTTGCATCCAAACTTTATATTAATGACAATCTTTTTTCTTTATATGCCCCACAGCACGTGAAAGGTTCAAATTCCAGAACTGCAGGCAAGCAGAAAGGAGGGGCAGAGGAGTGGGGCTGCTTTAGGATACTCCATCAATACAAGCATATCAGAATGTCTCACTTTATAAGCAAATACAGTGGGGTACTAGGGCAGAACTGTGAAGCTGCCACACCAATGGCAACAGTACAGGGAACCACACAGTTTGCTGTGCACCATGGGCACATAGCATTTAATTTTTTTTTTTTTATTTTATTTTTCCTGTGCTTTCCATTTGTCTAACTGAAATCATTCTGCTGATTTGCTTTTGCTCCACTTTCCTCTAACAATTAGGTATATATCAGATTCTGGCTTTACCTGTCTCATTTATGCTTTGAGCTATCTCCCTCTCACTACAATTGAGAATATAGGCTTCAGAGAGTAAACTTAGATGAATCATTATTCTTGGTAATACGGGCAGCATCAGAAACAGGTTTAACTTTGCTCTAATACTTCAAGACCACAAAAGATAACCCCAGGGATGAGTTAGCTCAGAAAATGGTTTCCAAAACATCAAAAAAGGCGATTTCACCTCAGATCATTCCAGAGATCTGGTTTATAGCACAGCCCCATAAACAGTTGTGTCAGTAGAAATGGAAAGGTGGGCTGAATGAGCGAGAGTGTTGCACCATGCATTAGCTGGGCTGGAGAAGTGTGCCTTTGCTATCAGAAATACTGAATTCTGGGAAATTCAAAGCAAAAAGAAAATGAAGCACAAGAAAAAAAATACACCACACTGAAAAGCATGGTGTATACAGGCTTACAAAAGGAACATGCAGCTGCTATCTCCCATCAACGAGTTTTCCTTAAAGTCACAAATAACTGTAACTGATGAGTTACAGTGGAAATATTCAACACTTCCATCTTCAATGCTCTCTAAATGTTAACAAACTAGTGCTCTACCAGATACTTGTTGGAAAGATGGCAATGGTACTACTTAAGTTAGAAGTGAACTTTACTGAATATTGAAAGCTTGCTGTGCTGCTTGCATTTCAGCTTTATGCTTGTTTTTATACATCAAGAAAACACAATGTGCATGCACACTAACGTACTAACATACGCACACACATCATGCTACTCACTGATCTACTGTGGAAACAGTGAGGAACACCAACCTATTGGCCACTATGGCATCCTCTCCGAGCTCTCCTTGGCCACTGAGGAAAGCAAATAGGGCCTCAAGTGTTGTTCTGGCTCCGGCTGGGATGGAGTTCACATTCCCCACAGCAGACTAGGTAGAGCTGTGCTCTGCAGTGTAGCAGGACCGGTGTAGTTATCTCCCCAACATCTTGGCTGAGCAGTGCTGGCACAGCACCAAGGCTGGCTCTACAATACCCACCCCAAAGCTAGAAGGCTGGGGAGGGCAAGAGGTGTTGATGGGACATCACCAGGGCAGCTGACCTAAACCCACCACAGGGGTATGCCATGTCATGTAACTCACAGAGGAGGAGGAACTCGTGAAAACATTGGCCTTCCAAGTAGCCACTGCATGCACAGAGGCCATGCTTCCCAAGATGTGTCTGCTTTGCTTGCTGATGGAAAGCAGAGAATAATTGTCTAATAATTGTCTTCTTCTTTTGCTTTTGCACAGCCTTTGTTTTTGTTTTTTATTTTTTCCCCTTTTCCTTTAGTTAAACTACTCCTTATATCAACCCATGAGCTTGTCTTTTTTCCCCACTGTATTTTCTCCCTCTGTCCTTCTGAGAAGGGGGAGTGATGGAGCTGCATGGAGAGTAGCTAAACCACCAAAAGTGCATTCTTTATAAATACATATACGCAAGTAATACATATATAAGCAAGGCTTTTTAGGGCCTGCTTTAAATCCATAATGAACAGCCCCTCTCTTGATCACTGCCTGGACTACAGTGTGAGGGCACTCTCATATCTGAAGGTTTACAAAATCAAATAGATTGCAGTTGACTAAATGTGTGTCAATTAGTTGTGGGGTTTTGTTTGTTTGTTTGTTTGCTTTTTACACCTTGCTTGCTTGCTTGTTTCACAAAAATGTCAAGTAGAAAGGGAAAAATACAGGGTCATATAAAACCTATAAAGCCTTCAAAAAGTATTGATTTCTGGTCAAGAGAAACACTCATACCTCTTTCAACACTGGAAGCATCTTGTTCTTTTTAGCCAAAACACTGGTAGTTTTCAGCTGTTGCAGACCCAATATGCAACGCTCACTAGCCAAAGTCAACACATGTGCAGAGGAAAAAAAAAAAACGGTTCAAGTCTACTCTTCTCCCTTCTAACCCAATCAGCACCACGAGCTCAAATTTTGTTTGAGAAAATCTTCCACACATTCCCTGCAAATCCTGAATATTAACAACTCAACATTGTTAACATATTCAACTGTAAATATATTAAAAAAAAAAAAAAAATCCAGTTTGACGCTTCTCAGATCTGTACTTTCCTTACCATCATCTTGAATCATCTTTTAAAATTAGTGTTGGAGTTTTCTACATTGCAGGTTGCCATGTGGTGATAGTAAAGCTAGAAGAAAAAGAACTTGGGCAATGAAAACAATCTTGAACAACTCCAAAGTATTGAGTTCTGCCTTCAAATTGAGGTAACTTATTTTTCTGCTGAGGAAAAAACAGCCCACACGGAGCTTAGTGAACCTGCAGCTGGGCTGCTTTTGGCACACAAGCTAGTTTGGATCTCTCCACTACAAGACACACTACTACAAACTGAGACACCTTACATTATTCAAGCTGTATGCAACTAAAAAAAAATAAATGCCAGTGACCAATGTCTCCTGACTGCTAAAACAAAACTGAAGAACATTTCCATTTTTCCATGGTTGACCTGTCCTAATTCTGAGCATACAATTTACCCAGGGAACAAACCATAGTCACAAAGCAGTTGTATTGTATGATTTTTCACCTCACAAAATCAATGCCATGTGGCCTTGTTTCTTGACTGTACATTCTGCATAAAGATTACTGTGCAAGTATGTTTGTACCATAAAAGCAGTGCCAACCAAAAGACAGCTGCTAACTAAAGTGAAGCTTGAACATCAAATTAATATTCCTTATCTACAGACCATTTTGTTCACACTATCTCTTTCCCTCTTAAATGCTTCAGCTTTGTAAGTACATCTCCTATTAATGTAGCATGAAACTTGTAGTATAAGGGATTTCTCACCTATTGCCTGGATCATGTCACTCCCTTCTTTGATGTGGAAGGTAAAGGAAGCTGATTCAAGTTCAGGCTCTTCTTCCTAAACTTCAAGGCTCCGAACAACTCTGCTTCTGGCTACATTTCTGTTCCCCATCATATTCCTTTCATTCTGCTCCCTGAAGCCCATAGCCTTCCTCCTCCCCTGTCTATTTACCCAGCCCTTGTCTTCAGACTTTCTTTCACATCCTTTTTCACACCTGGGCAGTTGCTCTCACTGCATTCCACTTTCTTTAAAGAAACTAATTTCTGCTGTGAAGCACAAAAACCTTAAGCCACCTACGGAAAGATGTCTCTGTCCTATCATTAAAAGTACAAGTTTAATTCTCAGAGAGACAATCATCCCAGGGACACCATGAGTGTTTCACGTCTGGATCACTCCAAACATCTGTTTAGGTTATGAATGGTTACAGAAGGGGCCCATCTAATATTGTTTGTTCATATAGTGCTAGGTATAGTACTGCCTTTAAATAAAACACACTTTTAATGCCACCATTAACACAGTTTAAAACTTTTTCCTACAAACAATTGTTTCTGTCATTGAATGTTAATATACATACTTTTTTTTTTTTTTTTTTTTTTGGTGGGAATTCAGATAATTTTGTATTTAAAGAATGCCTTTGCAGGATAATATTTACACTGAGGCATTGTCAAAAACTGTTGAAACAGGATGTTTAGGGTATTCAAGAAATTTAAAATAAAATCTGTAAGGAAGAAGTAAGAATCTTCTGCCCTCACCAGAAGGATTATTGAGCAGAAGTCACTAGAGAAAAATGGAGTGGTCTGAAAAATATTTTAGTCCCACTTGGAGGGAAGCTTTTGCATTATGACAGATAAATTGGTAAGTCCTTGCTCTGGAAAACAAAGTGGGAACCGACTTTTGTTGAGACATTATGCTTTAAAAATAACATAAAATAAAATAAAATAAAATAAAATAAAATAAAATCCTGAAAGCAAGAAATCCCTTTTCCTCAGAGCCATTGCTTTTCAAATATTAACTGTGTAAGACACCTGTGGTGTCAGTTCTGGTTGAAAGAATTTAAAAGTGTGGAAGACAAATACCAAAAGACAATTTACACTGTGAAAATGAAGGAAGAATTTCTTCAGACGACTTCCTTCTGTACTGCTATGTAGCAATACTTTTTTGAAGCTTGTAGGCCTAGAAAAATTAGCACATCTTTAGGAAGGCACCAGAAAAAACGTAATATGTCTTAATCAGATTAGGATATAGTCTATGGCAGAGACATGGACACTAAGACTACACAGAGATGGCAATGGATGAAGGACATAAAGGCATTCCAGAGCTATCACAACAAAATGAAAGCAGAAATGGAATTTGATAAGAAGGCTAAAACATAGTACTAGGTCCTATCTGAATGTTTATGCTTTCCCTATGTAAACCATTAGTTTATTACTGAACTCTTAACCTCAGATGGACTAAAAAGCAGTAGTGACCTGATACACAGTTGCAGTATTCTGGCATTACAGTTGCCTTTGTGATGGACTGAAGGTTATATGACATAAATGTGCAAGTGTTCCAACACCTGCCCTCTCCTGGACTTCAAAGCTCACTAAAAAACCCACTTCACAACTACCAAAAAAATCTCCTAGAAGTGGATATAGAGACAGTGTTTCACAGGAAAGTCTTTTCATTTCAGGAAGTCTGCGCTGAAAATCCAAGAATGTCCCCAAAGAATGGAGAACCACGGTGTTTGAAATATCATGGATATCACCACTGAGTACAACGTGGCAGCCACAACCAACCTCTTTCATCTAGCAAAATATCCACTTTCCAGAATACAAGCAAACTTTTATGTTTGAAAGGAAGCACTCATTGGACTTAAAATTTCCATACAGAATGCAGAAGTGGTATCTTCTTCAAGGTTCCAGAAATGTTTATTAGATTTACTATTAACTGCAATTACTAACATTAGGATTTCTTTTTTATTATTTTTCTAAATGAGCTACAAACTTTCATACAAGGTTGCTATTTTTCTTATGTATTCAGCTACCACAACCTCAGAGTCACAAGTTATGTTCTCTTCATAACAAGACCATTGTAGTTTTCAATATAATCTCTAGCTCCTATACTTTGCCATCCCATGGCCACTTCAATCTGTGACAGTGACAAAAAAAATTATGGTTTAACCTGTGCTCAGGTTATCTTAGCTACTTAATAATGCATACTTTTACAATCGCTATCTTTCTCAGGGCTCTCTAAATGACAAGGGGCCAGAATACTGCAGCCAACAGTCACTTTCTCCAGGAAGCAAAGTAATACTGTAACACTGCTCTCAGTTTCCCATTTAGACCCAAATCTAATTTGAAATAGCCATTCTAGTCTTCAGAATTCTTTGAAAGGCTCCATGAAGTCTTTCTTAAAAAAGCACATTCAGGTCTGAATTTCCAGTGTATCTAAATCCAGTGACAGAATATTCTGACAGTATGTTTTAATACCCTGCAGCTACCAAATGGTGTGGTCTCTGTCATTAGTTCTGTTACCAGCCCTTTTCTTTCCACTTGCAATGTTCCTTGTACATGGGATGTTTTACCATTACTCTTTTTCAAGCCTTTAAAGTAATCTTTCTTCATCGCTCACCTTTTACTTTCATACTCAGCATGGCCAGCTCAACCGCTGTGACTTCTCATTTTCCATTAATATACGTTCTTGTTCTTCCTTAACTAGAGTACCCTACTTAACTGGCACACATCCCTCTGCATTTATATTCCAGCTTTTCCTTCTCTTTTCTGTTTCAAGGATTTTCATGAAGCTCAGGAGCATGGATGACATGTTAAGAAACAACATGCTGTGTGGACTGCTTCTCTTCATGGTCATGTGGAGCACCTCCCCTCCCACCTGCAATTACTTAACATCCTGCAGGGCCTGTATACATGGAAAAGTGTCAATAGGAAAATGATCATTCAATTCAGCAGCAGAAAGCAAAGAAGAAAGCCAGCACGACATTAAAACCATCCCTCCACCAACCACCACCAAATGCTTTACAGAACATCAGAAATGAAAGACTTCATCCTACTGTCCCATCTTGCTTTTCTACTCATAATCATCACTGTAATCATCCAAAACAATATGCAGAGCAACACAGCACAAAATAATTTCTGGATCTATTCTGCATCTTAGCTCTTCAAACTCCTTGGATTCTCTCCACTTCTAGTTATTGTATGCAAAAATCGATAATATTAAGGTTCAAACTAGATCTGATTTTTCCAAAATGGCCCTTGATATCTGCAGTGTAGCTGACAGTAAATTTTACAGCAGTATTTAAAGTAGAGGACTTCACTGATTTTAAGCCACAAAAATTAACAATACAACCAAAATTGCATTTCAAGCACTAGGGAAGGTAAGCAAGTGGAGACAGATAGTACTCTAAATGTAAGAAAATGGATACCTGTTCCTACAGAGGCTCCCTGAACTTATTTTAAGTCACAGAAAAACATGTCAGAGAAAGTTTATCTCACAGGAATTAAAATGTATTCTCAGATAAGTTTAATACAGAAATGTACACTACAATCTGTTTTGTCATCTACATTCCCAAATGGTAAAAATATTAGAACCAGGTTGAGAACAAGTACAATTAGACAAACATTTAGTGTCTTTCACTTCATGACTTCTAATATTATCCAGGTTTTTGAACCTTGTATGACTGATGGAAAAATAAATTGAATTAAATCCTGTTATTATTCCATTGTAAAATAACATATTTAAAATACAATCTGTACCTTGCTTTCCTCCTTCCCCCCCCTACCCCCCCGCACCTCCCCACCCAGAGAAAAAAAGAACACTTTGGTTCTTTTTTTCTTGTGTTATGGTGTAAAAGGCAGGCAGTGTATGAGGATTCAAACACTGGATTCTGTATGTCATGCAAATTCATAGTCTGAGATCGTTTGATACTGTGCTGACTGCTACTAAAATTTTTGAACCAATGTTCAAGCTTTAATGATTGGATGACATTTGTCTGATGCAAAGCTAAATTTATTTCTGTCAAAGATGCAGAAATGAATGAAAAGGGTCTTTAAAGAGTCCCTCTTTAATCCCTGGGGCAAAGCAGTGCTGAGAGCACAGCTACTGTGTGTATCTCTCTCAAACGAATAATAACTCTGTGTGAAAGAGCTATTTACAACTTGCTTTGTGTATCATCAGCAGAAACAAAACATAGAACAACAAGCATACAAAGACTTTTCCCCATTTATCCCTCCTGACCTTTATCACTTCCATCCACTCAGGAAATTATGGGAAGGAAGGCAGAGGGCACAGCCTTTTATGTTAGTAGGTGTTTTCTAGGTAATACTTATTCTCAGCTACAGGAAATATATATATATAATATATGCCCAATCCTTTGCTCCTCCCTTCCTCATACAATTATGGACATACATAGGCAAACTGCCTTCCTGTATCATCTGCCCAGGTGCACCGAGGGTCTGACCATGGTAGAAATTAGGAGTGATGCTCTTCTGACCAGGAGCAGAAAAGGTAGGCCACATGTAGAGAAGTAGTGACTTCAACAGCTGGTGTCCCTAACAGAAAATGTCCAGATCTAGATCCCTCTTCTAAACAAAAATGAGACTCAGTCTATTGAGGCCAATGCCAGTGACCATCAAGGAAAGATCTGATCAACATAAGGTTTACTGGTCAGATGGCAATTCACCAAGGGTGGGAATGTCACTACCATTGTGGAAATTACTCTGTATTTCCAAAGGGGCTTTACAGCTGCTGTAAAGGACTCCCATGACTCCTAGGCAAGTAACAGCATGTTCTGAAGTCCCACAGGTGATGTCAAGAGTCTGGATACAAAGACTTAACCAAAAGTACAGGAAATTGAGGAGAGGATAGTCTTCATTTCAATTCTTTCCCTACATCATACAGGCAATCTGTGTGCTTTTCTTCTAGCAGTTTTTGTTCCATACCTAAAATATACTAGACTACAAGCTGATGTGTTTTTTTGTTAGTTAATTTGTTTGGTTGGTTTTTTCCTCATTGGAAGCTTCTTCTGTGACCTGTTGGACCCACACAGAACTGCTGCCATGCCAGAAAGTCATGCTTTCAAAAAAGCAGAGCAAATGTAAGGATGAATCAGCAGATGGTCTCCATACTCATGTAGCTAGCACAAAAAGATCCAAAAGGATTTCTGAAACAGAGGCTAAAGCTTGCAGTGCTTTCTTCAGTTTTAAGATTAAAGATACTATAACCAGAGAAGGCACCTGTGCAGATCAAAGAACTCAGGTACAGTTACCTATGGGGCTTAAAGACTGGCAGAAATGACTTAAGTCAGCAGTATAATGGCACTTGGCATATCCATATACTAACTACCATGAAGGACAGATTTTCAATACAGTATAGTATGTTTTCATTACTAAATGAAAATTGCATCAGAGGACGCAGACTGGAGAAAAAAAAAAAAAAAGAAAAGAAAAAAAAAAAGAAACAAAACACAGAGGAAAAAGAATCTCTGATCAAAGAGATACTGTTTTAAGAAATACATTGTTGAAAGTCATATTTACGGAAGTTTACACATTTTGAGCTATCATTCATGTTGTTCTCAAATAAAATGCTACAACCATATATTCTCACCAACAATTTAAAACATATTTTGTAACAAAATTCAATACACAATTACCAGGCTTCCATCCTAGTGCAGCTTTCCAAAAAATGGACAGTGTATCAGTAAAATCCTAATACTAAATTAACAAGTTGTTTGGGGCAGAGCATAATAATACAGTCTTTGGAATGAGATCAATGAATCAAGGTGGTTTTCTTTGTAAGTGAGGCATGAATTTGGTTGTGGAGAATGGAAGGGGAAAAGAGTGAACATGATTTGCTTCATGTGAAATAAGATCACTGCCAACACATACCCCTGTCACCGAGTACAGTAATTAATTTAAAAACTCTTCCCTCTCTGTTATACATTTTTTTCAAAGCCTTAGAAAAGAACAATTTTACCACTGCTTTGCAATTAGTCTGTATCTAAAATCTTCATCATGAGCATGGTCAAAAAGAAACGGGACTTCTACCCATGGGACGGAGGAGGTAATATACTGTTGAATGGAGCAGAAAGGCAGTAAAATTCCCCAACAAACACTACATCCAGCAGCACTTATTTCTGAGGTGGATCATGCAGAATCTTCAAACTATATGTAAGATTTGATACTTCTTCCCTTCCAATATTTCTCTCGTTCTGAGATCTACGCATAAGCCCTGAAAATTCAGATTTTAACCACAAAGGTTGAAGAAGAGCTCTGAAGTATTTCAACTGAAAAAGCTAGTAATTTACACTTTTGATAGTATTATGTGGTTGCTTTCATATCCGTATTACAGTAGAGAGGGAGACTAACGAAATAAATAAACTAAATGTTAACACACATGGTATTTTTTAATAAATCTGGTATTAGAACCTAGATAATGGCAGACATCAAAAAGGGAGGAGTATGCTTTATTCTGTGAATCAGCACAACTGTTAGCACATTTTATTTTCCTTATCCTGCTCATCCTGGCACAGATAATATTGACCAGGTGACAGCGTTTATGCAGCACTTTTGCTGTGAAAAATTATCAAACATGCAACATCAAGTCAAGAACTAGATGTATTTCTTTCCTAACGTTTTATTGTCCTTCTTTAGTTTGCAAGTGAGGAGCAACCTGTTTGTTTGCTTCTCTCTCTTTGTTAACTACAGCCTACTCCCTGGAGAACTTTGTTTATTTGTTTTAAACATGTTTTTACAGGCCTGTTAATAAAATTGGGTGGAGATGAGTAGACGTGTGCAGGTAAAATGTAGTGCCTGGAAGTGGCATTAACAATTTTTCAACTGAAGTACCCAGGAAGTTCAGGCTCAGTCCACATCCAGACTTGCAGTGGTGTGTGTTTCTGCCTTTCACTTCATATCTGAGTCTAACAAGGTAGCGGAGTGATCCAGTGAAAACATACTGGGCAAAAGAAGGGATATTACTGAGTCTGCCTATTGGTCCAAACTGGACTACCCTATATAATTCTCAATTGCTTACTATGAGATTATGTGCTTACCTAAAGATAAAAGAAAACAGCTATTAGCAGCCCCAAAATAACTAAATTTGATATACAATTTAATAGACACAGAGTCTATTTGGGGGCAATTTTGGAAACAATGCTACAACACAATAAAAGACAATTTTTGCTAACTGCTACGGGAATTTTGTCCTCACAAGATTGAAAATGCACGACCCCTGAAAATTTCCCTTTTCCCTGAAAGAGTAAAGAACAAAAAGAGTGAAAAATAAATTAAATCATATTCACTCGCTCAAGTTTTCATTTTATTACTAGGCCTAACCAGGGTCTGTTTTTGCCACAGATTTTTGTGGGCATGGAGACTGATGGTCATTTATTTCTGGTAAAGCTAAAAAACTATTAACATTGCCACAAAATCAACATGAAATACATACACAAAGATATATATACATATATGCATCTTACTGTCAAAGTTTACTTGTAGATACATACACATATTGTTCTATTTCTTATTTTCCAGTCTGTCATAATGTGGACTTCATGTAAAAGCCAAGTGCTTAATTCTAAGCACATGAAACATCACCCTATGCATAATTGCTTTGCTTATTCATAGCCCAAATATCCAAATAATTTTTTTCAAATCTGGCCTTGAAAGAACTTCTTAATAAGAATTATTTACATAACAAGGTTCAAAGCTGTGGGGCTTTTGTTGTTGTTTTTCCAGCTACCTGAAAAAAAAAAAAAAAGTTGCAGTTTTTTAAAACAGCTGGGAACATTTTGACCAAAGTGTAAAAGAATATGCTGAAAACCCACAAAACAAAAAATAAATAACAAAATAAAAATAATAAAAAAAAAGAAGCATGAAGAATATGTAGATGTAAAAGTGATGAGAATCCACTGATTTATTTTTTATTTTTTTTTAATTCTGAAATAGAGACTTACATTTGAGACAGAGATGTATAAAGACTGTACTTAAAGCCCCCTATGAACTGTACAACTGTTAATTCTCAGATATTTTCTTGAGAACAACTTCTCTTAGTATGCTCACTGCAATCAAAATACAGGTACAAATTCATCCTTAAGTGATATCTCAAGACCTATCAAGGAAGAATTGTCAAAATGACTAAACTTTCTTACTATTGCAAATCAAATATATTTCTACAGAAAGTAGGTGAGCATCACCTTTAAAGACCTGTCTTTATTAGGAAGGTTGCATCAATATATGAATATACCAAAAAAATGTATCCAGTGCTAATACTAATGTAGACATACCTAAACAATCCTAGCCACATTCATGCACATTTAGCTTTGAGTTCAGACACATAATAGAATTTATGGCTTAAAAAATTGTTGCATATCAGCTTGGCCATAATACCTTAATTCATGTGCATTTATTGCCCACCTTGAACCTGAAATAAAATCTGGATGATTAAAGTTCTGTGAAAGAGATTTTTGCTCACAAATTTTTACCTCATAGTTGTTGTGGTTAGTGGAAGTAGCTATTTACCATAGCTCAGTTGATTTACAAAACCAGATCAGATTCTGAGCCATCATTCAGTGAATTACTGGTTTAGTTAAACCTAGTTACAGGAGAATTTAAACTGGTTTAAACAAGTCTACATTTGATCTTACACTAGTATAATTCAATGAGTATATACATGTATGTATATATACATGTATATACAAATGTGTATATAAATGCAGGTATATAGATATATGCATGTGGGGGGGGGAGGTATGTTTGTACTCAAAATAATTTTTTTCTTTCTAGACACCAAACTACTAGAAGCATAAAAGTAAAATACAGCTTTAGTTTCTACTTTATATTTGAAAACCAAAATATAAAAGCCCAAAGTCAGCATATTCCAAAGTATCAAAAAGTTTTAAAAAAAATCATTTTAAATGTATTATTTTTAATCTCTACATCTCTACACTACCTCCACTATTTTGTGAAATCCAAAACACATTTAGCAATTAATGCTTATCAGTCTCTGAAAATCTCAGGCATTCCCAGAACATTTTTTTCTCTTCTGAACATAGCAGTAAAACCAAAATGGTTCTCTACCATTTTGCACCTTGAGAAAAGTGACTTCAGAATGCACAAAGTGCTATCTCTGAACTGAGCTAAAAGCTAGTTTGAGCTGTACTTCCACATTACCATACTTATAGATGAATTGATCATATCCTCTGTTTTTAAAAAACTAAAGAATTTTGTTTTATTTTGAAGTAGATAGCAATATAAAATGAGCCCTTCCATCAAACTACCTCATCTTTGAATGACATGTGAAAACTATTTATAGGACATTTCAAAATGTTTCTTTATCCTAATTTGCAGGAAAGGATTACAATTTACTTCAGTTGACTTAGGAAATTAATTTTAGCATTTACAAATAGTTGCATAAAAAAATATATAAATCACATGAGCATATATCTTTGATATCTTTAGGTAAACAGTTTGTACTCAACTTGGTTCAAAATAGTTAATACATAAAATGCATATTCTTTAGAATTTTTGAAATGTGTTAATGAGGTTTTCCAAAATTCTAAATAATGATTCCATTTATAAACCATTTTTTTTTTTCATTTATGGTTGACTGCTTTTTGAGTTTATGACCCTCCATAAGCCTTATCAATTTAACTATTTAAGAACACCAAGCAATCATAAAAATGAAGCAACCAGATTAACATCTTGTTTATCTAACAAAACTATCTCTTCTTATTCAAACAAAAGAAATAAAGCATACAGCCAAATATAGGTGTCCTAACACTTCTTATGCAATAGATAACACAGGGTTTACTTTATTATAGGTTATTTGGGGATTTCTTTTGCTTTTCTAATGTCACATTCTTTAAAAGAAAAATGTCACATAACTAGATTTCCTGGTTCGTATATGGACAAATGAGAAATTATCAATCTGCTTTTTATTGTAAGACAAATGACAAAGGAGAAATTATCAATCATCTCATATCAATGAGAAATTATCAATTATCAATCTGCTTTATAACGTAAAGGATTTTAGTCAAGTAAAGTATTTCTGTTTGCTGCTAAGGCATACTATACCAAGTTGTAATGGCAGAATTCAGAAAGCGAAAACTCTATATGTAAGTAAAAAATCTGTATATATATGTACACGTACACACAGACTGCAGACATACTTAAGATGGAAGAAATTCCCCTTGTCTTACATATTCTTCTGACCGTTACTGATAAAATGTTGTTTTATTTTAAATACATTACTCTACTTTCAGGGCTAACCTGGAAGAGTTAAATATCATTGGCTTTTTTTATTAACTCTTGCTGATGTAATCACTGCATATAATTCTTGATGTCACTGACACCACGACATTCAGAAATCAAACACACAATATAGGGCCAGATGAACCCTTGCAGAAAAACAAACCATCTGGCTCTAAGAATGCTAACAACATGAGCAACACTAAACTGAAGTTTACACATAACCTTTGAAGTGACACGGTTATTGCAAAAGACTGTTTACAAGACATTAAATCTTCTCTGTGATCTGTGTGATCACTTCTCACTTGCAAAACCAAAAACTTGTCACATAGTTCTTTCATGCCATATCTTCTGTAAACACAACTATCTATGCTTATACGCATACAGCACCATACTTGCACCCAGGACCTGGATGTTTGCATAAAGATATAATACATAAAGATCCCGAGCAGGCTGTCCCCCAAGAGACTGAGTCGGTCTTACACCCCTGCTGCTGCTTTGACTGTGGTGACTGCACAAGTGCACACATGTGAGGTGAAGAGAGCTGATCCATGTGGATGCGTGTGCAAACAGCTCATGGATTCCGTGACAAGCCTCTCCAAGCACAGGTGCCTACCTTCCAGTAAAATCTGTCTGAGTTTTAAAGATCCGGACTACCCACATGGGTCACTAAAGTCCCAATTAGAGCCCCACAGATTGTTTCTGCACTAATCACCAGCAATACGTACACACAAATAATTTTGGTACAAAATTGGCAGGGAGCTCTGAACTGAGTATTTTGCAATAATTTATAAAATTCACTTTAAAATGATGTATGGCACATGTCTTAAATAGCCTGAGACCACATGAAAACACACAGAAACTGAAAAATTCCAGGATGACTCTGAGCAAAGTTTTTCCAAGGACTGTATCTAGAAGGCTGTCACTGCAAACCCCATATCCTCACTCTGTCAAAAAAAAAAAAAAAAAAAAATCGATTGGGCTAGAAATCACTCCTTACAACTAACGTACATTGGACGGGTGCATTTAATTCCTTCAAAAAAAAGTAAAACAAAACCTCACGAACGCGTGGCATTGCCACATTCCGTTACTTTGTCCTTCGGCAGTCTAAAATTAAATCCTTCTGAGTCACGTCAAGCCGTTAATACAAAGAGATGTTTAAAAAATGTAAAGAGGAATGAGGGAGTAGTGGTGGTAACATACAGTACCATGAGCTGCTTTGGCCTCCCAGTCAGTGGTGTACAGTTAACAGATCACTCCTGGCCTTCAGCAGACAGGAAAAAAACCCCGTCGCGCCGGGAGCGGGCAGCAGGAGGGAGGGGGCCGGGGGAGAGGCCTGGCAGTTTACACAAGCAGGCCGCCCAGCTCCCTCCTGGTGCATTCCTTCCCCTCTATCTCCCGACCTCTTTGCGTGTGTCTTGTCATATTTTCTTCAGCTGCTAATTGTCTGGACAGCAAGATTTTAAACAGCCGCAGCTTAGGAAAAGCGAAACCCATCTAAGTGGCTATCACAGCCTGTCAGCTTCACACTGCTGGGTAAAATTTTCCAAGGGAAGTGCTCCTCTGATAGTTCCCGAGTCATTGGGCCACCCTCCCTCCCCCTCGCCCCACCACACACGCTCCCCTCGAGGCCTGAATGCACTTGTGGCAATAAAACATTCATGCGACTTGGAATTTTAACACAATGCCATTTCCCTAGTTTAACCTGAAAGGAATGCACTAGTCACAACAGACTACATCATCCTGCCATTAAGCCCTGCCAAGGAACCGCTTTTTTGGCTGTGCTGGGCCAGCTCTGACGGGAAAGGAGTACACAGACCCACACACAGAGCACAGAGGGGCCACCTCTGCTTCCTCAACCTTATCCAGCAACACCCTGCTCTTAGCCATGACCCCTGGCCTGTTTCAGCGTTGTGACAGGCGTGCAATGCGTGTGTCACTTCAGGACTTCTGCAGAGTCACAACACTGAGCAGGCAACTCCCGCATTTCACTGACTTGCTGCTCTGTCTCAACAGGCACTTGATCATCTGCCAAAGGGTGTTTTTTTGGTTGTTATTTGTTTGTCTGTTGTTTGTTTGTTTTTGTTTAAAAAAAAAAAAACTTTTTTTTTTTTTTTTAACTTGCATCTTTTTTCTTTTTTTTTTTTAATATATACTAGATTATCATCAAATGTTCTCTGTTTAAACTCAAAGGCCTTTCCGCCACTTATGTCACTGGCCCCCATCAATATAAAAAAGCAAAACAAACAAATAAACAACAACAACAAAAAAGAACCCCTTCAATTCGCCTGTAGTAATTAGGTTATGATTACTGACATAACACTTTGCTTAAGGGAAGAGTTACCAGAGCTACCAACACTTCAGCATTCTAGTGGCATTTTGCTTTTTTTCTGTAACAAAAGAAAAGGGGAAAAATAAAGAAAAGGGGAAAAATGTATAAGTATATTTTATGATTTATAAAGAATGCTGATGGGAGATGGAAAACATTAAGTGTGTCATTTGCCTTCCGTTAAACCTTTTGTGTAATGATAAGGTTGCTGCAAATACAAATAGGAAGTATAGTGCAACAGAACCATATATAAGAAGTGTTTAGCTGATATTTTGATTTTTGAAGCTACCAGCACAGATTTTACCTACTTTGTTTCGTTCTGAATAGCAGGCAGCACGGCTAACTTCATAGAGAAGAGTTGAAGTGTTCTTTGCCCATCTTCACTACTCGTTTTAATTTTTCTGCTGCTGGATTACCTTCAGTTTAAGTGGACAGAGTGCACTGATCAAGCAGGTTAGGAAACATTTTCAAAAAGCTAGCAATACACCCTTAACTATTTCGGCACTTGCATTAAAAAGTGAACTGACACCAATATGCCTGGTGTCCTTGTTATGTCCCTTATGCAGGTCATTAGAGATGTGTGTAAACCAAATTAGGAGATAAAAGCATTCCTAGTTCTGCAGAACACAACATTGATTGTAACTCATGAGAGTTGACTAGCACTCCCTTGTGACTGTTTATCATGTTATCATTATTATCGACATGCCATTGTGGTTCCACAGCTGCTTTACAGAAAGACCCAAGAGGATAGGTCCCTCTTCCCAAGGAGTTTACAAAGTGAATGTGACATTACCACATGAGCATGAAAAGTAGGGTGCAAACAGAAGAGGAGGAGGAGGAGAAAGAGGTTACCAAATGTGAAAGCCCAGGAGATGTGCTTGGTTAGATAGCATCTTGTTTTTATGTCTTAACATCTGGAACCATATCTCCTCATGTAATTACCCGGAGGTCAGGAGTAATAAGCACAGGTTAGAAAGCTATTCCATTAATATAAAACAACATCCAAGTGCTGTATTTTAAAATGCACAACAGGTTATCAGGTCTGTTGATGAAGAATGCCTTGTGTCATTGACATTGAAAATAATTTTTATGTGATTTTTCCATAGAGAATCATATTTCCGGAATGCAAAAGAAAGCAGTGGTTCCTTGGACTCCAACTTTGTCTGACTATTGCAAATGTTTTCAGGAAATTCAAGCTTGATTCTCTGTTTTCTAGAACAACAGAGATTTTACAAATGCCAAAGCAGCCACAGCAAACAGTGGTTAGTATCACATACTTCAGAGAATGAAATCCAGTGTTGGACAAATATGAGCTAGGCTGCCCACAGAACAGACTTTTTATAATCTCCACCCTGTTACAAATTAGTTTATGGCATGATGTGAAGATGCAAATAAGTTTTGGGGGGTAGCTGCAGTTTTGCAAATGATGTTCTAGTATCCACAGTATTTCCTTCTGGTTATATGAAAAAATCTTCACTTTTCATTTAATTACAATTAGTAGTTGTGTTGGGCGATAAGGAATGAAAAGAAGTGTTTCCTTACAAATACTAATTATTTTTCAATACATTTGTCTATACAGTGTCAAGTTTGCTCTATGTTTACCATTAATATGCAGCACAGTGGTGTAAATGTTCAGCATGAAGAACTGCATTTAAAGGAAAGAGGAAAGTTAAATAATCATATATACAATCAAAGCTGTTCTGTTGCTGAAGGCAAACAATACTCCAAATTTAGTCTGTGGATGATAATATACTTACTCAGAACTCAAAGTTCTCAGAAACTGTTTTCTGTTCTGAAAAATACAACCTTGCTGCTAGAACACCACAGTTGTTCTTATAAAGGTATACTCAGGCATTTCAGGAAATTTTCAGTATCTCACTAACGTAAATCCACAACTCATAAAAGTATGGGCATCTTTTCAAAAGACCTACTTTTAATTCTACCCAGAATATGCATGGATGTATTCAGTATTTATATAAGTGACTGTAGAGTTTAGGAGTCTTTGCCTGTAACCTCAAATAAATCTATGTGGTCCAGGCTTTCAAGTGCTCAACATGAACTGTCTGTGATTATAATTACTTCCTTTTGTATAACAGCATTTCTTCTCATTCATTCCTTCTGATAAGGAAGAGATAGTACTTTCTACTTAACTCTGGTTTAAACAACTTTAAACAACTCTGATTTGGGGTAAAATTTACTTAAGTATAGAATATAGATGGAGAGGTTACTGTTATACTGAAAAGGGATTGAGAGATCTTTTGGGGATGCACATTGAAAAACACATCTCAATTCTGACTAAAGTTGCAACAATGGTCTGGGTCTACTGAAGCTAAGACTTCTGTTTGGTACCAGCAGCACCATCATCACTCAACAAAAACAGGAAATATATACATAACACAAGATAATGGCTCTCTAAGTTATACCTGAGAACTTCTATCAGTGTTGATATACACTGGAGGTCCAGTCATATTTTCTTGCCTTTCTTTCAGATGGAAACTTCTCATGGACTGACTTTGATAAAAAAAATATCAGAATTAGGGGACATTTCCATCTTGAGAACGGTCTATTTTGCTGTGACCCTGATGAAGTGTGACTCTACACAGAGGTGCCAAGAGGCCAGAGGCCACCAGGTTGCAAAGGGAAAATTTAATGTTTGGAAAAGATACTAAATGAGGTACAATATGCATTTTCTTTCTCAGGTCCTCAGAATTCTCAAGGAGTTAACATTATACAGAATAGGAAGAAAAGTAATATCCTTCCTTGTTCACTGCTCTATCTATTCTTGACAGCTGACGAAGTGTCCATCTGGGAAAGATGAAAGATCCCTACTAAAGCTCATCTCTGTAGAAAAACCATCAATGGTTTGCATTGTATACACACTTCCCCAGCATACCAGGCACCTTACCACTTCCTAAATGCATCACAGAGGGCTTGGTTCAAACTGTTCCAAATAATCCTCAGCCCTGAACATTTCCAATGAGAAAGAAAACACTCTGAAATTCTGCTGCATTCTTTAAGCCTGGGTCAGGAACAGTGGCCTTGCATGTTATAAGCTACATTTTCTTTAAGATAATCAGTCAATCCTTGGATGGCAGAATGGATGAAGGTAGCAAACAGGTTCTAAATGTCTAGAAAATTCTGTGCGACATTAACCTTTACTCTGCTGACAAGATAGAAAGGAGACAGTGGAACATTAGAAAATCAACCCTGTCAATCAGAATTCTGCCTGTGTAGAACATGTTGGGAAATGGCTACACAGAAGGAAAAACAAAAACAAACAAACAAACAAACAAATAAAACAACTCAGTCAACCATTTTTGAGTGAGAGAGAGAGAGAATATGTGGACTACTCGGGGTTTGACACAAAGCCAGAGAGTGTAAGATAGTGGTCTGAAGAAAGACAATGAATGGACTATTAAAAACTGGGGGGGAGTACCTTTGAGCTGTGATGGAAGATGGACATTTAACACCGACAAAAGTGTGGTGGAAGTTACAAGAGAATTAACATCTGGATGCTTGTATGACTCCTCCTCCAAAGCAATACGGATCTTTTCCTATTTAGAATTTGGAATCAATGCAAGGGCTAGTGCCAGAGGAGACAGCTGCAGAGTCCTGAGAAGGCAGCAAGTTAGCGAATTCACATCTTCAGTTAGAACTTTTCTGGCTGCTTGTTCAGGTTCCCATATCTCTGGAGAAGCATCTGAAATGACAGTCCTCCACTGAGTTCATGGGGCTTGAATGCTGAGGTATCAAGCTAGTGCAGTCCTTCTGTTCCTCCTCCTCCTCAGAACTGGAATGAACTGTCTGCAAAGTTGCCAGGGGCTAGCTCTTGGGGCTCCCATACCACCATCTGCATGGAAACTTTCCCAAGAGGTTGAGTACAGCCTCCTTCCCAGACAGAACTAGTAGAAACATGTGCACCTTCATAAAAAATCATTCTAGGAGAAACTCTCCTTTATTTGACATGTTAGCAAATGACTGCCTGCACTGGATAAGGAAATTATGTACAGAAAGAAAGTCTATAAAGTTCTATATGAACTTTGCTGTTTCCATCAACTATCTTTTGGCTCACAAACAGAGATCCATACAGTTCATTCAGGGAATTAGACATATTCAAGACTTATTAGATGAGTCTTTTTATTACAATATGAAAAACTCTTTATAGCCTGGCCACCAGCACCCCTTTCCTTTGTTGTTCCATCATGGAACTAAAGCAAGGTCTAGAAAATTCTCACTCAAAGCTTGGTCAATACAGGATAATCATAAAATAGGCAGGCTTACATCTATTTCAAGTCACAAAGGGATGTACAGCTGCATCATGACCTGAAATTATTGATAGTCATTGCAGTGAGAAGAGGAAGAATCATTGTTACTAAAATGAGGTTAGCAGAGTGGACTAAAATGTAGAGAATGCTTTGACAAAGGAACTGTAGTGTAACCTGTCATTCATGTTTTTTTTTCTTCTTATCGAGCAACCATAGTTATGAACTAATGTCTACAAATTGTTCCTCTTACTGGGAACTCACAGTGCTCCTGGCATCTTCGGCAAACAATGGTGCACAAAAATATGAAATAACAGAAGAATTTAATCGTGGAACACTAGCAATACCTCATATTAAATTCTCTATAGAGACAATTCAGTCCCTGTGGTTAGAAACAGGAGTGGCATTTAGCAATTCAGTTTCTGCTTTGCCCTATTACCCAAGGTAGTAACTTAATTCTCTATTTGGGTGCCAGCTTCTGCAAAAATAAAGTCCTTTTCAACAGGATTTATGTAACATATATATATATATTTTTTCTTGAAGGGCTTTCAAATAATTTGAAAATTGGGCAGAAGAAATTAATGATGTATTTTACACCCACACATGTACTTACAACTTCTTTGAGTTGAATACATATAAATACACTTCTGGTCAAATGTATCTCTCTGGATCACTCTAAATAAGTTCAACTTCTAATGTGTCTCTCATTAAAAAAAAATAATAAAAGAACTGAATAAAGTTCTTTACTAAAAGCTGCATTGTTTTATAATATGAAATACCTTTTCTGACCATGTTTCTTGTCTGATTAACTGTCTTAATGTTCTGCTCTCCACATTTTCTTGGCATCTTATTGTATTCCTGTTAAATTGTAAAGTCTCTAGGGACAAAACTGTGTTGATTTCTGTATGACAACAGAAGATTTAAGTACATCATCAATGAAGGTTTCAATTCAGCCCGTGCATGGAACAACCCTAGTAAAGACATGGGGGCACAAACTGGACAGTGCTTCACATCCTCATGAATAATTCTGCTGAAAATGTGTGGCTGCTAAAAATGCTAACTGTCTTACTTCTTTCTACAGCAACATGGCATGGATACTTTTAGCAGCTTTAATAAAATCTGTGTGACCTTGATCATTAGACATTCCTGATACCAAAGAATTGGTGTTCCAGATTTGAACTGAATTTTAGGCAGGGAAGGAGAGATCTATTCTTCTTAGCATTGTGAGTAGTTTTGTGTGTATGTAGTTATGTCTTCCACTAGCCCCTGTGCAGATCCTTGTTCTTATTTCCCCTTTTTGCTAAAACAGGGTCTAGCAGGTTCTGCCAAAACCACCACAAATTATGACACTAGGTGCTCTGAGGGCATTTATGCAGCATTTATTTCTGCTGGTCCCCTAAGCCAAGTGTATCACTTGCATGATTAATCCAGTCTCCAATGGTTCAGAGCCTCTATTTGCCTAAAATAATAGAAATATATCCATCTGCATACAGTGCATATCAGATGCACTTCAGCATGGCATCTCATGTTTATGTAACATTAACACAGCAGGGCACACTTAGTTTGTCCTCTGCATGCTGCACAAAGTTACAATGGCAATGCTAGCAATGCTCTCTGAACAAGGTAGTGTGTTATTGTAAAAACATGACCTGCTGCCTTTAGTTTCTACTCTTTATCTCATTGGTGGTTTCAATTAGCCTCTGACATGCCTGTTAAATGACAAAAATTGCTTCATCCCCTCAATTCCATAAAGCCATACTAATTCTACAACTATTATCTGCCAAAAAATATCTCTGTGGAGTCAGGCCTGATTACACAGCCAGGACATTATCTTAATCTTGGTCTGTTGAGTTTAGGTTTAGAATGTAAGCACCTCAAGGCCAAGAACATTTTTTACTTTATATTTGAAAACTGATACAAATTTTGAAAATAGCAAATACTTTAGTTCTATTAAGCTTTGAAAGTTTTTTAGGTGCATAACCTTTGCAAAGATAAAATGTAAGTAGTCAAGGAATCTAGTCCATACTTTTACGCAGTCAAAGTATCTCAGTCAACTAAGATCTTCAAAACAGGGGCCATAACTAGTACTAAATATTGTCAGAAGATTATGCTAGTATATAAATGAAACCAGGATGGATCTTATTCATTTCTTCTGAGATTTCATACCTTTATCACATTGTGTTTCTGATAACTAGAAAAATTTTATTCGCCTACAAGAAAAAAAAGTTTTCTAGGAGGACTGTATCCCAAACAACAGAATTTGTCAAGTTATAAAGACAAAAAGAAAATTTTCTGTTGATTATTGCTGAAATTTCCATTGTCAGAAGCCTAGTATATGAAAGAAATTACCTTAAACTCTCACAGCAAGCAATGGTAAGAAAAAGACATTCAAATTAGTGCAGGAATAATGAATGTGTAATATAAAAGAATGTCATTCTGCTAGTCAACACTGATTTGTACTGCAGAACGTTTTGTAAACTCTAGAAACCTGGTTAATCTATGCCAAGGAACCACAGATAAAAATTACTGTTTTATTAGCTATTTTAAATTAAATGTAATATTAATTTCATGTACATAATCTTCATTACTGCCTTGCACGTATTATGAGTGTAATTTAGTCAATAAGGGCATAGCTACAAATCTGTCAGGTGCCACCATGAGAAATATGAAGTTGCACTGAAAACATTAAAAGTGAATACTAAGCTAGCAGGAGTAGAGATAGACTGAGAGAGGAAAGATGGAGCTGGAAGAGGAAAGTCTTAAAAACAGCTAATTACAAACAGAATTTTAAAAAGCACAGTTATAAATAGCATATTTCAATACTGACTTGTAAGTGCAAACTGTCTTCAGATCTGTGCAGAGATTCATTAATGAACAACTAGACCAAGCACTGGAGACTCTGAAATTTAGATCTATGATACACTGCTTAATACTGCATTTCAATTGCTTTTCTGACTTGACACACACTCCTTATATTTCTCCCCTCTTTCCTCTTCAACTCAGCTGCTGTATGGACGACCTCATCACAACACAAATTAAATAAAAGAACAATGTGTAACTTCACTAGAGAATGAGGTTGGTAAACACAGCCATTCATCCTGGCAGCCCATCACATTATCTCCCCCACCCCCTGCTTATTTCTTCCACAGTCCAACCAAAAATATTATGCACACAAGCACATGCATACGTGCATATTACAAGCTTTATGCAGTGAGAAATGTGTTAATTTACTGGGCTCGGCAAGGCACATTTGGTGAGTGTATTACCTGGTTAGCTAAAATAACATAGGGGAAAAGCTGGGGTAAGCAGGCTGAAGCCCTGTGTGTGGCCAAGGCAGCAGGAAGCAAGGCAGAGAGAGAGAATGAACCCAACAACACAACAGTGGAACAGGCAGCTGGCCTGAGATGCTAATTCAGCGCTTTAACAAATCAATGCCACTTGAAAAGTACAATGCGAGCCCTCACTGGGTAGATGTCAGGGGACTGAGAAAATGCATTCTCAAGTATTTCACATTAAGAGGGAATAATGTGTTAATTTATAACTCTTCACCCTATACACTTGGATTATCCATCTGTGTCAGTGATTTGACTTCTTAAATTTATCAAAAACATGCGCAAAGGGAGGCATCTTCTGCTAAAGCACTGTGAAACAGCAATTCAGAAACAGCCTGCCCTATTTGGTTGTTGGATGGAGGGTTGTGGGGTGGTGGGAATTTTTTTTCTCTCTCTTTTTTTTTTTTTTTTTTTTACTTTGGACCCTTTGGTCAAAGGAAGGCCTTGCCTTAGTAGTGGCTGATTGCATTAGGTACCATCCGTCAAAAGTGACACCATGGAGGAGTAAAATCTTGAATCAGCAACCTGAGATGCCATCATCAGAATTTAGTTTAAGGAAACTTAGCAAAATCCCTCTGCACACCTTGCAGAAGAGAAGCTACTACGATTAAAATGCCATTCTAAATGCCAGCTGAGATCTACAGACACTACTTTCCAAAATAAAAAGGAGAGGAAGCTGGGGAGGGAGAAGTAAATTGTGTTTATTTTGTTATGGCTTGTATGTATGAGGAGTTTCCACACAAACCTGAAGTAGAACTGGAGTGAGAAAAGTATTACTGGTGGTCTTAAGGTCAGATTCTTGAAACAAGTTTCTTTACAAAACTTGTTCCTTTTAATTACATAGACAACAATTATATGCATAGAAAAAAAATAATAATATCAGACCAGAAAGCACTAATCAAAAAGTAAATTGCTTTTTCCTGGGAAATGTCTTTTTTTTTTTTTTTTTTTTTTTTTTTCACAATTTAACCCTTGCTGGTTAACTTTGTGTTCATTTTAAGTGTCAAGTTACCACCCCATGAGAATGAATACTGTTGTATGTATGTTGAACACATACGGCACACAAAGTGGGAGCATATCTTGTTACCTGCATATCTTGCTACCTACATACCTTCATCATAATGCAGAGAAGCAAAATGCAAAGGAGCAATAGGGAAAAGCTATCCTAACTAGGATCAGCTCAGTAATATTTTTAACAGGGATGGAGTGCTTACTGATCAGCTTCAAACAAACTTACCTATCTGTGGGTTAGATAGTAAGAAAGAAACCACAACTTAGGGACAAAAAATAATTAAAAAATATATATATCTTGAAAAGCTTAAGTGGCTTTTACTGTTTTACATGAAATTAGAAAGGTGTGGACAATTTTCTAGGTGCTTGCATAATTGCCACTTCTATTTCATTGTATTTGTACTACACAGAAACGCCTACATTGTAGTAGGATTTTTTTTTTGGTCAATTATACAATTGCAATAGAAACAGACACTCTCTTATTTTCAGAACATTCATATGTAAATAATATGCTGATGAATGGAAATTAGATGCTATAGATGATATATAAGTATTCACTTCTAATAAAAGTAAATGCTACTGCACTTAAACAGACTTCTGTACTAGTGCTTCTGTCATCCTCTGCTTCTCTAGTACAGGCAAGTACAATATAAGATGAGGGTAGGTGGCCTACCCTCCTAGGATAGGGGGTTTCTGATGAGTGTGAAATTAACCTGAAGAAACACACAAGATGGAAAATAAATCTGTTTTTGATGGTAAAATGTTTTATAATGTCTTGCTTTCACATGGGGTCTTTGTATTTTCTTTGATTTTATTTTTTATTTTTTAAACAAAGACCTCAGAAATATATATTTTTTCTTTTTCATAAAGAATGGAAAATTATTTTCTTTCAAAACAGGTCACACCTTAAGGAATATTTTATATTTCTGGCACAATGTACTTCTTTTCCTTCTCTTTTCATGAAACCTTAGGTAGGATGTAACATGCACGCTTCATAGGCTTGGTTGAAACCCTAAAGAATCCTAAGGGGGCCTTTAGGTCTGTTTATTAATTATAACACAGAAAGGTACACACATGTGCACTGATTGCAGAAAGTCTGTATGTTAGCCTCTTGCACAAATTCGACTCCTGTCTGTCCCATCCAGACTTCTCCTTAATATAAGCTATCTATTCTTATCATTATAGCACATTTAATCCCCCTCTGCTACTCCCCCCTCCCCCCCCCCCCCCCCCCCTTTCTGTACTCACCTAAGGGGTTAAAAGACTAGAGTACATTTGTGACTTGTCAGTGACATATAATACCCAGGTCCTTCATGCAATCAACTTTTACTTGACATGTATTTGCTCATCACAGGACCCGCATTACTACTGGGAAAATGAAGAAAAACCTAAATTAACACTTGACATTCAATATGGTCAAGTCCTTAATTGGCTGGGCTTCCTGAGAAAGCAATTTTCTATTCCCCAAACTGTTCGTGTGTCATGTGTGGAGTGCAGCTCTTGGCCATCACTGCTGTCCCTCGCTCACTCTAATGAGAGCAGATGAATTAGTGCTACGTGACACGATTTTAGCAGGGCTCCCTCCTTCCCTCCCCCAGTCCTTTTCCTGTGTTAGTGACAGCTGTGTGGTAGGGGGGTGGGGACAAGGACACTAAGAAATGCCAGTTCAAATAGTTCTGTGAAGACTGAATATATTTGAAATATGAAATCTTAAATGTTTTCTTGATGTATCTGGAATCTGGAGATTTAAAAGTAATGGGTAAGGGAGAAGGGGAGAAGGAAATGTAGCAGTACAAAGATGTAAGAAATTAGCTGAGTTTGGCTGGATATGAATTAACTTCTAGCATCTCTCCCATTTCTGTATTAACCTGTAGTGATATAATTAAAATGGAAATTTTCTACACTGCAAAAGTAGCTCAAAAATATTTAGAGAGTGTCTAGCTAGATGAACTTGCAATTTTTTTGTGTCTATCTCACATAAAGAAAAAATCACTTCTACAGCATGCTTCTCTGTGACAAAGATCATGTAATACAAAAGAATATTTGTGTGTAATGTTTGGAGATGACAACAATTGCAATTATTTTATTTTTAGAATATGGGAAATTTATTTCATGCAGGGTGATACTGCTCACTTTACAATATAATTTTAAAGTCTACTAATGGTTTAACTCTTTGAACACCACTGGAAATCCCATAAGGAGCTCAAGTGTTTGCTGAACAATGGGAGCACACAAATTGTTTTGATAAAATAAGCATAAAAGCAAATGAAAGCAATGTAAATAACTGGAGTTTCATCTGATATCTTTGGATAATGAATTAGAATATTAAAATAGAATATTAATGAATATTCTTAAGAATATGCTCTTAAGAAGCAAAATGTTGACAATAATTAAATTAAAATACCTACAAAAAGTGAAATATATACCTACCTGGACATTTAATTTATGATTGAAAATGCATGGATGACTACAAAGTAATCTCCAGAGCTAAAGAACCCTATAGTTTCATTAAAATTTTTGTATGTAACAGAAAAAGTAACATGTTCAGCATGAATTCTGAACGAACTTTTAAAAAGTCTAGCATTGCACAATCAATTTAGAAAAAAAAAAAAAAGGGCTATATTAACATCATAGTTGAACCTGCCTCAGGAACAGTCCTTGTCTTAGATAAAAAACAAGTAGCTTTACCATTTGCAAGTCATGTCTCCAGATCTGAACCTGGCCTTGTAAAGTTACATCACTTCAGTAATATAACAAACAAGTGGAAGACTGTTACCACAAGGGAAAAAAAAAAAAAAAAAGAAAAAAAAAAAAAAAAAAAAGAGAGAGAGAGAGCGAGCATTTTGCTGTAAAATACAATGAGAAGTACACATTACCCCCTCCAAAATGGAGATTTTTCTCTGGATTTTTTTTCAGCTATGACAGAGGTGTGCAGGTTTTTGGAGCTGTGATTGTAAATATTTCAATAAAACAATAACAACAGAGTTTAAAATTGGATTTTCCTATTTGCTTTTAAAACATACCTTAGTTATTTAAGTGTTTTCATGCTACAGAGAGGGAATACGTGCAGCTTTGAAGTTACAAGAATTTCTAGAAGACTTTAAATGTTCCTATTACTTAGGTGTTGAAATAAGCCCTGAAAACATAATAAAAGCTCCAAAAGGCAACTACAAACAAAATTAAAATAAATTATCCTCACTGTTACTTTTTCACACTTTAAACAACCAACCAAACAAAACAACCTGAATGAGACCACCCATCATACCTGAATCAGCAGAATGCTCTAGAGAACTTCACTGACAAGACATGACTCCAAATTTGTTGATGAAGAGTGGCACAGCTAAGGTTTTCATTTAAAACAGTCCACTTTTTTTTTTTTTTTTTTTTAATTTACAGGTAAGTGTAACAGAAACCAAGAACATAGTTACCTAGCTAATAGTATTGTGGTGACCTCTGAGACACTGATTAGTCTGTCCAGCTCCATCTACAATATGTACAGCATAGTTAAAAGGAGGAGTATTAACTGACATAAGGCCTAGAGACCAAAGAGCCATTTTAGTATTAAAAAGAATATGAACAGAATTCACTATGCTTGTATAGCTCAAGCTTCTGAGTGCCTTGAGTTAAGAAAGCCTTCTACTTCACAGCATAGGATTCAAGGATTATACTGAATATACAGCACTTCTCATTTTAAAGTCATCCTCTGCTTGAGAAAACTAAAATCAGAAAAGCAGGGTACCGTAAATTATCTTTACTATCAGCAAGATTACCTCTGCTGTTGTCAGAGATTACCAATATAGTAAAGTTCTTAGGAAACACAAGACTAACACCTAATGAATTGAAAGACATTCATTAAAAATTGCTTAACTTTTCTTAAAAATATAAATTCTAGCTAGCATAGGATAGGCAAAACCATCATCCTGATTCAGCATCCTTAGATTTTAGTCATGCAACCCTTTTTACGTTGCCAGATGAGAAGTAGAATTGACAGCAAATAATGCATCAGAAGAACTACTTGCTGCTAAATTGGAAAGCTCCTTTCCTGACTGCCTACAGTAAAACAACCCATTAAGAGTTGTTTTTTTGATTAAAAACAAGTAAGTAATTTCAACTATGGCAAAGTGACATGTTTTAACTTGACATTTTGTTAAAGATGAGTACCTTGTGAAGCTCATAAAAGACTGAAGAGATTCAGTGGAACATTAAGAATTACTATATATACTCAATGCCACTGTCACTCCTGTGCAAAACACGTCAACCCGGAAATATCTGACTCAACAGCCCTAAGGTTATTTAGAATAGAAAGTGAGATTTTTACATGTTTCACTTTGATGCCATGAGAGCAGCTGCATTAAGTTCTCTCAGTGGTTTTCAAAACCCAAATAAAATGCTTGCTCTGTGTTTTAAAAGTTACTGTGCAAATGTGTGCCACCCACCCAGTCTGTAATAGCTTACATTTCACCATTTTCAGCAAAGATAAACACTGCAGAGAAGGAAATGATAATATAAAAACAGCCTGGCACGTGAAATGAGGAAAAGCATTGTGGACTATCTGGCAAGACAAAGCACACAAATGTTATTTTGTGAAAATTAATAGCATTTGAAATTATACTCCCATCACAGTAATCTCCCCCAGCCCCATGCCCAAATTAAAGGTATTTTATCTAATTCCCAGTTGAGAGGTTGCTAAAAGTGGTAAGTCACAGCTGTGTTGACATTGAACTTCTTGAACACAGAATACCAACGTCACACTGACACACTTTACAGATGCTTCGTTACAAGCAGCACCAGTCACTTGATTTGAAATACCTAACTTAGCTGTAAAACAAACTGTTAATCTCCAGTCTCTCCTACAGTTAAAGCCTTTTTTTTTTTACATTTCTGGAAACACACCAACATCTTATTATGTTTATTCTAAACTTATCTGCATTTTGATTGGAATTTGACAGCAGCCAGTGGTTCGACTCAATGGTACCTCAGGCATTGCTGAGAATAGGCCACATTTACCCATCATTTTAACTAGATGCTCCCTCTTTTTGTTTCCACTGAAATCTATAATAAGATGACCTTCAGTTTAAAATACAAACTAATTAACTACCTGATCTGTTGAAAAATGTTCATATAATGTTGATATTTGACTTGCATGGAGAATTTCAATTATTAACAGGCTTATTTTTACTAGATTTCCCCCCACTCCCAACACAGTAGGCAAAAACACTGAAGTCTAATTCTGCACACAGCTAAGTGATGCTTCTTTGTAGCAGATATCAATATTTGTTTTGATTATCCTTGGTTTAGAAAACTGTATTGTAGCACTTCTCTTCAGTCATCTGCTGCATCATCTGCACAGCAACTTTAACTTTTGAAGATTTAAAGCATTCATCCTGCTCCTGATCTGCCATTTTAAATTTGTGCCAGAAGAGAAGCATTGGCTTCATTAACTTGCAAAAGCCAATGACCAAATTTAGTACTTTAATCATTACTTCAATAATTATAGCAGCCTCTGAGGTTTTACCTTCACTAGGACAAACAAATACTTTCAAGACTACAGCTGTCTAACGCAATGCTTACTTCTGCCTTGTGTTCTGAATAGTCTTCTTAGGACAGTCAGTGACATCCGTAACACAGAAAACTTACAGCAAAGCTTTAGCAGCACTATTCTTCTAACAGAGATGACCAGCAGCCATATTTCACCCCAATTAGGAGGCAGGGACTATGTCTCATAACTGCCTTATAATAAGCTAACTCAAAAGCATACAGTGCAATTCAGCTAGCATTTTTTAAACCCTTGTTTCTTTTTTGTTGTTTGTTTCTTTTTAATATTTTAAATTACAGGGTTTTGTATGCTCTAGGGGAAAGGGATGTCTGTTTCTAGATGCCAATTTCCATATCTACACTTACAGCAGCAGAAGAAAATTATCCTGAATCTAGAGAATGCAGTGGATAACAGCAATATGAAAAATAAAAATTACAATAAAAATTAATGAATATATTTTATTTGGTACCATGAAACCAGTGATAGGTTTACAATTGTTTCCAGTAAGTCTCAGAGAGCATAAGTGGTTTAACAATGGAGAGTATTCATAATTCAAAATGAGAGTATTTATCCTTTGATCAATGAATTATATTCTTAAAAATATAGACAGAAGCTATGTAGAGGATACCTGAAAAGACTGCAGATAAAAATCACAAAAATCCACTTACACTAGGTAAAGTAAGATACAAGTATTTTTAAGATGAAAATATTTAGAACTCAGATCATTTTAAGGACATTGGAGTTAGAATCAAGAGAAATACTTTTCAAATGGACTAATATGATTTTCTGTATATATGTCCATACTGTATGTTAGAGTGGTTACATAGATATATTATTCATGTGCTTGATTCATTAAAAAATTATTTACAAGGATGCTGTATTATTTTAATGTGGATTTTTTTTTTTTTTTTTTTTATGGAGGCTGGGGTACATTATGAGCCTAATTCAAAAGAGGATGAGAAAGGTTTACAGGACACATAAAAAGCATGTAGACGAGATTTAGACTGGCACACAGTGTGTGATAAAAATCAAATATGGAACATAATGGGACATATGGAAACATATCTTTTGTGCAAGGAAGGATGAATCATAAGTTCACAGCTGGAATTTATGTGGATCCTTATTTAGTGAAGCATCTGTAGCCACTGTTTAGCTACATTCCCACATCAACAACAAAATGGTGCCACAGAAGAGAACACATGCATCAAGCTCCAGCTGGTATCTGTGCCCACCACTCCTTTCTTTCCCCTGAAGCCACATTTACTCAGTGTTCTTTTTACAGTTTGTGGGTGTATAAACATGCATATGCAAGTTAGTGGATAGAATCAAAACCCCACACCTGACCACTTCAGAATTTTGCAAGGGATGGGGATGTGCCATGGAAGGGAGAGGCTCAGTAACTTAAAACAAAAAGCAACAATAATAAACACACACACATTTAAAATCAGTCTCATGCCTATGACTCTCCTACATGCATTTAACATAATTCTATCCTTCATGTACTTTACATATTAGAAAAGTTTTATTTAATCTCAGCATTATTAAAAAGGCATTTAAAACTGCAAATTGATAAATTATAGAAAACACAATTTATATTGGTCTATTTGAAGAAAACCAAATGTCAGCTTTGTAATTACAAAACTGCACTATGCAATATTAAAAAAATATGCACTGAACTGCATAAACATTTTCACACCCAACTTTTAGCTTCCCAGCATTACTGATAAGAAAAATAAGAATTACAGAAAGACAAAATTTCACGTCTAAGCAATTTTCATGTAAAAGATGCATAAATACTAACTAAAGATGTTTACAAAGGGTTTACCTTTGTTTCAGGGATTTCTGATGTTGCTTTACTTTTTAAGATCATTGGACTCTCTGAAGAGCTAAACCACTTACTTCCTTTGCCTTCTGAAAGATTTCATTAATGAAGATGTAGAGTAATGAAAAACACGTTTTTGTGCAAGAATAAAATTACATTTCAAAGTCAAAAAAAGCCCAGGACTGATTTATCTGAGTCGTGTTGTTATTGCAGTAGTGTTGGAGGGCTCTTTACTTTTTTATTGATTTATTTATTTAATTTTGCTTCTTTTGTTTTGTTTTTAAATAGCTAACATACAACACAGTTTCTCTTAAATATTCAATTAGAATTCTTAAGAACTTACATTTTAGAAGTTATAGTTCTACAGATATTTGATACTAAAGTACAATGCCCTAGTTCTCTAAGCCCTTCCTTAAATCTTGCTTCTATAATTATTTTTTCACTTAATATGTATTTTTTTGTCTGCTCTGTCACACAACAAGAAAAACATGAAGTACCTCTTTCTGAAGAAAGACTGTAGAAAAAGCCCTCAGACTAGTTTTGCGATTACAGTCTGTACTTGCATTCATTTCAGTAAGAATTGGGCTAGGCAGTTAATATTAAAAATTGCTAGTGTTGAAAGTATTGTTTTCCCCTATAAATCTTTTGTATCAGTGGAAGAGTTTGAGATAGCTTGGTTTTATACCAACAGGCTGACTACCTCTAACAAGCTTTCACAGTGGAAAAAATAGGTTAAAATTCTCTTAAATAAATTGCCAGGTAAGTTTGATTAGTTATGAATTTAATTATTCATTTTTACTGTTTTTATTTTCATGTTCTTGATCATGTTCTAAAACCCAGCTTTTACTTATCTCCTTAGACAATCAGACTGAAAAGCCAGTAATGAAACTAGCCTCATTAACAAGAAAATATACCAATACATACCTACAGTTTGTACTCAGTTTTTCAGGAAACAAAATTAAAAATGCCACTTTACAATGTGCGCTATGCCAAAGTTGGAGAAGTGGCATTTGTCTCACAATGAAAATTCACATTTCATGAGAAATGTCCTACATTTATCACATTCTTGTAAATAACTTATCTTTGATTTGCTAAATACTAACAATATTAGAGCTCATTCTACCAATTTTATTTTTTAAATATTTAAAGGACTACATCTTCACACTTCTGCTTCAAAAGGTAAAAGAAAATACACAATTCCAAGTGAATTAAAATGCTTTAGTTGTCTTTCTTATTTATCCCCGCAGAGAAAAACCAACACCTCAGTAGATTTCAGAGCAATATTTCAGGAGGTCTTGCAAAATAGTACAATAATATTCTGTTTTGATTATTTTGCCTTTCATGTTTAAAATGATTTATTTTATACTCTGAGGAAAAAGGAAAGAGGGAAACAAAGTGGGAAGAAACTGGGAATTATACATGGCACAAGAAAAACACAGTCATCCATATACATTTGTTAAGATAAAGCAATGTTTGCAATTTAGCTATGACTATTCTATACAACATTTTTAAAAAGCAGAATAATGATGAAATGTACTATGCACAGACTATGGGGATGAGATCTTATGTCAGACAGACAGACAGATGCTATACCTCTTTTTGTTATACATAAATAAAAACATGTATAACATGAGAGTTTAGGGGTTTTGTTTCTAGTAGCAATAAAGTGAGTGGTAGCCCCCAAATGAATATTTATTTTCCTTAAAACTATCTGATAATTTTTTTCTTATTCCTGCTCTTTTCCCTCTCTGAACTGAACTTTAAGATTGTATTAACAATGGACTGGTGGATAGGAGGATCTATTAAAATGAGTATCTCAATGCGTAAGATAGTTTTCTTGCAGTATGCTCCATCTGTGTGAAGCCAATGCTTTGGTGTGCTGTCTGCTGCTGTAACCAGTTCTCTCCCAGATATCAATGAAGCTATGAATACACTTTTTTAATGCAAATTATTATGGCTTTGGAGAGGTCATGCCTCAACACCACTGAAGCAGCCAATCTGTGGTATAAAGAACATATTTATAATCATCAATCAATTCTCAGATTATTACATTGCTTGCACATTACAAAAAACATTGAATATCAGACATTTCTTTATGGCATTCTTTATAAAGACATAAAGACAGAGAAAAGCTTAATAAATCCTTTTTTTTTTTTTTTGGGGGGGGGGTGGGGACTTGTATAGACAACACTTTTCATCATATTTTTACGGACACCAGCAGTTAAAGACTGAGCTGTTTTATAGAACTGTTTGTATACTGATGTTTGAGTTACACTTGAGGGATATTGTAATTTAGAAAATGGATTTTTGTTTAGGGCTTTGAATGCTAAAAATAATAATAATTATTATTGAAAAAAAAAAAAACTGAAAAATCTCTGCAAATAAATCACAATATTTAATCTTGAACAAACAACAAAAAATAGAATCTTTACAATTTGTAGCATAAATGATGAAGTTCTTACACAGCTACTAATTTTTTTCTTGGTTTAGAAACCGTAAGCCAGAAGTTTTTGCTTTTCATACCTGATTTCCACAACCCCTTCTTCCATGCATTCTAATTTAAAAGAAAAACTAATATTAGATAAAGCAACACATAATTTGACAGCCTACCAGTTAAATTCTGACAGGGTCAATAAAATGAGAGCTTGCAGGAGTCCCAGATGAGGAACACTTTCATGAATGCCTCCATTGTGTAAACTCTCCGTATATCCTGCCTGCAAATGACAGTCATATGCCACCAGCTGCAGGAGGCATTCCAGCAATGTCAACTGCTGTGGGGCATTAAGGCAGGGTAGATGAGTTGGTACTTCTTTATATTTTTCCCTGGCTAGAGCGGCAGCCGTCACACTTAACCCATTTAAGAGTTATTTTTCTAGAGAATATATTTATTTAGAAATGTAAGAAAATACATAATTAAAGTCTTGCTAATTGACCTCCTCATTTTAATAGTAGTTGTATTATTTAAAAAGTTATTATTAAAATATTTTTATTATAAAAAGCCAGCTGGAAGTAATTAATTTTTTGCTTGCATTAGTTTGTATCTCCCTCCTTCCCAAAGACATCTATTTCAGACATTCTTATCAAATTCATGTCTTTGAAAAAGTAAACTGACCAGGGAACAAACAGCCACTAAAACTTATAATAGGAAACGTGAAAACCCCAGTATCCACTACTCAGAAATGCAGTCAGTACCACTTTTTAGAAGATTGTTTTTCTACAAAATCCGTATTACGGATTGCCATAAAATTTAAGTTTTAAAGAATAAAAACAAGTAAAAAAGCACTTGGCACACTCTTAATTAAGAACTATGTCTAGATAAAATTATACAGGTTTGGAGGTATAAGTGTTTTAAAACAACCTACTGATGTCTAAGCTGGTTATTTTTTGTCTACTAAGTCTGTAAAGGAAAAAAAAAAAGTGTTTAATCATTTTAGGAATTTAATTTCCCCATTTTTTGTGATTTTTATTATTTTGTCAGATAAACACAGATAAACACATTCCTCTATCTCATATTTGAGATAGAGGAATGCAAATACATTGAGAACTGTTTTTTAAATTTCAGCAATGCCTTTTTAAAGAAATCGTACAACACAGAGATCAAATTGAGATGCTTTTTAGCACCTTCCATGTGATAAGTCAGGGCATCACACATTCTTATCATGTTCTTACATACAGGCACACTGAAATACAAAGCACCAAACTCTTTGCATGTCAGCACCTACATTCAGACACCCTTGGAAGGGATGCTTCTCTTCTCTGCCCCTCATCTCTTCTTATAGTCCCTTATCATTAAGATTGCTTTAATTATTCAATTGCTACCAAGAAGAGTTTTTCTTTTAAAACAGGTTCATATATATATACAGAGCAAGAAAAACAGCGGGGAAAGAAAAATGAGGAAAGGCATAAATAAATAAAGAATATCAATAATGATCTATCATAAAATGACATTTTGCTGTTGTATTTCCGCGGGAGCTGTAACATCTCACAAGACATCCCTCTGAAAGCAGCAATAAAACTGCAGTACAGTACACAAGGTCTTGTACTCTGTGTAGGCAAAGAACAATGAATATGCTAAAAGGAAATCAATCTGCATAAAAAGATCTGACAATAACATCTTCAGGTTTGTTTGGTTTCTTTTTTTTTTTTTAAATCAGAAAACAAAGCAGATGTAAACTTGGCTTTCCAAAGTGTTCTATGTAAATGAGAATAATTCTTTTGAAAATGTTGCTTTATTGATTAAAATATTAAAATAATATTATCCTATTGTGTTGCCACTTTCCCTATTGAGATGTTAGCAATTCCAGTTAGCAAGGACTCTTGTAAATATTTCTCCTCCAATTTAATTTCATGGTGATTCCAACTTTCATTTTGAGATTTCTGGCTCAAAAGAAAAATTAAAATTTTCAGAGGCAAACTACAAACAACCATAATTTTGCCTGGCTTGGCAAAATTTTCATGGGTTACCCATGAAAAATTAAGCTTCCAGTAACTTGTACATGAAACCATACACAGGCCTGTAATGCCTAAACACATACAGCAGGAATCCAGGTTCACATTTCTTTAAGAATGCACAATGTCAAACTTTATTTTGTTTTAATAATGTTCATCTCCTTAGAGTCTAAATAATAGAAAAGATTAAAATACACAAGGGCAGCACTCCTTACAACTGCAGCATCTTGTCTTGCAAAATACCTGGACATTTAGCTTCATAAAAGTTATATGCATACACAAGTCTTACAAAATTGAGCAACTAGTTATAGCTCACTCTGAAGGCTAATGTGCTGCTATCTGTAATTCTGTATCTAAACTATATGCTGTCCTTGATGCATGACAGGACCTCCAATGACATGAATGGAAAATATATGCTCAGATCACTGTGAGGATATGATCCTTTATATTCTATTTTCCTCTCACTGGCACACTCCAAATGTTGAATTGTTCATCTGAAAAGAACTACATTGACATTTTCATTCAAACTGTTCAAAGCCGGAAGTATTCTATTTTATAGGTACGGATCTTTAGGAAATACACCATGGAGTACATGGAGCAAATATATATGCAGAGACCCAGGGAGTCTATTTCCTTCCCTGGAACTCCGGTTAAATAAAGTTTAAAAAGAACAACCGCAAAAGAACAAAAAGCGTTCATCAGTTGCGTCTCACTGTTCCCCGAGTTGTTCAAATAGTATTGAGAAAAAGAAGAGAGATTAAAGCTCTTTTCAACATGTACCCACATCGCTCAGATTCTTCTATAAGGGACATATTCCGAAATTCACGGATAGGCTGCAGCACTGATTTCTACTGAGATATTTGTGGTGTTGTCCATTTCCAAATAAACATCACCTCAAATATCACAGTAAGTTTACCTGCCAGTGACAGTATATTTGAGCTTTAATGACGAGCCCAGTACAAATTTTCTCACTTTCCATAAAGCTTTCTACAGCATCACTTATCATTCACCTTCTAAGAAAAGCTTGCCGACTTCTGTGTTGTGCACGGGAAGGAATAGAAGGCTCATAATCGTGCCATTTTCTCTTCTGAACTCCAGTGCTCTGTAAGTGGCAGATGACACTCTCGTCTTTCCTTTGCACAAGTGCACAGATACGCATCATCGGTAGAGGATGGGGATGCAATGGCTTCCCAGGAGAGTCAGAATGGCATCAATGGTACACTGCTGGCAAGTTCACACTGATCAAAGAAATTCCGAGATGCTCCCCAACCCTCCCCCTGAAAGAGATGGCCTCTCTAAGACAAAATGTTGTGTGACACTACCATACAACTGGCACTGTTTTCTTTGTCAGTGAAGGAAAATCATTGAGAAAACAGTTGTCAAATGTTTCAGTAAGGGAAAGGAGGCATTAGGACATTACTATAATGAGTGAGCAGTAACAAAGCAACAGATGCTTGTCCAGTCTGACATAGTCTCTTATTTTGGTCATTTGTTACACAGACTGATGTGTAGCTAAAGAATGTGTTTTGCATCATTCAAAAACTGTACATAAGCAAACAGACATTCATTTAATAAAAATCCTTTTTAAGATTGTACCTTTCTACAGACTGCCTAGGCAAAAAATGAAACCCTTAATTACAGTTAATCTAGATGCTGAAATTTTGTGATTATATTCTATGAATTATAGTAAAGAGCTGCATTAGTGATTCTCTTTCTGAACTAAAAGATTAAGAGACAGCAACAATGCAATTCTCCCTTTCTCCCTCTTCTCTCTTTCAGCCTTCTATATCTTGAGGCAGTATGATTCATCACCTCCTGGGTATACTAGGAGCCCCAAGTTTGGAAATTCTTCTAAACTGCAAAGAATCATTAGTCTAAAAGGCAAATCTTTTTACACAAGCACAAGCAGTATTGTTTCAGAAGAATAACTGAGTAAAGAAAGCTATACACAGCATATGTTTTGAACATTGCTAGTAAAAAGTAAAAGCTCTTTAAAGCTTTTGTTTCTGATTGTACTTTATGTACGGCAGTTCTGTATCAGTGAACAGGGTGTTCCGTTGCAATCAGCGCAGTGTCACAATGACCTGGCAAATGTGAATGCTTTCACTATCACTACAGTCCTTGCAATCTTGCCTCAGCTGTGACCCATTCACTTTTGCCCCAACTTCACTAAGATGCCTTACTCAGCATCTAATTAGTTAGGGAAGATTTGCCTTGGCTCTTAACCCTGACATAAGAGCAAGAGACTCTGCTGCTGTTATATACCAAATCTGTTCTGTCACTACATTAATCAAATCCCCATAAAACTATACATGAATAAGTAACTACTAAAATACAAAGAAAAAAAAAAGTAGAAAAACTATACTCTTAAAAATGCTAAGCACTGGTGCTTATTGCACAATATATTTGAGCATGTGCTTCAATATAAGTTTCAATGCTTCATGAAGATTTTAGTTTTGTGCATGCATGTCTGAAAGTTAAGCAAAGATCTGACAGTGTTCTTAGCACATCATCAAATAAAATATACAATGGAACAAATATGTTCAAACAGTATGTAAGACGTGCAAAATTAATGTATAGAGACAGAAATGGGAAATATTTTCTGTCTTAGTTCTCCTGCTAATATTGAACACAGCATGAGAAGCAACTGAGAGGTCTTTTTTCTTTTAACCATGTACCATACATATAGCCATGTATCTATCACTGTATGTACCTGTGTCTAGTGCTATATACTATACAAAACATCCTCTGCTTTTGTATTGTACAATATTTTCTGATGCCTTTATTCTGAGATGCAACATAAAATTCTTGATGCAAATACTATTAATTTGCTAATGGGAAATGAACCATTTCACTACTAAACAATGCTTTGCCAAATACCCATTAAACATAAAGCAGCTACCTGAAATAAGACTATGTAACCTGATTAAGCTTCTGAATTCATACTAGCACATGAACTTATTCATGTGGTTATGAACACCACCAATAAAAAACACTGGGATCAGCTTATCTTTAAAATGGTGTGATGAAATATATGTATATATATACACACACTAAATAAGCAGATTATGTTAGTTGATGACTACCGACAATTGTGATTGTTAACTACCATAAATGACAAAATGAATTCTACCAATGTTAAACTTCCTCCCAAAATGTTCACAATAAAGCAATGTATGGAATTATAGCCTGCTGTGTGTTATGTTTGATCTCTTTTTGCATGTCCACCTATATTAAAATAATAGTTATATGCTACAGTTAAGCAGTTAATTACTTATTATATGGTAAAATTGCATACAACCTTTATAAGCATCAACCCAGGAACATTTAAAAAGCTTTCACCTTCAATCCATTAGACATTACACTATGCTCCTATTTTTAAATAGTGGTTCAATAAACAGTTTATGTGCCTATGTCTACATCAATGTTAGGAACTATCAGATTGTAGAATACAAGCATAGCTCAAAACAGGCAGTGCACATTGTATAAAATTTAATATTTCCAGCAACATTAATGTATACTCCACGTACTGTATTATTTAGATTTCATTGGAATAAGCATTCATTTATGCAAAGAAGAAAAGTTGAATTTGCTGTACCATATCTCTCATGAACAGATGCGTCTATATTAATACACATCATTGATTTAATTTTTAGTTTTCTTGGTTTCCCCCTCACCTACCTAGAAGTGATTTCTCTGGTGATAACTAACACATCATGCTAATGAGAGAATCTAATGTACAATAGAGAAATGTCACTACTAATAATATTTGCATGAAGTTAAATAAAGCAACTGTAAGAGAATGTCAGACAGTTGTTCTTTAATAAGATACAGTTACACAATGAAATTATGTTGTTAATTTTGTTACATCATTGAGTGAATCCTAAATTACTATATAATGATGCACAGATCCATTTATAATTCTGATATACTGCTTTTTCACTCTCACGTTGAAAAAAAAAAATGCTTCTGGAAAGGCTATTACCTTTTTATCTGAAATGGATTAAACATACTTCTTTCTTAACAAAAATGTACATGGCTCTGGCATTTTGTGTCACTGTAGGTTACAGCCATTTCTCCTATGGTCACATTTCTGAAATGACTTTAAAAGTATTTTAGAACATTATAGCCCTTAAGGTAAGTGGAAGAAGAAAAAGGACATTTCTTGTTCTGACAAACACACAAAACATTTATGAAAGCAGAAAATCATAAAAGCCTGCTTTTTTAAATCAATCAAGTCCGGGCCTTTTTTTCTGCTGTTAACAACTCCTTGCCAGAACTAGTATGGGCAGTGGGTGCCCTGGACTTTACCAGACAAGCACGGAAGAGAAGCCAAGGGTTTCTGCACATTCTCGACCTGTCACTGATCAAAGTGACCCAAAGAAGCACTCCTTTTTAAAAGTTAAGATTTATGCCCTTTGAGGTTATCAGACATTCTTCTGTATACAGAATGTGATGACCCCTTCCAAGCGAACTACACACTTTTATATTGAAAAAAGATGCATAGGCAAAACAACACAGTCAAGTGGCCGTGTCATAAACTTCTGACAGGTAATTTAGGAGACTATTCCTCTTCTCCTATCACTCCAGCAAAATCTAAATTTGCTCTGGAATGTGGAGATGCCATTTTCTTGCACTCCCATTCTCTTAAGAAAAGAATCCAAAAATAAATGCTATCACACTTGCAATTAATATCCCAGACCTTTTCAATAAATCCTACATTTTCTAAGACACACACTTCCTCATCACAATGAAGTAGGTTTCTTTTATTCTGAAAAAGGTTATTCATTCCTATAGTATGCAAATAGCTGTGAGTTGAGAGGTAAGAGGAGGGAGTGATCGCATGGTTTTGTTTTGTTCTAAATCATTCTTCTTGCTATGCTCCAATCTTTGTACTAAAAACCTGCCTGAGATTAAATTACAGCTCCAAGGAAAATTGATGGGGCTTGGGGTTTGTTTGCTTCTAAAAAAACATGTAGAAGGCCAGCATTATACTTAGAACTTTAAAAATGAAATGTCTCTAGCATTACTATGTATAGCTGGAAAAGTTTCATTAAACAGTTCTTTCAAACTGTGCCAAACTTTGCTTGCAAGTTATGTGCATTTAATAACATCATGTTATTTGTAATCATG